>NC_089841.1:243316488-243658682 GCF_035609145.1 Eleutherodactylus coqui | reverse complement strand
TGGGGTTTGATGTGTTTCTTCAGTAGGTTCCACTAGGCTACACTTACACTGAGCAACGTTTACCAAAAATCTGGATTAGCAAAGAATTCATTTAATCCCAGGGCTATTGTTCATGTGCTTAGGGAGTTTGTCTTATTCATGCACTGTTTCAATTAGTATAAATGAGAGGATCGGCTAATGTTGTTTAATTGATATGATTTTCAATGTACATTAATGATAAACTATTTGGCTTTGCAAGCTTCAAAGTATAACTTACACTTATGAGGAAATAAATAGTCGATTGGATAGATGAAGATCATTCATATGGTTAGCTTAGTTTACTTAAAGGTCTTGTCCAAGTATAAAAAAAAATATTAACATGTCCAGGCATGCTATCAAAATAAAGAATCAAAACCAATCTTTTTTTTCCCCCTGGAAGCAGCGGAGTGGCTGCAGTGATTCTCCGCTGCTGTCAAGTGCTGTCCAGAAGGTCAGGTGACACACTGCAGCCAATCAGAGCCGCTAACGCCCCCATTCCGAACTCCTGGCATTATTGATCCCAGGATGTTGAGCACTTATGCCAGGGGAACAAGAGGTGATTCTTCGGCCTCTGTATTGGCTGCAGCGGGTCAACTGATGCCTGGCCAGCGCTGACAGCCAGAGATTCACCAGAGCCGTCCACTGTCTCCTGGGAGAGAAGAGTGAGAAGTATTGATTCTTTTACATTCGCCCCGGACATTTTAAGAAAAACTTTTTATTACTCCGCTCAAGACCTTTAAAGGGGTTGCCCCCGCTAAAAAATATTGTTTATCGTTATAATATCCAAGCCCATAATCATAAACTTTTAGTATTTACACATATTTAAAAAAATGCTTTTATCCCCCCCACATATCCAAAGACTCATGTTTAGAATAGCGCCACCTGCTGTTTCTATTCTGTGTCCAGCTCAGTAAATGTTCCAATGAGGTCACACATGCTCAGTCTTGCTTCTCCTCTTTGCTCCACTGGGTATCTGAGGGATCCCTGGTGAGGGAGAGTGTCTGCTTCTGAAGTTGCTGCATCTTCTCTGGGTGTCAGAAGAGATGCTGAACAAGTGAGTAAAGGAGGACGGCGTTACTGTGGAGAATCAACAATGAGAAGGGTGTGATCACCTTGGAGCATTTACTGAGATGGAGCAGACACAGAACAGTTCTTTCATTAGAAACAGCAGGTGGCGCTATTCTAATAGTCCTGGAATATCTGGGGATAGCAAGTTTTTTAATAGGTATAAATACAAACATACTTCTAATTATCGGTGGATTTTACTAGAAACAATATTTTTGTGGGCATCCCCTTTAAAGAGCATTATATGGTGACATTCACCTCTGATGTTCTTTCTTCTAGATAAGTATGGTAGCAATAATAGTTATAGGCAATGGATATCCCCATCAATGGTGAATTGGATGATCGCCTTCATTAAAAAGACTATATGTGTAAATATATTGTAGAAAGAGGGCGAAAAAAGAAAAAAAAATGCAATCGGGCATGAAGGATGCCAAGAACCCGTCAGCTATATCAAGACATTTCGCAGAATGACGTGAGGGTGACCTGTCAAGCCTGGTTGTCCAAGGAATTTAAAATGTTTGGCCATGAGGAAAATTGGCTTCTACTTCATTAGTTTGTTTGTTTTTTTTTGCCTTCCTCTGGATTAACATTGGGGGGTAATGGGCTAAACTGGATGCACATGCACTATATGGACAAAAGTATTTGGACACTGCAGGAAATCAGCAAATATGGAAATAGTGAGTTTGCCCAACGGCATGCAGGGAAGGGCATGGGTAAAATAAAAAAGCTGCTCATTTTGTAATAACTATTCATCCGATTGAGCCCTTGTGGGACGGACTGGAGTGACGGGTACGACACCGCCACCCACGCCCATCCTCACAACAATCTCTTCTCACAGCTTGGCACGAGGAATAGCAAGCTATTCCTGCCCAGACTTACAAAGAACTTGTGGAAAGTATGTAATACAAGGAGAAGGAGGGCCGACACGTCACTAAATAGAAGAATAAAGCACTTTGTCTGACAAACATGCAGTGTCCAAATACTTTTGTCCATATAGTGCATGTCTTTTTTCAGCCTAAGAGCTCATTCACACGGGCGTATTGTCACTGCGTATTACGCATGCATATTTCCTATGCATAACACGCAGTGAATGGAGGCAGTAAAAGTCTATGGACTTTCATTCTTCCATTCACACCTGCGTTTGGACTGCGTGGGGAACCTGCATTTAATACGCTGGAGAAATGAATCGCAGCATGCTCTATTTCTCTGCGTATCATATGCAGCGCTTCAAAGGCTCCATTTGTAGGCGTTGCCCAGGGGCAGCATTTCAATATGGAGCCCCACTCTGCACAGAGCAGGGAATTTGAAAAAGAAAAGTCACACTAGGCATGTCTGTGACGTCACAATCCTGGGCATGGGCAGTGCGAATCGCAGCCCTGCGCAATCTCTGCCGGCTCTCTGCCAGCAAAGCGAATTGGCTGCGATAAGTACAACGCTGTGAGATACTCGCAGCATTGTACACATATGCCCATGTGAATCAGACCTTATTATTAATGGTTGGATTGGATTTAGGACTGATATCTCCGATTTTACTCGACCATCATAAGCCTACTTTTTGCGCCATGGAAAACTGTCCTGGTCAGGTTAGATCCATAATCTTGCTGTTACTCATTTGCTACTGCAAATGTGGTGTAGCTCCGCACCTTAGTATACACTAAGTTACATCATTCACTAGCCTATTAATCTATGTAGGTGTAAGAGGGTGCGCCCAGGGTGACTCTCTCTTTACCCTTCTGGCAGCTATGTTTTCCATTTATGTTAATGTATCCCATCTATTAAGTGGCCCTGTTGTTTATTGATGTTAAGTATTGTTGGTAACATGTGGCACTTGTGCCCTAGAGAGGTCTGTATTTAGCATGTGCCCCTTTTTGGTTAGATGCTGGAATGGCAAAAGGAATGTTGTTCCTGTTACCAATCTCAAAGGAGAAAATATAGGTTCGCAATGACCGTTACCTGGGAACCCTGAGCTGACATCATAAAGGACGTTGAGCATGGAAGCATTGCACTGTGGCATCCACTGACAGGGGCTAGAAGACATCTTCATGTGATCATATTTTGGGCACCAATGTATAGGTGTGTAAGGTGCAGTGTAGGTGAAAAAAACACCTTGCAAAAGACAATATATAGGCAAGGACTGCGGTTGTAGAAGAGATCCAGTGGGCTGTTAGAAGGCCAATTGCAATGGACCTTGTACAATGGGGGGACACCCAATTTAGTTGCCTCAAGAAAGAAAAAGTCAGAGCTAGAATAGATGAGATCCAGGCCAGGCAATGGCCAGATGGAAACTCAAAACAGAGAGAGACCAAGACACCAAGTGAGTCCAAAGAGAGAGATGGTGACCAGGTAAAATCAGTGGTACTTGTGGCAAACCAGTGTCTACAAGTGCCATGTGAGTGGGTGTATCAGTTAGACTATTATTTACCGATCACATAAGGCATTGCTCTTAAAGAGGCGGTTCCCCTATAGACATTGAACTGGACTAAGTCAGCCACGTGTGGACCTGGGAACCGCATTTCTGGCAACACACTACATAGGTGGTGCACCTGATTCTTCTTGGGACCGGTGGTGCAGTTTGCAGCCATCTGATCATCCAGTAGTTAAGATCTGGTGCGTTCTGTTAAGAACTGTTGCCTGTCAGTGTGAAAGCATTAAGTGTGAGTGCCTCTCTGAAAGGGGGGGAACTTGTAAATAAGCCTGTTTTTATTTGCACCTTTGTATCAGTGACATTTCCAATAGGGCTCAGTCACCCAATCAGACCTATATTGTTTTCATTTTCAATAACTGGAAACCTTTCCAGTTCTTTTCTTCACTTATTTTGCAGGGAAAATTAAATGAATTTTTATGCTTAATTTTAGACCCAATTTGGCGGCTGCCTTCTTCATGCAAATGAGAGTGTGGTGGTTATTGCAAATGTCTCATTGGATGAATATTCAAAGCATTTCAATGTTCTTTGGATGCTGTAAATTACTGACATGCTTGACTTCCAATCTTGTCAGTTTTGCATTGGCTTGTATCGTTCCAACCTGCATATGTCAGCACCTAATGAAAATCCTCCAGTCTGTGACTTTGAATAGATTTCAGGCTGCCCAAGTGAAAAAAAAAGAGTCTCCTTTGCCTGTCAAATATCCATTTCTGGCTGTCTGCTTGCAGTTACCCGATGCATTATTACTTAATACTGTGCAAGCAACCAAACCTACGCCAAATATTCTCAGAAAGCTTTCAGGCGCTTGACACAGCGAACTCACGCAATGTACACAGGCGGATTCACTGACACCAACTGGGCGTCTATCAACATGGATTACTGGTTGTAAGAGATGAGCTTGCAGGAGTGCTGGTGGCTGCAAGTTTAATGGAAGCAAAACCATATTAAAAGAGACTGAAGATTAGATAGTAAGCATAGAATGAACTTGGTGAACAACTGAGAACTTACCAAGCAGACAATTAAGGATTAACCCCTTGCACTCTCTTTAGGAAACCATAAATGGAAAATTCTAAAGCCCCAAGTCTACTGTTTTACTACAAACATGTCAATCGGGAGTTCAATTCTAGGGCATTATGGAAACTTATTTTGCAGCATTCATAAAAGTACGTTTCATGTTGTTCTGAAACTTTAGATGTTATAGTTACATAGGTGATAAAGTTGGAAGAAGACACAGGTCTATCAAGTCTATCCTATAATTCTACTTTGTTGATCCAGAGGAAGACAATAAAAGCTCACGAAGCTGATGCTCATTGCCCAATATTAGGGGGGGAAATTCCTTCCCGACTCCAAATATGGCAATCAGAATAAATCTTTGCATCCACATCCCATCTCTAGAAATCTAATATCCATAACTTGTAATATTGTTTATTTCCAGAGAGGCATTTAGGCTCCTTCTGAACATATTCAATGACTCAAACATCATAACATATGATATTATATCAGAGAGTTCCGCAGTCTCACTGCTCCTGTAGTGGAGAATCCTAGTCTATTATAATGGTGAAACCTTATTTCCTGTAGATGAAGATCAGGGGTGTCAAACTCATTTTTACCGATGGCCAGATCAGCCTTATGGTTGCCTTCAAAGGGCTGATTTTATTGTAAGAATGTATACTAATAATGACTCCCATAGTGGCTGCAGTAGTAATAGTGGCCCCAGCTGTATAGTTTCTCCATAGTGACCCCAGTGGTAATAGTGACATCAGGAATAATAGTGGCTCCTATAGTGAGCCCAGTAGTAATAGGGACCCCATAGTGGACCCAGTATTAACCCCTTGAGTGGCGGGTTTCCTACCACCCTGTTGTGCCCACCAGGGCAGGTTTTTTTAAATGGTCTAATCATTGAATTTCAACTAATTTTGCAGTTGCGTCTCAAGAGCCATAACTTTTTCATTTTTCCATTGACATGGCCATGTGAGGGCTTGTTTTTTGCGGGACAAGCTGTGATTTTTTTTAAACAGGGGGAGGAAAAAAAGAAATGGGGAAAAAAGAAAAAAAGGGGCCATGCCATTAAGGGGTTAAATAATGTATTAACTTCCTTCTCTGGGTCATTACGACGCACACGGATACCACATGTCTGATTGTATTTTTGATTTTTTTACAAAGTAAAGGGAGACAAGTGTTTTTATAATTTTTTAACTTTTTTTTTTTTTGTCCCTTTAGGGGACTTCCACAGGGACCCATCAGGACCCCTGATCACATTCCGGGGGTCCGATGGTGACAGCCCTTTACATGCTGCAGTGACAGCCCTTTACATGCTGCACTCACATAGACTGCAGCATGTAAAGGGTTAACACAGCAGAGATCGGAGGTTTTCTCTGATCTCTGCTGTAAGAGCAGGTACCTAGCTGTCCTCTGACAGCCAAGCACCAGCTCTCCCTGCCACAGAGACCATCGGCTTGCTTCTGACAAGCCGATGGTCTCTATGGCAACCTGTAAACAAAGCAGGAGATTGCCGACATATCGGCAATATCTTCTGCTGGTTTTTCAAAGCCCTTGCTTTGTTCTCTGTGGGTCTGTGCAGGCAGAGCACACTGTCACAGCTTGTGGCATTGTGCTCTGCGTCTCCCATAGTGATACATAGCCCGGAAATCTTCCGGGCTATGTCACTATGAGCAGTGGAGCTCGTCCTGGAAATTTTCCGGGCGTGCCACTCAAGGGGTTAATAGTGGGTGTCACTATTAAGAATAGTGTCTCCTATAGTGACCCCAGTAGTAATAGTTGTATTTAGTAAAAGTTGTATTAACACATGAATGACAAGTGTAACAATCTCCTTAAAGGGGTTGTCCCGCACCGAAACGGGTTGTTTTTTTTTTCAATAGGCCCCCCCCGTTCGGCGCGAGACAAACCCAATGCATGTGTTAAAAAAAAACGTTTAGTACTTACCCGAATCCCCACGCTGCGGCGACTTCTTCCTTATCTTAGCAAGATGGCCGCCGGGATCTTCACCCACGATGCACCGCGGGTCTTCTCCCATGGTGCACCGTGGGCTCTGTGGGGTCCATTGCCGATTCCAGCCTTCTGATTGGCTGGAATCGGCACACGTGACGGGGCAGAGCTACGAGGACCAGCTCTCCGGCACGAGCGGCCCCATTCACCAGGGAGAAGACCGGACTGCGCAAGCGCGTCTAATCGGGCGATTAGACGGCACCACGGAGACGAGGACGCTAGCAACGGAACAGGTAAGTGAATAACTTCTGTATGGCTCATATTTAATGCATGATGTACATTACAAAGTGCATTAATATGGCCATACAGAAGTGTATAACCCCACTTGCTTTCGCGGGACAACCCCTTTAATACTTTCACAGTATCCTAGCTTGCTTTTTCCCCTTTTTAGGCCCAATGCCAAAGACGGATTATCGCTGTGGAAATTGCGGCCAGACAACCAAAGCAAATTTCGCAGCAATAACCGTCCATAGATATGCTGTGTTAAATGATTCTCCCCTGCCCACGAGCAGAAATAAACTTCTATGGTGAATCTGACCATATTAACTGGAACCTGAAAAATAGATGCTGCTGTGTTTTCAGGCTTTATTTCCTAGCATTAACGTGGATGAGCCGATGAGCTTTTTTAAGATGTGTGTACACTTCACGATTATTGTTCAAAAAATCATTAAAACAAGTGAAAGTGAATGATAACCCTGTGCAACACAATTTTGGTAACAGATAAGCAGATAGGTGGCCCATCTTAGTAACTTTAGAGCGCTGAATTCTAATATGATATCCGTTTTTTTTCTGCCACGTAAGGATTTCCAATTATGGGGAATAATGTAACCCAATTGCCGTTGTATTGTATTTTTTGGAAATCTGCCTATACAATTAATCCAGTCAGCTCGCCATTAACCCTGCTTAATAAAAAGAATAACAAAAGTGATTGTGCAACTATTTCACAATCACTGTTACACACCGTCTGCTGACTGAACACTATAAGGGTAGGTTTATGTAACACATAGGGTATGTTTCCATGTGGCAGAAACGCTGCGGATCATCCACCAGTAAGTTATAATTAATGAACTGTGTTTTACAGGTCATTGGTTAGACTAAATAAAAGAATCAAAATCATAAAACAAAAATACATGTTTGGTATCGCTGCGTCCGTAAAAGTCCGTTCTATCAGAGTAATGCATTATTTACCCTGCATTGTGAATGTTGTGCAGGGAAAAAATTAAGAATGACAGAAATGCAGGTTTTTATTGGTCATTCTGTCTCCAAGAAAACATGCAATAAAGAAATGGTACTAACTACAAGACGTCCCACAAGAAATGAGCCCTCGCACAACTATGTGGATGGAAAAATAAAAATGTTATTGCACACTGGAGATGGCGGCAGAAAATAATTTAAAAAAAATTGAATGACTTTGAAAAAAAATAAAAGTAGTACAGCAAAAAAAAACTGTATAGGTTTGTTATCGTAGTAATCGTACCAACCCATAGAATAAAGTTATCATGTCATTTTTGTTACAGTTTGTGCGCCGTAGAAACAAGACGCACCGAAAGATGGCGGAATTTCATTTTACTCCGCTTAGTACTTTAAAAGGGTTTTTCAGTACATTGTATGATAGTTAAATAGCACCATTGAAAAATACAACTCGTCCCACCAAAAACAAGCCCTCATACAGCGACGGCGATGGATAAATAACGGAGTTACAGTTTTTAAAATGGAAAAAAAAAAGCTTGGTTACTAAGGAGTTAAATAACTTTAAAATGAGCCGTGCTGCTGTTATTCATTTTTACTAGAGATGAGCGAACGTACTCGGATAAGCACTACTCGTCCGAGTAATGTGCCTTATCCGAGTACCGCTGTGCTCGTCCTGAAAGATTCGGGGCGCTCCGCTGCTGACAGGTGAGTCGCAGCGGGGAGCAGGGCAGAGCGGGCGGGAGAGAAGGAGAGAAAGATCTCCCCTCCGTTCCTCCCGGCTCTCCCCTGCAGCTCCCAGCTCCGCAGCGCGTCCCGAATCTTTCAGGACGAGCGGGGAGGTACTCGGATAAAGCACATTACTCGGACGAGTAGTGCTTATCCGAGTACGTTCGCTCATCTCTAATTTTTACCAGTGGAATCAGAAGGTTTTAATTTTACAGAAACGTATGAATTACTTTTGTTTATGAACATTTTTTACAAATTTGTTGCACACTGTAATCATTCGGTTTAAATGCGAGCCAACAACCGAACGAAGGAGAATCGTGCGCTTTTCATTTATCGTTCAGCTTCAGCAGGATTAAACCTCATCGTTGGCTCGTTCGCTTCTCGTTCAGTGTAAACACTCCCCACTCAGTTTTTCACAGAAGAAGGGCGTCAGTGTCACCCGCGATGGTCTCCCCAGTGCTGCGGTAGGCTGCTGTGTAATCCTCCCCACTGTCAGAGGACTCTCTCTCTGGAAACGGGGCTTTGAATTCTCCCGGCTTTAGCAAGTGAGCACTGTGATTCGATCGAGCTCCAGCCAATCACAGCCGGCGCTCGATGAACCATTCACAGCCATTTAGTGGTGTCATTCACTGAATGGCTGTGAATAATCGAGCGCCGCCTCTTTTTCACCTAGTGTAGTAGGGCTTTTTGGGGGGGGGAGTGTCAGGGTAATTAAAATTCTAAGTACAGCACCAATCAGGCCCACCCCACTTGCCCCGCTGCCGGCGGTAAGAAGAGACACCACACGGAGGTCTGGTATAGTTTCTCACACGGGACATGGCTCTTTGCCGTGCTTTATTACAGATTACATGAGATCTTATAGCCTTTGTCCCATGACCAGCAAGGGGTGATGGGCTCATAACCATATATGGGAAGTCCGGATTTCCGGCCTAAGACAGTGAAAATTATGTACATAGTGGAACATCTTGATATCTTGCTTCTGGGAAAACGGCCAAGTACACGCGTCCTTCGTCCGATTCTTCATTGCTGTACATTTTAAGATACATTTTGTTCAAGACACATTTTGTCTTCGCCTTGCAAGGCCTCTTGGCATATCTGATGTAAGGCGACATATAAGTTTTTTCTCATTTGGAATTTGAAATAGAACTTGCATATAGGTATAAAGCATAAAAAACATATGGCAATATATACATATACCCTCACAAACCCCCCTAAAAAACTTAATATGGAGATCAAGCATCAGACCTTGCACTCTTCCTCGGTCGTCTCTCCCTTGCGTCAGGGTTTCTCCACTGCCCGTAAGTCCCTACTCCTAAAAGGGAGGGATCCCTACCTCACCTCAGAAGGAGGCCATGGATTCCCTGGGCTTATTTCCGGGCATCCATACCCTCTATCTGTACGAGTTAACACCCCACAGGGTGTGCCCTCGCCGGAACCTAAGGTCTTCTGCACTGTCCCTAGGCAAATGGGAAGTCCACTGACAGTACATCTTATGAGACCGGGACAGGCGCAGTACTAGTACATCTCTCCATTCTTCTGGTAACGTATCTGGTTGGCATTATCGGAACTGGCTCTTCATCTTTTTCAAACAAGGGAAATTTTGGTGTCACATTGTCCAGTCCCTTACTCATACTCTTTTTGATCAAAGGGATAATACACAAACAGGAAATTACATACCCCACCTCTTTCTGCTAAAACCATATCCAGGGCCACTCTATTTTGGAACGCAATGGATGCAGTGGGCCCTAACTGGTCACCTAACCCTTGTAAAGTATGCCTGGTGTAGTTTACAAACCTCTGCTGATTGTAATAGATATAATTCATCCAATCTACATTATTATTAACAGTGACAATAGCAAATAAGGACTCAAAACCTGCTTTAACTGGATCTCTAGAATTAAATTCATCTGGCACCCCCCTTGGCACTCCTCTTGCATCTATGTATACATGTGGATCAAAGTTACCACCTGGAGCGTCGACTTCTCTCTTAGCACGATGCGGTGTTGGATTCTCACCCGCAGTGTAGTCTTCATATTGCACATTTGATTGTATTAATTTGTTCTGAAACAGGGGCTAGTGTACAGTAGTCAAAGGTGTGTGTTAGAGGAATTGTACCACATTATAGCATGTAAAGGATATGCAGGATCATGAGTTTTTGCAGTGCGAAGTGTGGATCCAAGTGGGCTTTCCTTCAAGCTTGACTGCAGTTGGGGTGGTGAACAACATCTGGTAAGGACCTTCAAACCGGATTTCTCGCTCAAACTTTTTCACATAGACCCTGTCACCTGGGTTCAGATTGTGACACTCATCTGTAGGACCTGGGAGAAAAGCAGAGACTGCAGAATACATTATTGACAATTCCTTGGAGAGACCTATGACAAAATTAACAAGAAAATCATTCCCCAAACTCAGCTACTGTGGCATGTATCCTCCGGAGAAAAGAAAAACTAATAGAAGACACTCAATTCAAGATTTGCCCATTTCCTCTATTGTCTTTTGGATCTACTTTCCCACTACTCCGCGGATGATAGGGTGTGTGAAAAGCCTGGAATATACCCAAAGCAGACATGTGTTGCATTATTTCGCCTGTGAATTGTGTACCTTTATTTGACTCAATCACTTCCAGTACCCCGTATCTGTGGATTACCTCATTCATGAGCTTCTGTACGGTTACCTGCTTATTTACTTTGGTAACAGAGTAGGTCTCCAACCTGAAAAACATCAACAACAACAAGCACATATTCATGCTTCCCAACAAGTGGGAGCTGAGTGTAGCCAATTTGCAATCCCTGAAATGGGTAGAGTGGTCTAGGCAAGTGTGATGTGTCAAATTTTACTTCTGCCCTGTTGCTTTACGGCAAAGATCATGCAAAACTGGACAAATGATGCAGCAGCTACAGAAAACCAAGGAGCCACCCGTCCTTGTTCAAGTGTCGTCATCATTGCTGTTTTGAGAGGTGCGTCTTTCCGTGCGTCAGCTGGGCCATCATGGGGCACAGGGATCGTGGTAGGCAAGTGCTGTTGACTGTTCGCCATACACCGCCCCTTTTTAGTTCATTTTTCCTTTTCTTCCTTGCTGGCTTGTAACTGTAAAGTCATTATCAAAGTCCAAATTTATTATCAAAGTCCAAATTTATTATCAAGGTCCAAATTTATTATCAAGGTCCAAATTTATTATCAAGGTCCAAATTTATTATCAAGGTCCAAATTTATTATCAGTCCAAGTTTTTATCAAAGTCCAAGTTTTTATCAAAGTCCAAGTTTTTATCAAAGTCCAAGTTTTTATCAAAGTCCAAGTTTTTATCAAAGTCCAAGTTTTTATCAAAGTCCAAGTTTTTATCAAAGTCCAAGTTTTTATCAAAGTCCAAGTTTTTATCAAAGTCCAAGTTTTTATCAAAGTCCAAGTTTTTATCAAAGTCCAAGTTTTTATCAAAGTCCAAGTTTTTATCAAAGTCCAAGTTTTTATCAAAGCCCAAGTTTTTATCAAAGTCCAAGTTCATATCAAAGTCCAAGTTCATATCAAAGTCCAAGTTCATATCAAAGTCCAAAGTTATTGTCAAATTCTTCTTTTCTTCCACGGCTTGAGGGCCGCTGCTTTTGCTGTTTGGTCTGTGATGACGTTGCCTCTTGCTTCTTTGGTGTAGGAATTGGTGTGAGCTTTCCACCTTGTCAGGTAGAAGTAGGGTCTCCATGAGACTGCACCGTTGCATCATTCTTAATTGGCTGTCCTGCTGAGGTAAAAAACTGTCTGGCCTTCCATGTTGGGCCGTAATCATGAGCTATGCCAAATGCATACCGGGAATCAGTGTAAATGTTTGCCGTCTTACCTTCTACCGCTCTACACGCCTCAGCGAGGGCTTTTAGTTCCGCTTCTTGTACTGCTACATGCGGAGGCATTCTGCTTTTAGGACATCTTGTTGTGTAACCACTGCATATCCAGTGTGGAGTCGTCAATCACCCTGGTACCATCTATAAAAAACAACTCAAAATACGCATTATTAACAAGGGCTTTCAGTAACTTTTTAAAACTTAAATTTTCTTGTTGCATCACTGTTAGACAATCAGGCTGGTATTCTATTTCAAAAAGATCAGAACCTTGTTGCAAAAAATTAAAAAATTAAAAAATGGCTTGCAAAAAATTTAAAAATGGCTGAATTTAAAAATGGCTGACTTGCAATACCTAGATCACCTATGCCTTCTCCTCCCCCCCTTTTAAACCAGGGTACTCAATTGGAACAATAGTACCCGGTTTAAGGTAGTACAACATTGTAAAAAGATTTGATGGATGCAGATAAGGCCTGTAAGCTGTTAGAACAGAGACATGAGTTACATCGGGGCAGAATAATCTACAAAACATCTATTCATATTTGAAATGTGAGATCCTTTAAGTGAATTCATTATTAATCTGTTCCTGCCTGCAATGTCTTATCAAATTTGAAACAGGAAAAAAAAACAAAACAAAAGCTTTTACTAGCTGCTCAAAATCCTCACCCCTCCCTTGTGCAAGAGGAATGAAACATTACGTATTATTACATCATCTAGCTCCACCCCTTCGATATTGGCTCCTTGCGTCTTTCTTCTCAGCTTAATTTCAGCTTAACAGTCTACACGTCCACATCTCAACCAAGCAAAGTCCCATGCATGGGGGGACTTTTATCCCCAGTCATTACCTGCATCACACACTCACCACAGCCCGAACACGGGTCACTAACTCTCATCCATCCATGCGCTCCAGTTTGCTCCGTCACCCCCCTTTGAAGGTGTCCCAGTACATACAGATGCACAGACAAAAAAGTTTGACAAACATACATACATCAGTTGAAAAACATTGAGGTGAGTGCTTTTAATGTTATAAAGTACATGATTCTATTGAGATGAGATCGTGAATGAGCGCTATCTTTGACAAATTATGTGAAAAAAAGTTTGCTGAGTGACTGAGACATTCTATATTTCTTATCTACTGAAGCTATTATATGCTGTATTAAACGCTGAATTATTTTAGAATACGTGACCCTGAATTTGGAGTGGTCTGAAAGCCCCCACCTTTGTAAAACAAACTGTTATCTCTCTACGAATATGAAACACAGACTGAATTGTTTTAGCTTAAACTATTGCCTGCATTTGAACTCATAATTAACACATATGCTGGGACCTTGCAACATTCATTTTCAACCCCTGTATAAGTAAGAATATACCTTAGAAATTGCTATATTTCTTGCCTACTAAGACAGTATAACTAATTAAATTCATTTTAAGCAAGCAGAGACATTCTCCAGGGTCAGCACTTCATTCTCTCTCGCTGTTATCTTCCTGACCTTGAAAAGCTTACACAGACTCGCAGCTACATGTCAACAAAACTCTTCTCCCCTAAAAGCAAGCTCAGTTAACTATTTGCACATACAGTATATATATATATATATATATATATATATATATATATATACATATCTATTATCTATCTTGTATTATACACCTTTTCTTCTCTCTGCCAACAAATCACATGCATTGTAACTTTCTTCTCGACTTGCTTGTTCCCCTTATTTCTCTCCCTACCTAGCTGCCAATATAACCTTTAATAGACACTCTCCTGACGCCCTCTTGATCACTTACTGTACTTTTCAACATTTCACTTACGGATACTTTCTTAAACAAATAATGGGTACATACCTAACTTTCTCTGACTGTCTCTCTCTCTCCTCCTCCTCCAGCACTTTCTAGCAAACCTTGATCTTCCAAGGCACCTCTCGGTCCTAAAGACCTCCCTCCCAGACACCATTTTTTGTAATCTACCGTGCGGGTCGATGTCACACATTTTCATAAGTTTTCTTACATTCTACAAATTCATCCACACGGTTGCAGCCCTTGAGGGGCTCTGTCTTCTTTAATAAGGTCTTACGCATATTAGAACAACAACAACAATAAAAATAACACGCTCCATAGAATGCATCCCTCTTAATTTTCAAATTGTCAGCCCCTTATATACCGGCAAAACAACCGAGGGTCCCTTCTCCTTATGGAACCAGCCCCATAAAATGCATCTCTCTGAAATCAAATCGTTAGCCCCGTATATAAGGCAAAACAACCGAGAGTCCCTTCTCCTATGAAGCCTATCTCACAAAATGCATCCCTCTTAATTTTCAAATTGTTAGCCCCTTATATACTGGAAAAACAACCGAGGGTCCCTTCTCTTGTGAGACTAAATACAACAAACAACCTTCACTATCGTTAAAACACCATGGACTTCAAAGTACAAATAAACTACAGACTAGTTTCTGGGTGACCGATTGGTGCGCATATCACGGTCAGTGGTCCATGACGGCAAACCCGGAGCCCACACGAGTTACCGTGTAGAACTCTTAACCCAACCCGTCCGGTCACAAACCACAGATAGTCAGTCCTGCTGCAAGACTCTCAGCGTAAAACACAACATAAATATATGCTGGTCTTACCTGGAGTTCTTGTGAGTTGATCAGGCTCGGTTTGCAGCAGGACGGCTTCTCCGCGGCGTGGATCCGGGTGGAATGCGTTGTAGGCTCTGGCTTTGTCGCCCCAGTTGGTTGCGCCGTTTGGCTGAATTTAAAATTCTAAGTACAGCACCAATCAGGCCCACCCCACTTGCCCCGCTGCCGGCGGTAAGAAGAGACACCACACGGAGGTCTGGTATAGTTTCTCACACGGGACATGGCTCTTTGCCGTGCTTTATTACAGATTACATGAGATCTTATAGCCTTTGTCCCATGACCAGCAAGGGGTGATGGGCTCATAACCATATATGGGAAGTCCGGATTTCCGGCCTAAGACAGTGAAAATTATGTACATAGTGGAACATCTTGATATCTTGCTTCTGGGAAAACGGCCAAGTACACGCGTCCTTCGTCCGATTCTTCATTGCTGTACATTTTAAGATACATTTTGTTCAAGACACATTTTGTCTTCGCCTTGCAAGGCCTCTTGGCATATCTGATGTAAGGCGACATATACGTTTTTTCTCATTTGGAATTTGAAATAGAACTTGCATATAGGTATAAAGCATAAAAAACATATGGCAATATATACATATACCCTCACAGGAGGGGGGCTTATATTTCAAGCCCCCCCCCCCTGAAAATCAGGGTAGGGCTTATCGGGGTAAGTCTTATTTTCAGGGAAACACGGTAGTAGTAATTCATTTAACTTTTAACTTCTAATAAACTCTTTTTTTTTTTAGAACTTTAAAAATCTTTTTTAGCCATGGTCAGTATGAGCAGTCTGGGGATATTGTATGTACTTTTTTAAAGAGGTTTGCAATTGTATGATACAAGGATTATTACTTGCAATTAGCAATTGATTAAGCTTCTAATTAAGATGTTTTCCTACAAGTTGGGAAGTCTTGTGTGCTATCCATGTAAATCCATGTCTCCGAGCAGACCACACACAACAGTGTAACAACACAAATACCAATAATTGCATAACCACAAGCCCTGGCTTGTTCGACGGAGTGTACAAAAGGATCTTGTAATGGTTATTTAATTGCCTTTTTTATTGTTAACATATTAAAGCATCTCCTTATTTAATTTTCCAATTTGTAGAAAGACCTTTGGAGAAGTAACTGGGATTAAAGTTATTAGGCATGTGCTCATCAGACGGCGATGTCAATATGTCGGAGCTTGTCAGGAGATATAAGGGAATATTATGGCATATTTGAACAACAGTGCTGGATACAAAATCAAGTACATATAGTAAAGACATGAGTTACAGATTGATAATAACAGAAGAGAGGGGCCGCTTGACAGGATTGTCTCCAGGAAGCTTTGTAGCCTATGGATAAAGCTATGCGCTAAACAATCTCAACTGTTGAGAATATATTTTCTTAGATCAAACGTGAGCTCAAAAAATAATGACATTGGGCATTAAAGAAGTTGAACTCTTGCATTAAAAGTGATCATTTCATGTTAATACAAGACTATATTTTACTGTATCACTACAAGGTCCTACATCGGTGATGGCAAACCTTTTAGAGACTGGGCGCCTAAACTGCAACCCAAAACCCACTTATTTATCGCAAAGTGCAACACGTCAGGGGGCGGGGCTTATCACGACATCTGATTTCACCTCCGTCATTATAAAAAGGACAGGGCTGTTTCAAAATAGACATAGCGCAGATTTTGACTACTTTTTGGATGTGGAAATGCTGCGGAATTTGCCACGGAAATTTCTGCTGAAGATATTCTGCAGCATTTCTGCCACGTGTTTAACATACCCAGTAGTAATATTGACCCCACAGTGGCATCAGCAGTGATAGTGACTCCCACAAAGGCTTCAGTAATAATAGTGTCCCCCAAAGTGGCCCCAGTAGTAATAGTGACCTCCTCAGAAATAAGAGACCTCCACAGTAGCCCCAGTAGTAATACTGACCCACACAGTGGTTTAGGTAAATAGTCACCCACATTTCCCCTAGTAGTTATAATGACCCACACAGCAGCCCCTGTAGTAATAGTGTTCCCCACAGTGGTCTCAGTGGTAATAGTAACTCACACAGTGGCATCAGCAGTAATAGTGATCCCCACAGTTGCCCAGTAGTAATAGTGACCTCCTCAGTAGCTCTAATAGTAATAGTGACCTCCACAGTATCCCCAGTAGTAAAAGGGACCCCCATAGTGGTTTCAGCAGTAATAGTGACTCCCACAGCAGCCCCAGTAGTAATAGTATCTCCCACAGCGGCCACAGTAGTAATAGTGACCTCCACAGCAGCCCTGGCAGTAATAGTGCCCCCCACAGCGGCCCCAGCAGTAAGTATCCCCCACAGAAGCCCCAGTAGTAATAGTGACCCCCACAGCAGCCCCAGTGGTAATACTGACCCCCATTGCGGCCCCAGAAGTAATACTAACCCCCATGGTGGCCCCAGTAGTAAGTGACCCGCACAGCGGCCCCAGAAGTAAGAATGACCCCCACAGTGGCCCCAGTAGTAATAGTGGCCCCCACAGCAGCCCCAGTAGTAATGCTATAGCCCCAGTGGTCCCAATAGTAATAGTGACCCTCACAATTGGCACTGTAATAATAGTGACAGCCCCAGCAGTAATAGTGACCCCCCCCCCCCCACAGTGTCCCCAGTAGTTAAAGTGACCCTCACAGTGGCCCCAGTAGTAATAGTGACCACCCAATGGCCCCAGCAGTAATAGTGACCACCCAATGGCCCCAGCAGTAATAGTGACCACCCAATGGCCCCAGCAGTAATAGTGACCCCCCCCCCATAGCAGCCCCAGCAATAATAGTGACCCACACAGTATTCCCAGTAGTAAAATTGAGCCCCACAGAGGCCCCAGCCATCATAGTAAACCGCACTGCAGCCCCAGCAGTAATAGTGATCCCCACAGCGGCCCCAGTTGTAATAGTGACCCCCCACAATGGCCCCAGTAGTAAGTGTGACCCCCACAGTGACCCCAGTGATAACAGTATTACAACTGGGGCTGATATAGGGGATACTATTACTAACAGTATCCCCTATATCAGCCCCAGTAATAATAGTGCCCCCCCTGGGACCCATATACTTTCCCCCACCTCCTTATGGAAGCGCCGCTGCTGCTGGCGCTGATCCCAGGTGCACACTGCAACATAGGTGTGTGCATCCGGATGCCTCCTCCCTTTGCTCTTGCGGAAACAAGGAGGAGACATCAGGGAAGGAGGATCCCCAGCGCCGCTGACTGAATACCGGCAGGGGAGCCACGGCATCCTGGCCGGTATTCAATTCCGTGGTGAGCAGCTGCCTGCTGATCTAGAACAATGGGTTGGTTTATTTACAGTGTACTGAAGAACCCTTTTACATGGGGGGACTTGTTGGGCACAGTTGTTTGACAAGTTGTCCAAATGATAATTGTTCCTGTGCAGGAATGAGCATCGCTCAATGAATGGGGGCGGAGTGGGTCAGGGAGTCATTATAAGTGAATGACTAAAACTGAATGACAAACGAGAAGCGAGTGAGTTCTCACTCGTTGTTCAGTCAAGGCATGCATTTACACTGAGCAATAAACGTTCAGATTCTCGCTGGATGCAGGAATTTGAAAGATTTATTGGCCCGTGTAAAAGAGCCTTAAATGGGTTTTGTCATTAGAAAAAAACATTCAATACTTTCCTATTCCTCCCCAGCAGCTTTCTTACAGCATCTTCTTCCCACCCATCTTCTCCTGGTTTCTTCAGTACCCCGGGTCACGTCACCTCCAGCCGGATAGATTCTCTTCTTCTTCCACTACTGTTCTTCCTCTTCTTCGTCCATTTGCTACAGTTCACTTCCTGCAGGCCAGTGCACCCAGTCACTAGTGACATAGCATTCCCTGCCCAGCAGGGAATGCCAAATCCTCGGCAGTCTGCTTTAGTGCGCAGCTGCGAGGTCTTGCCGTTAGTGTTCATATAGTATATACAGTTGCGGCAATAGCCTTGGCGCAAAAGCAGGCTGTGAGGATTCGGCATTCTCTGCTGGGCAGTGTACGCTACATCACTAGTGACTGGGTACACTGACCTGCAGGAAGCAGAATGCCGAGAATGGACACTACATCACAAGAAATTGGCCAGCTTGCAGTGAGGTGACCCGAGGGCCTGGAGGAGCCAGAGAAAGGTCAGCAGGGAGAAGATGCGGTAAGAAGACTGACGGGGAGGAATAGGGAAGTCTGGAATTTTTTTTCTAATGACATAATCCCTTTAAGAAAGAATCTATCTATAACAATGGGTCTTAATGTTTGCTTGACTGGCTTGTGACTTCTTCAGGTATCTGGCCAATATTTGAAGATGAGCCAACACGGATAGACAAATATTAAGATGAGTCAGCACGAATCAACAATAGAATGTCTATGCGCTCATGAGCGTGGAGACTATGTTTGTAAATAGTATATAAGATGGGCTGAGAGTACGTGGGCAGGAAGCTCGCCTATGGATCTGATGAGATGCCTGGGACCTTTACCCTGATTTGACATGACTCCTGCCTCAATAGAAATCAAGGGCTTTGTTTACAATGAGCTCTTGGTCTCTAGAGCGATGGCAGTTTTTGGGGACCGCTATAGACCAGACATGGAAGGGACCTTTTTATTTGATTTCAATACTTCTGTCTGCTTTATTGTCCTGTCTCTTGTGTCAGTGGGTCCCAAAATCAATACTTCCACTAGAAAGGGATATTCTAGGCTAATGCTATGGATGAGAGGTCCTCTGGATTGGTCATCAGTTGGCATAACACTACTCAAAGCTTTTAATTTTTTGGCTCGAGCTTTTATGTGAAGACTTCAAATAAAGGAATAAGATTTTTTTGCATGTTGATCTGGCTATATTTACTTTATTGAAAATATTTTCAGCTGTACGAACTTACAGCAAGCCGCAAACAAGCAATAATTTACAATAAACAGGCAACCCGCAAGAAGACTGGTGAGCTAATTTTTCCTGTTTTCTTCTACAATATTGCAGCATCAGTGGTTGAACAGCTCGGGGTCCACTTCGATTCGCCGACGATCAACTGATTGTCCGGCTTGCTGTCAGTTCCGCATGCTGGACATTGTCATTGGTGGTCTAGGTCAGGGGTGTGGTGGGTGGCTTCATTCCCATTGAGATCAGTGAGAGTGATGCTTCCTATTACACTTCTGGATTCTCATTGCGGTCAGAGCCAGAGGTGTAATGGGATGCATTACTTCTGTTGGTTTCGGTGGGGGTGAGACCATCCATTGCATTTCTGGCCTTGACCACCAATGACTATATCCAGCTCCGCTGTACTGACAGTGGGCCGGAAGATAAACTAATGTTATGGGGATTCTGATCACCGCTGGTCGACTATTGATGGCCTATCCTGAGGATAGGTCATCAATGCTAAAAGCACGGAAAAACCCTTTAATTGCCAACATATTCCTTATATATACTTTTGAAGTATATATTCTGTGTATATTGATATGTTATCAATGGCAGCGTCAACAAGGTAGTAAATGGTTGCTCACATATTGGCAAAATAACTCCATTCACAAGGGGGCTAGGGGACTGCCATTCTCGTGATCACTGGAGGTCCTGGAGGTTGGTCTTCCAGCCTTGTACATTTATCTCCTAGTTTTACTGGTGGTTTAGGGTAGAAGAAAAAGTTCAAATGTATTTCCCTTGGAACTATGAGGTGCCCCTAAGTTGTTTAGGGAGTTTTGACTGGTGATTATATGTTGTACAGGGCTTTCTGTGGGTTTGCAGTGTAGCAACAGAACTACCCTGTTCTTCTTTTAATGTTTTTATGGGATCAGGTGAGAAATTTTAAGATAAAGTAACTTTCAAAAATTGTGGCATAGACTTCCATCGATAGCGAGGCCCAGACCTTACTATGTTATATCTAGTGAGCCACCAGTAGAAAAAGGTTGAAATACTTTAATATGAAAAAACTAATTTGAACTCAACTTCTTGTATATAATGTTTATGGCCATCTCTACCACATCAGCTGAGGCCATGCGGACACACAACTGGGTACATAGAAGTGTCAGACAAAGCCTTAGAGCTCTCCTTACTGCTACATATGAAGTCTAGTTCTGGGCCCAGGGCCCTTAGAGGGGTTCTACCAAGATTATAACTTATTCTCTATACACAGGATGGGGAAATAAGTGTTTAATTGGTGGAGGTCCAGTTGCTAGGACCCCCACTAATGAGGAGATTTGGGGTCCTTTGTTTTTCATGGATGGAGTTGCGGTCAAGCATGCATATAGCTTCTTCTGTCATCCATATGAAACTGCCAGAGATAGCGAGCATTTGTGCTGGGGAAGAGCTGTACCATGGGATTGATTGCCTAGTGGGAGTGGCCTAATTTAGGGGTGTGGCTACTGTTGAGAATTGTAGGACAATCGGGCATCTATGAAGCAACATGGTGTACAGGGACTCCTATGAAGTAAGCAGGAACACAGTTGAGGAGGACAAACAGTCTTTCCCGTATTATAAGTTTGGAACGTTTAGGCCATGGTCACACGGGGTGGATTCCCGACGGAAATGTCGCGGTTTGCCGCAGCAAAAACCGCGACACTTCCGCCGGGAAAAAGCCACGGCTGCTTTGAAGCGGCCCGGCCGCTCGCTCTTCCGCTGCGGCCGGCTTAGCCACAGCGGATTTGCCGTCCCGTGTGGACGAGATTTCTGAGAAATCTCATCCACATGGCTGACTAATCCCGAGATTAGCGTCCGCATGCGGATTTGCCGCGGCAAAATTCCGCACGAAATTTCCGCGGCAAATCCGCCCAGTGTGAACCCAGCCTTAGGCTTCTTTTTTAAGTTTCTGTACCACTGTTGACTGTTGTATTTAGTAAAGTTGCGCTGTGCCCACTAAATGTGGTTGCAGTTGTTTTTTTAACCAGGAACCACTTGGAATTCACTGCCCAGCATGTTGCTAATCAGTGTATCTCTTCACATCAAGAAGGATGACATGATGGGTTGGTTGGTTACACCCATGATCTGTGATCATCTGAAAGGTCTCTGATCCTGGGTTTACACATTAAAATATCTCCCCTGGGGCGTGCCGTAAGGCTGCACTGCAGTTTGTGGCTTACATGTTCATATTCATATCTTTGGATTCCATAAATTTTAAGAAATGGTTTATTTAGAAAATATTGTCTAAAATCAGCCTTGTACCAGAAATTAAACACCAGAAAATAAATTCTTACATGCTTCAAAATAAAAACTTAAGAGAAGAGTGAATTATAAAAGACATTCTTTATTTAAGGTTTTCAACATTTTAGTGTTATGGCTTCCCTAAGGCTACAGATCCAGAAGAAGGCGAAAAATCCCTGGACACTTTTAGCCAATTTGTGTCACAGGGGAAAAATTCCTTCTTGACCCCGGGAAAAGGCGATCAGTCCTAGAACCATGGATCAGAGCCACTGATGATAGTGTGATGGTTGTGCGTATTGTACGTGTAGAGCTGGAGGGCGTGCTTGCTGTGTGGGTGTCCCGAATAAAGGCGCTGGGTGGCGGAGAGCTGGTGGGTCTACAGCTACAGAAGTGGGGAAGTGTCGCCAGAAAGGGCTGGTCCCGCCAAAAAACAAATAAAGGGATGCGAACAGAAGTGGGGGACCGTCGCCAAAAAAGGGCCGGTCCCGACAAAAAACAAAGAAAGGGATGCGGACGGAAGTGGGGGATCGTCGCCAGAAAGGGTCGGTCCCACCAAAAAACATAGATATTTATTGTGTCTTGCGGTGCAGGGTGGGGGCACTGTATGAGGGATTGCAGGGTGGGGGCCAAGGCGTAACTAAAGGCTCAGGGGCCCGGGTGCAAAAGTTCAGCTCGGGCCCCCCCCCCAGGCCCTTTTCCCCCTCGCCCCGTAGCTATGCCTGAGGGCCAATGTCCACGTGTGGATTTTATTCATAAAATCTGCATGTGGACCTGCATGAGAGATCTGTGCATCTTGCTGCCCATAGGGATGCATTGGCATCGCTAAGGCAGCTAAAAGCATGCAGATGGGATTCCTTCCCAGAGTGCGGGTCATGCATGGATTTCACTGCGGGATTCAGCAGTGAAATCTGTGTGTGCAAGTGGGCATGCAGCCTAGGAGTGAGAGATAGATAGATAGGAGAGAGATAGACAGATATATATATGAGATAGATAGATAGATAGATAGACAGACAGACAGACAGACAGACAGACAGGAGATAGACAGATATATGAGATAGACAGATATATGAGATAGACAGATATATGGGATAGATAGATAGGAGATACAGACAGACAGATAGACGAGACAGATAGACGAGACAGATAGACGAGACAGATAGACGAGACAGATAGACGAGACAGATAGACGAGACAGATAGACGAGACAGATAGACGAGGGAGATAGACGAGGGAGATAGACGAGGGAGATAGACGAGGGAGATAGACGAGGGAGATAGACGAGGGAGATAGACGAGGGAGATAGACGAGGGAGACAGGAGGGAGACAGGAGGGAGACAGACAGACAGGAGACAGACAGATAGACAGGAGACAGACAGATAGATAGGAGACAGACAGATAGACAGGAGACAGACAGATAGATAGGAGATAGACAGATATATGGGATAGATAGATAGACGAGACAGATAGATAGATCAGCGAGACAGACAGCGAGACAGACAGCGAGACAGACAGCGAGACAGACAGCGAGACAGACAGCGAGACAGACAGCGAGACAGACAGCGAGACAGACAGCGAGACAGACAGCGAGACAGACAGCGAGACAGACAGCGAGACAGACAGATTGATAGGAGATAGGTTAGATAGATTGATAGGAGATAGGTTCGATAGATTGATAGGAGATAGGTTCGATAGATTGATAGGAGATAGGTTCGATAGATTGATAGGAGATAGGTTCGATAGATTGATAGGAGATAGGTTCGATAGATTGATAGGAGATAGGTTCGATAGATTGATAGGAGATAGGTTCGATAGATTGATAGGAGATAGGTTCGATAGATTGATAGGAGATAGGTTCGATAGATTGATAGGAGATAGGTTCGATAGATTGATAGGAGATAGGTTCGATAGATTGATAGGAGATAGGTTCGATAGATTGATAGGAGATAGGTTCGATAGATTGATAGGAGATAGGTTCGATAGATTGATAGGAGATAGGTTCGATAGATTGATAGGAGATAGGTTCGATAGATTGATAGGAGATAGGTTCGATAGATTGATAGGAGATAGGTTCGATAGATTGATAGGAGATAGGTTCGATAGATTGATAGGAGATAGGTTCGATAGATTGATAGGAGATAGGTTCGATAGATTGATAGGAGATAGGTTCGATAGATTGATAGGAGATAGGTTCGATAGATTGATAGGAGATAGGTTCGATAGATTGATAGGAGATAGGTTCGATAGATTGATAGGAGATAGGTTCGATAGATTGATAGGAGATAGGTTCGATAGATTGATAGGAGATAGGTTCGATAGATTGATAGGAGATAGGTTCGATAGATTGATAGGAGATAGGTTCGATAGATTGATAGGAGATAGGTTCGATAGATTGATAGGAGATAGGTTCGATAGATTGATAGGAGATAGGTTCGATAGATTGATAGGAGATAGGTTCGATAGATTGATAGGAGATAGGTTCGATAGATTGATAGGAGATAGGTTCGATAGATTGATAGGAGATAGGTTCGATAGATTGATAGGAGATAGGTTCGATAGATTGATAGGAGATAGGTTCGATAGATTGATAGGAGATAGGTTCGATAGATTGATAGGAGATAGGTTCGATAGATTGATAGGAGATAGGTTCGATAGATTGATAGGAGATAGGTTCGATAGATTGATAGGAGATAGGTTCGATAGATTGATAGGAGATAGGTTCGATAGATTGATAGGAGATAGGTTCGATAGATTGATAGGAGATAGGTTCGATAGATTGATAGGAGATAGGTTCGATAGATTGATAGGAGATAGGTTCGATAGATTGATAGGAGATAGGTTCGATAGATTGATAGGAGATAGGTTCGATAGATTGATAGGAGATAGGTTCGATAGATTGATAGGAGATAGGTTCGATAGATTGATAGGAGATAGGTTCGATAGATTGATAGGAGATAGGTTCGATAGATTGATAGGAGATAGGTTCGATAGATTGATAGGAGATAGGTTCGATAGATTGATAGGAGATAGGTTCGATAGATTGATAGGAGATAGGTTCGATAGATTGATAGGAGATAGGTTCGATAGATTGATAGGAGATAGGTTCGATAGATAGATAGGAGATAGGTTCGATAGATTGATAGGAGATAGGTTCGATAGATTGATAGGAGATAGGTTCGATAGATATGAGAGAGACAGACAGGAGAGAGAGATAGATATGAGAGAGACAGACAGGAGAGAGAGACAGACAGGAGAGAGAGACAGACAGGAGAGAGAGACAGACAGGAGAGAGAGACAGACAGGAGAGAGAGACAGACAGGAGAGAGAGACAGACAGGAGAGAGAGACAGACAGGAGAGAGAGACAGACAGGAGAGAGAGACAGACAGGAGAGAGAGACAGACAGATAGAGAGATGGGATAGATAGAGAGATGGGATAGATAGATTGATAGGAGATAGACAGATATATGAGATAGACAGATATATGGGATAGACAGATATATGGGATAGACAGATATATGGGATAGACAGATAGGAGACGAGACAGACAGACGAGAGAGACAGACAGATAGATATGAGATAGATAGATGATAGATATATGGGATAGATAGATAGGAGAGAGATAGATAGATATGAGATAGATAGGAGATAGATAGACAGATATGAGATAGACAGATATATGAGACAGACAGACGAGACAGACAGACGAGACAGACAGACGAGACAGACAGACGAGACAGACAGACGAGACAGACAGACGAGGCAGACAGACGAGGCAGACAGACGAGGCAGACAGACGAGGCAGACAGACGAGGCAGACAGACGAGGCAGACAGACGAGGCAGACAGACGAGGCAGACAGACGAGGCAGACAGACGAGGCAGACGGGACAGACAGACGGGACAGACAGACGGGACAGACAGACGGGACAGACAGACAGGAGACAGACAGACAGACAGGAGACAGACAGATAGATAGGAGACAGACAGATAGATAGGAGACAGACAGACAGACAGACAGCGAGACAGACAGCGAGACAGACAGCGAGACAGACAGCGAGACAGACAGCGAGACAGACAGCGAGACAGACAGCGAGACAGACAGACAGCGAGACAGACAGACAGCGAGACAGACAGACAGCGAGACAGACAGACAGCGAGACAGATAGACAGCGAGACAGATAGACGAATAGATAGATGAGATAGATTAGATAGATAGATGAGATAGATAGATAGATAGATAGATAGATGAGATAGATAGATGAGATAGATAGATAGATATGAGAGAGACAGACAGGAGAGAGAGACAGACAGGAGAGAGAGACAGACAGGAGAGAGAGACAGACAGGAGAGAGAGACAGACAGGAGAGAGAGATGGGATAGATAGATTGATAGGAGATTGATAGATTAGATTAGATAGATAGATATATGGGATAGACAGATATATGGGATAGACAGATATATGGGATAGACAGACGAGACAGACAGACGAGACAGACAGACGAGACAGACAGACGAGACAGACAGACGAGACAGACAGACGAGACAGACAGATAGATAGGAGACAGACAGATAGATAGGAGACAGACAGCGAGACAGACAGCGAGACAGACAGCGAGACAGACAGACAGCGAGACAGACAGACAGCGAGACAGACAGACAGCGAGACAGACAGACAGCGAGACAGATAGACAGCGAGACAGATAGACAGCGAGACAGATAGACAGCGAGACAGATAGACAGCGAGACAGATAGACAGCGAGACAGATAGACAGCGAGATAGATAGATGAGATAGATAGATAGATAGATATGAGAGAGACAGACAGGAGAGAGAGACAGACAGGAGAGAGAGACAGACAGGAGAGAGAGACAGACAGGAGAGAGAGACAGACAGGAGAGAGAGACAGACAGGAGAGAGAGATGGGATAGATAGATTGATAGGAGATTGATAGATTAGATTAGATAGATAGATATATGGGATAGACAGATATATGGGATAGACAGATATATGGGACAGACAGACGAGACAGACAGACGAGACAGACAGACGAGACAGACAGACGAGACAGACAGACGAGACAGACAGACAGACGAGACAGACAGATATGAGACAGACAGATATGAGACAGACAGATATGAGACAGACAGATATGAGACAGACAGATATGAGACAGACAGATATGAGATAGACAGATATGAGACAGACAGATATGAGACAGACAGATATGAGACAGACAGATATGAGACAGACAGATATGAGATAGACAGATATGAGATAGATAGATATGAGATAGATAGATATGAGATACAGATAGACGAGACAGATAGACGAGACAGATAGACGAGACAGATAGACGAGACAGATAGACGAGACAGATAGACGAGACAGATAGACGAGACAGACGGGAGACAGACGGGAGACAGACAGATAGATAGGAGACAGACAGACAGATAGATAGGAGACAGACAGACAGACAGATAGATATGAGATAGACAGATAGATATGAGATAGATAGATCAGCGAGACAGACAGCGAGACAGATAGACAGCGAGACAGATAGACAGCGAGACAGATAGACAGCGAGACAGATAGACAGCGAGACAGATAGACAGCGAGACAGATAGACAGCGAGACAGATAGACGAATAGACAGATGAGATAGATAGATTGATAGGAGATAGATGAGATAGATAGATAGATGGGATAGATAGATTGAGATGGGATAGATAGACAGGAGAGAGATAGACAGATAGATAGATATATGGGATAGATAGATATGAGATAGATAGATGAGATAGATAGGAGATAGATAGATAGGTAGGAGATAGATAGACAGATAGATATATGGGATAGATAGATTGATAGGAGATAGATAGATTAGATTAGATTAGATAGATAGGAGATAGATAGATAGGAGATAGATAGACAGATATATGAGATAGATAGATAGGAGACAGCGAGACAGATAGACAGGAGACAGATAGACGAATAGATATATGAGATAGATAGATAGATGAATAGATATATGAGATAGATTGATAGGAGATAGATTGATAGGAGATAGATTGATAGGAGATAGATTGATAGGAGATAGACTGATAGGAGATAGATTGATAGGAGATAGATAGACAGATAGATATATTGGATAGATAGATTGATATGAGATAGGTTAGATAGATTGATATGAGATAGGTTAGATAGATTGATATGAGATAGGTTAGATAGATTGATATGAGATAGGTTAGATAGATTGATATGAGATAGGTTAGATAGATTGATATGAGATAGGTTAGATAGATTGATATGAGATAGGTTAGATAGATTGATATGAGATAGGTTAGATAGATAGAGATGAGATAGGTTAGATAGATAGAGATGAGATAGATGAGATAGATAGATAGATATGACAGAGATAGATAGATATGAGAGAGACAGACAGGAGAGAGAGACAGACAGGAGAGAGAGACAGACAGGAGAGAGAGACAGACAGGAGAGAGAGACAGACAGGAGAGAGAGACAGACAGGAGAGAGAGACAGACAGGAGAGAGAGACAGACAGGAGAGAGAGACAGACAGGAGAGAGAGACAGACAGATAGGAGATTGATAGATTAGATTAGATAGATAGGAGATAGATAGACAGATAGGAGATAGACAGATATATGGGATAGACAGATATATGGGATAGACAGATATATGGGATAGACAGATATATGGGATAGACAGATATATGGGATAGACAGATATATGGGATAGACAGATATATGGGATAGACAGATAGGAGACAGACGAGACAGACAGACGAGATAGACAGACGAGACAGACAGACGAGACAGACAGACGAGACAGACAGACGAGACAGACAGACGAGACAGACAGACGAGACAGACAGACGAGACAGACAGACGAGACAGACAGACGAGACAGACAGACGAGACAGACAGACGAGACAGATCGATAGATAGGAGATAGATCGATGAGATAGATGATAGATCGATGAGATAGATGATAGATCGATGAGATAGATGATAGATTGATGAGATAGATGATAGATTGATGAGATAGATGATAGATAGATAGATATATGGGATAGATAGATAGGAGATAGATAGATAGGAGATAGACAGATATATGAGATAGACAGATATATGGGATAGATAGGAGATATAGACAGACAGACAGATAGACGAGACAGACAGACAGACAGACGAGACAGACAGACGAGACAGACAGACGAGACAGACAGACGAGACAGATAGACGAGACAGATAGACGAGATAGACGAGACAGATAGACGAGATAGACGAGACGAGATAGACGAGACAGATAGACGAGACAGATAGACGAGACAGATAGACGAGACAGATAGACGAGACAGACAGGAGACAGACAGGAGACAGACAGGAGACAGACAGGAGACAGACAGGAGACAGACAGGAGACAGACTGATAGATAGGAGACAGACAGGAGACCGACTGATAGATAGGAGACAGACAGGAGACAGACTGATAGATAGGAGACAGACAGGAGACAGACTGATAGATAGGAGACAGACAGGAGACAGACTGATAGATAGGAGACAGACAGATAGATAGGAGACAGACAGACAGCGAGACAGACAGACAGCGAGACAGACAGACAGCGAGACAGACAGACAGCAAGACAGACAGACAGCGAGACAGACAGACAGCGAGACAGACAGACAGCGAGACAGACAGACAGCGAGACAGACAGACAGCGAGACAGACAGACAGCGAGACAGACAGACAGACGAGACAGACAGACGAGACAGACAGACGAGACAGACAGACGAGACAGACAGACGAGACAGACAGACGAGACAGACAGACGAGACAGACAGACGAGACAGACAGACGAGACAGACAGACGAGACAGACAGACGAGACAGACAGATAGATATGAGATAGATGATAGATAGATAGATATATGGGATAGATAGATAGGAGAGAGATAGATAGATAGATAGGAGATAGAGAGACAGATAGATATATGGGATAGATAGATTGATAGGAGATAGATAGATTGATAGGAGATAGATAGATTGATAGGAGATAGATAGATTGATAGGAGATAGATAGATTGATAGGAGATAGATAGATTGATAGGAGATAGATAGATTGATAGGAGATAGATAGATTGATAGGAGATAGATAGATTGATAGGAGATAGATAGATTGATAGGAGATAGATAGATTGATAGGAGATAGATTAGATAGATAGATGAGATAGATAGGAGATAGACAGATAGATATATGGGATAGATTAGATTAGATTAGATAGATAGATAGGAGATAGATAGACAGATATATGAGATAGACAGATATATGGGATAGATAGATAGATAGGAGATATAGATAGACGAGACAGATAGACGAGACAGATAGACGAGACAGATAGACGAGACAGATAGACGAGACAGATAGACGAGACAGATAGACGAGACAGATAGACGAGACAGATAGACGAGACAGATAGACGAGACAGATAGACGAGACAGATAGACGAGACAGATAGACGAGACAGATAGACGAGACAGATAGACGAGACAGATAGACGAGACAGATAGACAGGAGATAGACAGATATATGGGATAGATAGATAGATAGACGAGACAGATAGATAGACAGACAAGACAGATAGACGAGACAGATAGGAGATAGATAGATATGAGATAGATAGATATGAGATAGATGAGATAGATAGATGAGATAGATGAGAGAGATAGATGAGATAGATGAGATAGATAGATAGATTAGATAGATGAGATAGATGGGATAGATAGATAGATAGATAGATAGATTAGATAGATAGATAGATGAGATAGATAGATAGATGGGATAGATAGATATGAGATGAGAGAGATAGACAGGAGAGAGATAGACAGGAGAGAGATAGACAGGAGAGAGATAGACAGGAGAGAGATAGACAGACAGATAGATAGACAGACAGATAGATAGACAGACAGATAGATAGACAGACAGATAGATAGACAGACAGATAGATAGATATATGGGATAGATAGGAGAGAGATAGATAGATAGACAGATATATGGGATAGATAGATATGAGATAGATAAATGAGATAGATAGGAGATAGATAGATAGGTAGGAGATAGATAGACAGATAGATATATGGGATAGATAGATTGATAGGAGATAGATAGATTAGATTAGATAGATTAGATTAGATAGATAGATAGGAGATAGACAGATAGACAGCGAGACAGATAGACAGCGAGACAGATAGACAGCGAGACAGACAGCGAGACAGATAGACAGCGAGACAGATAGACAGCGAGACAGATAGACAGGAGACAGATAGACGAATAGATATATGAGATAGATATATGAGATAGATAGATGAATAGATATAGGAGATAGATTGATAGGAGATAGATTGATAGGAGATAGATTGATAGGAGATAGACAGATAGATATATGGGATAGATAGATTGATATGAGATAGGTTAGATAGATAGATGAGATAGATAGATAGATGGGATAGATAGATAGATGGGATAGATAGATATGAGATAGATAGACAGGAGAGAGACGGACAGGAGAGAGACGGACAGGAGAGAGACGGACAGGAGAGAGACGGACAGGAGAGAGACGGACAGGAGAGAGACGGACAGGAGAGAGACGGACAGGAGAGAGACGGACAGGAGAGAGACGGACAGGAGAGAGACGGACAGGAGAGAGACGGACAGGAGAGAGACGGACAGGAGAGAGAGACAGATAGATAGATTGATAGGAGATAGATAGGAGATAGATAGACAGATATGAGATAGATAGATATGAGATAGAATAGATAGATATAGATGAGATAGATAGATGGGATAGATGAGATAGATGAGATAGATAGATAGATAGATGGGATAGATAGATAGATGAGATAGATTGATAGGAGATAGATAGATTGATAGGAGATAGATAGATTGATAGGAGATAGATAGATTGATAGGAGATAGATAGGAGATAGATAGATAGACAGGAGATAGATAGACAGATAGACAGATAGATAGATAGATAGGAGATAGATAGATAGGAGATAGATAGACAGATAGATATATGGGATAGATAGATTGATAGATTAGATAGATTAGATAGATAGATAGACAGATAGACAGATAGACAGATAGACAGATAGACAGATAGACAGATAGACAGATAGACGAGACAGACAGGAGACAGACAGGAGACAGACAGGAGACAGACAGGAGACAGACAGGAGACAGACAGGAGACAGACAGGAGACAGACAGGAGACAGACAGATAGATAGGAGATAGATAGATGAGATAGATATGAGATAGTTAGATAGGAGATAGATAGACAGATAGATATATGGGATAGATAGATTGATATGACATAGATAGATAGATAGATAGAGAGATAGAGAGATAGAGAGATAGAGAGATAGAGAGATAGAGAGATAGAGAGATAGAGAGATAGATAGAGATGAGATAGATTAGATTAGATAGATAGATAGGAGATAGATAGATAGGAGATAGATAGATAGGAGATAGATAGACCGATAGATATATGAGATAGATAGATATATGGGATAGATAGATTGATATGAGATAGATAGATAGGAGATAGATAGATAGGAGATAGATAGACCGATAGATATATGAGATAGATAGATATATGGGATAGATTGATAGGAGATAGATAGGAGAGAGATAGAGAGATAGATTGATATGAGATAGATAGATGGGATAGATTGATATGAGATAGATAGATTGATATGAGATAGATAGATTGATATGAGATAGATAGATTGATATGAGATAGATTAGATAGATATGAGATGAGATAGATATGAGATGAGATGAGATGAGATAGATATGAGATGAGATGAGATAGATAGATGGGATAGATAGATTGATAGCAGATAGATAGATTGATAGCAGATAGATAGATTGATAGGAGATAGATAGACAGGAGATAGATAGATAGGAGATAGATAGAAAGATAGATAGGAGATAGACAGATAGATAGACAGATTGATATATGGGATAGATAGATAGGAGAGAGATAGATAGATAGGAGATAGATAGACAGATAGATATATGGGATAGATAGATAGATATATATGAGATAGATAGATAAGATAGATGAGATAGATAGGAGATAGATAGATGGGAAAGATAGATAGATAGATAGGAGATAGATAGACAGATAGATAGATATATGGGATAGATAGATTGATATGAGAAAGATAGATAGGAGATAGATAGATAGGCAATAGATAGACAGATAGATATATGGGATAGATAGATTGATATGAGATAGATTAGATTAGATAGATAGATAGATAGGAGATAGATAGACAGATATATGAGATAGACAGATATATGGGATAGACAGATAGACGAGACGGATAGACGAGACGGATAGACGAGACGGATAGACGAGACGGATAGACGAGACGGATAGACGAGACGGATAGATAGGAAATGGATAGATAGGAGATAGATAGATAGGAGATAGATAGATAGGAGATAGATAGATAGGAGATAGATAGATAGGAGATAGATAGATAGGAGATAGATAGATAGGAGATAGATAGATAGGAGATAGATAGATAGGAGATAGATAGATAGGAGATAGATAGATAGGAGATAGATAGATAGGAGATAGATAGATAGGCGATAGATAGATAGGCGATAGATAGATAGGCGATAGATAGACCGATAGATATGAGATAGATAGATATATGGGATAGATAGATTGATATGAGATAGATTGATATGAGATAGATAGATAGGAGATAGATAGATAGGAGATAGATAGACAGATGAGATAGACAGATGAGATAGATAGACAGATAGACAGACAGATAGACAGACAGACAGACAGATAGATAGACAGACAGATAGATAGACAGACAGATAGACAGACAGATAGATAGACAGACAGATAGATAGACAGACAGATAGATAGACAGACAGATAGATAGACAGACAGATAGATAGACAGACAGATAGATAGACAGACAGATAGATAGACAGACAGATAGATAGACAGATAGATAGACAGACAGATAGATAGACAGACAGATAGATAGACAGACAGATAGATAGACAGACAGATAGATAGACAGACAGATAGACAGATAGATAGACAGACAGACAGACAGATAGACAGATAGATAGACAGACAGATAGATAGATAGATAGACATAGATAGACAGATAGACAGATAGATAGACAGATAGACAGATAGATAGACAGATAGACAGATAGATAGACAGATAGACAGATAGATTGATTTGAGATAGATAGATTGATATGAGATAGGAGATAGATAGACAGATATATATATGAGATAGATAGATAGGAGAGAGATAGATTGATATATGGGATAGATAGATAGATATGAGATAGATAGATATATGGGATAGATAAATATATGGGATAGATAGATAGATTGATATGAGATAGATAGATAGGAGATAGATATATGGGATAGATAGATTGATATGAGATAGATAGATAGATAGATAGGAGATAGATAGAATGATATATGAGATAGATAGATATATCTATGCGGGGGGGGGGGCGGGGCCGGGGGGGGGCCCACCCAAGGGCTGGGTCGCCGTTGCGACTCCGGCACCCCCTGCCAGTACGCCTATGGTGGGGGCGCTGTGTGGCTGGGTGCAGGTTGGAGGTGCTGTGTGGCGGGGTGCAGGGTGTGGCGAGGTGCAGGGTGAGGACGTTGTGTGGCAGGGTGCAGGTTGGGGATATTGTGTGTCGCGGTGCGGGATGGGGGCGCTGTGTGGCTCAGCGGAACAGTGGGCTACCCACAGATAGTCTATGCTTGGCGGGTTGGCAGTGTGTGATGTTGGGTCGTTCTGCAATATCTCACGAAAGCTTTCACTGGATGCCATGAAGTCGGATCTTGCTTCACGTCCGTCCAGGTTGGCCTGTTCCCTATGTGCATTGCCTGGTAAAGCATCCCATGTCCCAAGTGGATGTCCTTCATGTTCATCCTGAGCAGCGCCGGACTTGATATCCTGTGACAAGTTAAGAAATGAGCAGTAAGTTATGTGTTACTAGTATTATAATAATAATAAACTTTATTTGTATAGCGCCAACATATTCTGCAGCGCTTACATAGACGGGGGATACAGAAAGACAAAAGCACAAACAATTACAGAACCATGGTTACATAGTAATCAATTGATGGAAACAATAGGGGTGCGGGTCCTGCTCCAACGAGCTTACATACTACAAGTAATGGGGGGATACAGAAGGTAAAGGGGCTGGAGATGTGCACTGTATGGCGAGGTGGAGAGTGAGGGGTGATATACACATAGACAATCGTCAGACATTTAGCCGTGTGACGGCAGAAACAGTATGACTGCAGGAGCGGTTTATGATGGCTAGCAGGGATTGCAGTCAGTAGGTCAGGGAGCATGTTATCAGGCGGAGTACAGAGGGGTTTGTTTAGGGAATTCGGTATGCCTCCCTGAAGAGGTGCGTTTTTAGAGCACGCCTGAAGTTCTGCGAGTCTTGGATTGCCCGGGTAGCCTTTGGTAGTGCGTTCCAGAGGACTGGAGCTGCTCTGGAGAAGTCTTGGAGGCGGGAATGAGAAGTTCGAATTAAAGGGGCGCTCAGTCTGGTTTCGTTAGCAGAGCGGAGAGCCCCGGCTGGTTGATGGATTGAGATGAGGGAGGCGATATAGGGGGGCGCTGCACTGTGGAGGGCTTTGTGGATGAAGGTGGCGAGTTTAAATTGAATTCTGTATTTAACGGGCAGCCAGTGCAGTGACCGGCACAGGGTAGAGGCGTCCGAGTAGCGGATGGACAGGAATATGAGCCCGGCTGCCGCATTCAGGATAGATTGGAGAGGGTAGAGTGTGGTGCAGGGGAGCCCGATCAGCAACGAGTTGCAATAATCGAGCAGAGAGTGGATGAGGGCAACAGTAAGCGTTTTTAGCGTGTCCACAGTGAGAAAAGAGCGGATTCTTGCGATGTTCTTGAGGTGCAGCTGACATGTTCGGGCCAGAGATTGGATGTAGGGGGCAAAAGAGAGATCAGAATCAAATATGACTCCAAGGCAGCGGGCATGTTGTCTAGGAGTAATGGTGGCGCCACACACTGAGATGGAGATGTCAGGAGGAGGTCGGTTAGTGGAGGGTGGAAATACCAGCAGGTCAGTTTTAGAGAGGTTTAGTTTTAGGTAGAGAGAGGACATGGTGTTAGAGACAGCGGACAGACAGTTAGTGATGTTTTGGAGTAAAGGTGCAGAGATGTCACGGGAAGAGGTGTATAGCTGGGTGTCATCAGCATACAGGTGGTATTGGAGGCCAAATCTCCTGATGGTTTGTCCAATAGGGGCTGTGTAGATAGAGAAAAGAAGGGGGCCGAGGATAGAGCCCTGGGGGACCCCAACAGCAAGGCGAAGAGGAGGGGAGGTAGAGCCAGCAAAGGAGACACTGAAAGAGCGGTCAGATAGGTAGGAAGAGAACCAGGAGAGGGCAGTATCCTTTAGGCCAATGGAGCGTAGCATACTGAGGAGGAGTTTGTGGTCAACAGTGTCAAATGCTGCGGAGAGGTCGAGGAGGATCAGTAGGGAGTAATCGCCCCTCGATTTGGCTGTCAGTAGGTCATTGGATACCCTTGTAAGGGCAGTTTCTGTCGAGCGTTGAGGTCGAAAGCCAGACTGTAGGGGGTCTAGGAGAGAGTGCTCTGATAGGTAACTTACAAGGCAGGAGTAAACCAGCCGTTCTAGTACTTTGGAGATGAAGGGGAGGTTTGAGATGGGTCGGTAGTTGGCAGCATCAGTCGCGTCCAGAGTTGGCTTCTTTAGCAGTGCGGATATGATTGCGTGTTTGAAAGAAGAGGGAGAGATGCCAGAGGTCAGAGAGAGGTTAAATATAGTGGTGAGATGGGAGATGACCACTGGGGAGAAGGAACGGAGGAGGTGTGAGGGGAGGGGGTCGCTAGCGCAGGTGGTGGGGCGAGCAGAGAAGAGCAATTTGGAGACTTTGTACTCAGACCAGCGACAGAGGAAGGACAGTGATCAGGAGCCAGATGCAGTGCTGACAAGACTAGGGTCAGGGCTAGTCTGGGGTTGGGAAGTTATTTCCTGACGGATGTCATCAATTTTCTTTTTGAAGTAAGCAGCCAGCTCTTTGGCACTGAGATCCGTCACCGGGGGCTGTGGTTTAGGGCTGAGAAGGGAGTGAAAAGTATCAAAGAGCCGTTTAGGGTTGTGGGATAGTGAGGAGACTAGAGAGGTGAAATAGACTTGTTTGGCATGGTGGAGGGCAAGGTTGTAGGTTCGGAGCATGAATTTGTAGTGGAGGAAGTCTGCGGACGTTTGCGATTTCCTCCACAGCCGTTCAGCACTTCTAGAGCACCGCCGGATGAAGCGCGTTTGAGGCGTGAGCCAGGGTTGCCGTGGTCTACATCGGATGGCTCGGGTCCTGGGGGGCGCCGCTTCATCCAGGGCATGTTTGAGAGCGGTGTTGTAGTGAGCGGCAGCCAGGTTGCGGCAGGTGAGGAGAGAGATGGGGGACAGAGAGGACTGTAGGGATTCAGCAAAGTTCTGGGTATGAATGCCCTTAAGGTTCCTGTAGGTACTGTAGGTAGGTGGGTCTGGAGAGATCTTAAGGAGCGTGACAGAGAAAGAGAGGAGGTTATGATCCGAGAGCGGGAGAGGGGAGTTAGTGAAGTTGGCAGCAGAGCAGAGCCGGAGGAAGACCAGATCCAGAGTATTGCCATCCCTGTGAGTGGGAGAGGCTGTGAGTTGAGAGAGACCAAGGGAGGAGGTGAGCAAGAGAAGCTGAGAGGCAGATGGGGAGTTGGGGTCATTAGTGGGGATGTTAAAATCACCTAAGATGAGGGTTGGAATTTCACAGGATAGGAAGTGGGGGAGCCAGGCAGCAAAGTGGTCCAAAAACAGGCGAGCAGCACCATGGTTACCAATCCACGTGTTCTTTTGATGGATCCTCCTGTCTGCGGCTCTTGTCCTTTCTGGCCTAATACGTGACAACACTACAGCACATTCCATAATGATGCCAACAGTATTGTGATGTCACCATGTGTTCCGGGACACCAGATGACGTCACTACTTGATACAATGTATATATTATTGCTAAATAGGCCTATACATTGCACATTGAAATGTAGCTAAATACATTCCTACACTATATAGGGGGCGTGGGTCATTGTACAGCAGACTTAGCGAATACCTTGATGTATAACAATATATCCCAGCAGAATGTACAATACAGAGCGATAGCGGATATACAGACCAGACCCGATATATAGAAGGGGATGTATGCGAGTAGAAAAAACATTTGCTTTTCTTTCCAGCGACACAATTGCCCGGTTGCTGTGCCTGATATTCACTCATTTGGTGCTGAGCTGTAATACCACACACAACCTACAGACAAGAGTAGCGCTATTTCAGGAGGGAAAAAGCGGATCTGTTTTTCTCTCCGGTTTTGACCAAAACAATGAAAATAGTTATATTAATACATTACAGAAAACCGGTAAGTAAGGAACATATATACAACTTCCAAGCATTTTAAGCACATTGCAGGATCCGCCGAACATCAGCAGCTCTGCGACTTCCGGAAAGTGACAGTGTTACCTGCGCTGCATCCTCGCCTCGTGATCTGAGCTCCAGGCTTTGCACACGGCAGGCTAGGTTGGAATGCTGTGATGTCACAATGTTTAGAATTCTCTCATCCTATGATGTCACAATCGGTACTCCACAGGCTGATATTGCAAATGATGATCATGAAAGTGGCGGCATTACTACATGCAAAGTGGATGGGACCATAAAGGTCTCATATCAGTCGCACACAACATTATTCCCTCAATGCTCCATGATGTACTGTTAAGTCATGGAGGTTTGGGGTTTGTATGGAATGGGTTCAGGGGCCGATCCTACTCCATACAATGCTGTCTGGTATAGCTGACACCTGCCTACAATATGTTAACCCTTTAAATGCTCCAATCGAAGTTTGGAGGTCCCTAACGGTTACAATGGCAGCTGGGGGCCTTCTGCAGACTCTCAGGGCTTCCATTGCAGATTGCCTATGACGTCACGCCTGGGATCTGTTCTCCTTATGAACACTCTGTATGATCATACAAGGGGTTGTCCCAAGTTTGCATTAATTGTAATTTGTGTCCCCCATACCCAAAGCATTGGTTTTCAATGTATTCCTTCAGATTTTAGTCACATATAAAGGTTGCACCGGGATTAATAGGTCGTCGGCGACTGAAAACAGCGACCAAGTTTATACGCAGCCAGAATGCTGCAAAAAAAAAGGGGGGGGGGGGGGGTAGTTTAGCAGCGTCCAACGCTGGAAAAGCTTACGACTGCCTATAGTTAACTATTAGAAGTCATTCCGAGGATTTATGCTGAGCGAGGGATTTCCAGGCTGCTGTGTATTTATTTGCTAATACATCGCACCTGGCCACGTGAATGGATGAGAAAACAGTAATTTCGGCTGTGACACGAACAGGGCTTTTCTTCATTCATGTGATTTTACGGCGAATGCGGCCGACTGTAAATATGCATACACCTAAGGTGTTATTCCCATGAGCGTTTTCACGCCCGGCCGAAAAACACAACCATTGGATTCCAATTTTGCGCTGCGAACAAGCGTCCGGCATGGAGAAATAGAACATACGCTGCTGATTCTGGGAAAGGTAGAACATGCGCGCGCCGGAAAAGATAGTTCTGGTTCTATCTTTCGACCAATATATGCTGGCGGCTTCCATAGACTCCTATGGGAGCTGGAAAAATAGGGAGGGGGAGGGGGTTAGCAGGACCCAACACAGAGAAAAGCTTACAGCTGCCTATATTTCGGCATTTAAAGTCATTCCGAGCATTTATGCAGTGCGAGGGATTTCCGGGCTGCGGCATATTTTTTCGTTAATACATCGCACCCGACTGTGTGAATGGATGAGGAAATGCTGATTAAGTTCGGGTCATAATCATGAGAAATTATCCATTCATGCGAATTAAGGGCAGCATGAGCGAACGTAAAAATGCATACGTTCGTGTGAAGGAGCCGTATTAGAGATAATCTCTGCTCTTCTGTATTGCCTCGTTGGATGCAATCAACTGAAATCCTGATAATCATTTGGGGCAATTTATTAAATGTGTTACCTTATTAATTAGATTTTTTATCTTATTCCATATGCGTTTTTTCGGCTATCGCGTGAATGAAGAAATGACATGATCAAGTCACGAGCTTAATTAGCGTTGTCTCATTCATTCACTCAGCTGGGTGCGACGTATTAGCAAAAAAATACATCGCAGCGTGGTGCAATGAACTGAAGTGGGCAGGAGTAATTCAAGTGGGTTTTCTAACTCAGGCCTAGTCACGGTGGTGGCTACTCTGTATAGAACGATGGCCGCGCAGTAGATGGATTGCACAAGGATGATTGAAGTTAGCTATTGGTAATAGTTCAATGTGACGCCAGTGCCTCTGAGTATGGTGTAATGGTGAAAAAAAAGGATTCGGACCAAAGAGCTTTTGTAAAACCGGAGGCACGCAGTTTTTACTGACTCTTGCAAATAGACAGAGATAGCGTTTACTTGGCAGTGTCAGCAAACAGTAGAGATCTTCAACAGTACTTCACACAGTCATGTAACAACAGTTTTTGATTCCTTAACTCTCCCTCTCTTTGGGTGGATAAGCCTGCCAGACTAAAGGCCCATTTACATGCAAAGATGATCGCTCAAAATTCGTTCAAAAGATAGTTTGATTGACATTTTGAGCGATCATTTTGCATATGCAACTGTGACATCCCAAGAAACAAGGCCCACGCTGAGGAGCTGGCGGGGTAGAGGTAGCACTTGTCACGGTCGCTCTACTAGACTCCTCCGCAGAGGAACGCACGGAACCTCAGTCGAGGCACCGCTGAGCCGCTTCCAGGCAATGCCTGGTGGCGGTTACCTGAGTAAGTATGGGAGACTGTAAGTTGTCACGAGTGACGCCACCCTTCCTTCTCACCATAGCTTGTACCCGGCATGCTGTGACTTGCCGGTCGTGAGCGGAGAATCGCAGTGATTCTCCGCTCATGGACAGGGGGTCGGCGCTTTCCATAGCAACGCTATCAGACAGCGTTAATCACCGGTGAAATCACACCTGTGGACAGGGGGCCTAAATCACTCCGGAGAACTGACACAACTCTCCTTTGACACTCACTCAGAATTTGTAGAAGGTAGCTCTACACGGCGGACTCCTAACTTCTTTTGTTGCTTGGGGAATGATGGCTAAGAATTAGAGATGAGCGAGCACCAAAATGCTCGAGTGCTCGTTACTCGAGACGAACTTTTCGCGATGCTCGAGAGTTCATTTCGAATAACGAACCCCATTGAAGTCAATGGGCGACTCGAGCATTTTTGTATATCGCCGATGCTCGCTAAGGTTTTCGTTTGTGAAAATCTGGGCAATTCAACAAAGTGATGGGAACGACACAGCAACGGATAGGGCAGGCGAGGGGCTACATGTTGGGCTGCATCTCAAGTTCACAGGTCCCACTATTAAGCCACAATAGCGGCAAGAGTGGGCCCCCCGCCTCCCAACAACTTTTACTTCTGAAAAGCCCTCATTAGCAATGCATAACTTTGCTAAGCACCACACTACCTCCAACAAAGCACAATCACTGCCTGCATGACACTCCGCTGCCACTTCTCCTGGGTAACATGCTGCCCACCCCCCCCCCACGACCCAGTGTCCACAGCGCACACCAAACTGTCCCTGCCCAGCCTTCAGCTGCCCTCATGCCACGCCACCCTCATGTCTATTTATAAGTGCGTCTGCCAGAGGAACCGCAGGCACACACTGCAGAGGGTTGGCACGGCTAGGCAGCGACCCTCTTTAAAAGGGGCGGGGCGATAGTCCACAATGCTGTACAGAAGCAATGAGAAATCCAATCCTGTGCCACCTCCATCTGGAGCTGCACACGTGGGCATAGCAATGGGGAACCTATGTGCCACACACTATTCATTCTGTCAAGGTGTCTGCATGCCCCAGTCAGACCGCGGTTTTTTATAAATAGTCACAGGCAGGTACAACTCCGCAATGGGAATTCCGTGTGCACCCACAGCATGGGTGGCTCCCTGGAACCCACCAGCGGTACATAAATGTATCCCATTGCATTGCCCATCACAGCTGAGGTAATGTCGTACTTAATGCAGGTGGGCTTCGGCCCACACTGCATGCACCAGTCAGACCGGGGTTCTTTAGAAGTGGACACATGCAGTTACAACTCCCTGTGGACCCACAGCATGGGTGGGTGCCAGGAAGCCACCGGCGGTACATAAATATATCCCATTGCATTGCCCATCACAGCTGAGGTAATAATGTCATGTTTAATGCAGGTGGGCTTCGGCCCACACTGCATGCCCCAGTCAGACCGGGGTTCTTTAGAAGTGGACACATGCAGTTACAACTCCCTGTTGACCCACGGCATGGGTGGCTCCCTGGAACCCACCGGCAGTACATAAATGTATCCCATTGCATTGCCCATCACAGCTGAGGTAATGTCGTGCTTAATGCAGGTGGGCTTCGGCCCACACTGCATGCCCCAGTCAGACTGGGGTTCTTTAGAAGTGGACACATGCAGTTACAACTCCTTGTGGACCGACAGCATGGGTGGGTGCCAGGAAGCCACCGGCGGTACATAAATATATCCCATTGCATTGCCCATCACAGCTGAGGTAATGTCATGTTTAATGCAGGTGGGCTTCGGCCCACACTGCATGCCCCAGTAAGACTGGGGTTCTTTAGAAGTGGACACATGCAGTTACAACTCCCTGTGGACCCACAGCATGGGTGGCTCCCTGGAACCCACCGGCAGTACATAAATATATCCCATTGCATTGCCCATCACAGCTGAGGTAATGTCATGTTTAATGCAGGTGGGCTTCGGCCCACATTGCATGCCCCAGTCAGACCGGGGTTCTTTAGAAGTGGACACATGCAGTTACAACTCCCTGTGGACCCACAGCATGGGTGGCTCCCTGGAACCCACCGGCGGTACATTAATATATCCCATTGCATTGCCCATCACAGCTGAGGTAATGTCATGTTTAATGCAGGTGGGCTTCAGCCCACACTGCATGCCCCAGTCAGACCGGGGTTCTTTAGAAGTGGACACATGCAGTTACAACTCCCTGTGGACCCACAGCATGGGTGGGTGCCAGGAAGCCACCGGCGGTACATTAATATATCCCATTGCAGTACCCAACACAGCTGATGTTACGTCAGCTGTAATGCAGGTGGGCAAAAAATTAATTGGATTACACTGTAGGCGAGGGCCCCCAAAAATTGGTGTACCAACAGTACTAATGTACCTGAGAAAAATTGCCCATGCCCAACCAAGAGGGCAGGTGAAACCCATTAATCGCTTAGCTTACTGTGGCTTAATTGGTAACTAGGCCTGGAGGCAGCCCAGTAAAAATAAAAATTGGTTGAGGTGAAAGTTTCAACGCTTTAATGAGCATTGAAACGTATAAAAATTGTTTAGAAAAATTATATGACTGAGCCTTGTGGGCCTAAGAAAAATTGCCCGTTCGGTGTGATTATGTGAGGTTTCAGGAGGAGGAGCAGGCGGAGGAGGAGGAATATTATACACAGATAGATGAAGCAAAAAGGTCCCCGTTTTGGATGGTGATAGAGAACGATGCTTCCATCCGCGGGTGCAGCTTACGTATTGTTTAGGTATCGCTGCTGTCCGCTAGTGAAGAAGAGAAGTCTGGGGAAATCCAGGCTTTGTTCATCTTGATGAGTGTAAGCCTGTCGGCACTGTCGGTTGACAGGCGGGTATGCTTATCCGTGATGATTCCCCCAGCCGCACTAAACACCCTCTCTGACAAGACGCTAGCCGCAGGACAAGCAAGCACCTCCAGGGCATACAGCGCGAGTTCAGGCCACGTGTCCAGCTTCCACACCCAGTAGTTGTAGGGGGCAGAGGCGTCACCGAGGACGGTCGTGCGATCGGCTACGTACTCCCTCACCATCCTTTTACAGTGCTCCCGCCAACTCAGCCTTGACTGGGGACCGGTGACACAGTCTTGCTGGGGAGCCATAAAGCTGGCAAAGGCCTTGGAGAATGGTCCCCTGCCTGCGCTGTACATGCTGCCTGATCTCTGCGCCTCCCCTGCAGTTTGTCCACCAGCGCCCTGTGGTATAGCATCATTCTCGAACCCCTTTCCTCTTCGGGAATGAGAGTGGAAAGGCTCTCCTTATACCGTGGGTCGAGCAGTGTGTACACCCAGTAATCCGTAGTGGCCAGAATGCGTGTAACGCGAGGGTCACGAGAAAGGCATCCTAACATGAAGTCAGCCATGTGTGCCAGGGTACCTGTACGCAACACATGGCTGTCCTCACTCGGAAGATCACTTTCAGGATCCTCCTCCTCCTCCTCCTCCTCCTCCTCAGGCCATACACGCTGAAAGGATGACAGGCAAGCTGCATCTGTACCCTCAGCAGTGGGCCAAGCTGTCTCTTCCCCCTCCTTCTCATGCTCCTCCCCCTCCTCCTCCTCCTCTGGCCATACACGCTGAAAGGATGACAGGCAAGCAGCATCTGTCCCCTCAGCAGTGGGCCAAACTGTCTCTTCCCCCTCCTCCTCATGCTCCTCCCCCTCCTCCTCAACGCGCTGAGATATAGACATGAGGGTGCTCGGACTATCCAGCGACATACTGTCTTCCCCCGCCTCCGTTTCCGATTCCAAAGCGTCTGCCTTTATGCTTTGCAGGGAACTTCTCAAGAGGCATAGCAGAGGAATGGTGACGCTAATGATTGCAGCAACCCCACTCAGCATCTGGGTAGACTCCTCAAAGTTTCCAAGGACCTGGCAGATGGCTGCCAACCAGGCCCACTCTTCTGTAAATAATTGAGGAGGCTGACTCCCACTACGCCGCCCATGTTGGAGTTGGTATTCCGCAATAGCTCTACGCTGCTCATAGAGCCTGGCCAACATGTGGAGCGTAGAGTTCCACTGTGTGGGCACGTCGCACAGCAGTCGGTGCACTGGCAGATTAAACTGATGTTGCAGTTTCCGCAGGGTGGCAGCGTGCGTGTGGGACTTGCGGAAATGTGCGCAAAGCTGGCGCACCTTTCCGAGCAGGTATGACAAGTGTGGGTAGCTTTTCAGAAAGCGCTGAACCACCAAATTAAAGACATGGGCCAGGCATGGCACGTGCGTGAGGCTACCGAGCTGCAGAGCCGCCACCAGGTTACGGCCGTTGTCACACACGACCATGCCCGGTTGGAGGCTCAGCGGCGCAAGCCAGCGGTCGGTCTGCTCTGTCAGACCCTGCAGCAGTTGGGGGGCCGTGTGCCTCTTATCTCCTAAGCTGAGTAGCTTCAGCACGGCCTACTGATGCTTGCCCACCGCTGAGCTGCCATGCCGCGCGACACCGACTGCTGGCGACGTGCTGCTGCTGACACATCTTGATTGTGAGACAGGTTGCGTAGGAGGAGGAGGAGGAGGGTGGTTTAGTGGAGGAAGCATACACCGCCGCAGATACCACCACTGAGCTGGGGCACGCAATTCTGGGGGTGGGTAGGACGTGAGCGGTCCCAGGCTCTGACTCTGTCCCAGCCTCCACTAAATTCACCCAATGTGCCGTCAGGGAGATATAGTGGCCCTGCCCGCCTGTGCTTGTCCACATGTCTGTAGTTAAGTGGACCTTGGCAGTAACCGCGTTGGTGAGGGCGCGTACAATGTTGCGGGAGACATGGTCGTGCAGGCCTGGGACGGCACATCGGGAAAAGTAGTGGCGACTGGGAACTGAGTAGCGCGGGGCCGCCGCCGCCATCATGCTTTTGAAAGCCTCCGTTTCCACAAGCCTATACGGCAGCATCTCCAGGCTGATGAATTTGGCAATGTGCACGTTTAACGCTTGAGCGTGCGGGTGCGTGGCGGCATACTTGCGCTCGCGCTCAAACAGTGGCGCTAGCGACGTCTGGACGCTGCGCTGAGAGACATTGCTGGATGGGGCCGAGGACAGCGGAGGTGATGGTGTGGGTGCAGGCCAGGAGACAGTAGTGCCTGTGTCCTGAGAGGGGGGTTGGATCTCAGTGGCAGGTTGGGGCACAGGGGGAGAGGCAGTAGTGCAAACCGGAGGCGGTGAACGGCCTTCGTCCCACCTTGTGGGGTGCTTGGCCATCATATGCCTGCGCATGCTGGTGGTGGTGCCTCCCCAGCTGATCTTGGCGCGACAAAGGTTGCACACCACTGTTCGTCGGTCGTCAGGCGTCTCTGTGAAAAACTGCCACACTGTAGAGCACCTTGACCTCTGCAGGATGGCATGGCACGAGGGGGCGCTTTGGGAACCAGTTGGTGGATTATTCGGTCTGGCCCTGCCTCTACCCCTGGCCACCGCACTGGCTCGGCCTGTGCCCACACCCTGACTTGGGCCTCCGCGTCCTCGGCCGCGTACACGTCCTCTAGGCCTACCCCTACCCCTCAGCATGCTGTATTACCAGTAATGCAGAAACAGAACGCTGTAATTAAATGTGCCGCTTATTGGTCTGTGGTTGGAGGCTGACTTTGCTTACGGAACGCCAGGAAATAATTTGGCGCAAGCCTGCTGTAACACTTAGCTGGCTGCGTATGATTTTGTAGAACTACTACACCCAGCACAGACAGACCCAGAACACTGAGCACAGTGACAGGCAGGCCAAATAGATTTTTTCCCACAAATTTTTTTGCAAAGGCCCACTGCCTATATTCAATCAATAATATGTCTTCTGTCCCTGCCTAAGCACTTCTGGCCCTGGAGTATTACTGCAGGGCGCAATGCTCTGCACGGCCGATATACCAAAAAAAAAAAAGTGCAACACTGCAAAAAGCAGCCTCCACAGTACTGCACACACTTAGATGTGGCCCTAAGAAGGACCGTTGGGGTTCTTGAAGCCTAAAATACTCCTAACACTCTCCCTATAGCAGCTCCAACAAGATAGCACTGTCCCTGATCTCTGTCAGAACGCATCTGAGGCGAGCCGCGGGAGGGGCCGATTTTTATACTCGGGTGACACCTGATCTCGCCAGCCACTCACTGCAGGGGGGTGGTATAGGGCTTGAACGTCACAGGGGGAAGTTGTAATGCCTTCCCTATCTTTCAATTGGCCAGAAAAGCGCGCTAACGTCTCAGAGATGAAAGTGAAAGTAACCCGAAGATCGCGTGGTACTCGTTACGAGTAACGAGCATCTCGAACACGCTAATACTCGAACGAGTATCAAGCTCGGACGAGTACGTTCGCTCATCTCTACTAAGAATGAATATCTAGACCAACTCTCTGCTTCTTCCATTCTTCTGTACCTGTAGGCTGAAGGTGCCTACAGTTGGCTAGCTTTCACTCCCTCACACGCTCCATACGACTCTTTGGAAGAACCTCATGTGCAGCATTGAGTGCTGCTAAAATATCTCCCCCCTCCCTTTTTCCCCCCCAGCTCCCATAGGAGTTTATGGGAGCCGCCAGTGTATTTCGGTCGAAAGATAGAACCAGAACTATCTTTTCCGGCAGCATATACCGTATATTCCGGTGTATAAGGCGATGGGGCGTATAAGACGACCCCCCCAACTGTCACCCTATATGCCAGGAATACAGTGGAGCAAAAAGAAAAAATCATTACTCACCTTCCCCGGCGTTCTGCGGCGCTGCTGCAGGCTGTCGCTCCCTCCTGGTCCCCGGCAGAGCATTGCTTTCTGGACGCAGGGCCGTCAGCCAATCACAGCCATTCAATGACATCATTGAATGGCTGTGATTGGCTAAAACACACGTGTCTTCAGCCAATCACAGCCATTCAATGACATCATTGAATGGCTGTGATTGGCTGACAGCGTGTGTTAGCCAATCACAGTATTAGCTTTCTGGAGGTGGGGATTTCAAGCCCTGCGTCCAGAAAGCGATGCTCTGCCGGGGACCAGGAGGGAGCGACAGCCTGCAGCAGCGCCGCAGAACTCCGGGGGAGGTGAGTAATGATTTTTTATTTTTTTTGACACTTTCTTTTTTTGTATTACCGGCGTATAAGACGACCCCCGACTTCAGAGCAGATTTTTCAGGGTTCAAAAGTCGTCTTATACGCCGGTATATACGGTAATTGCAATCGCCTATGTGAACGAATGCATTGGAATCCAATGCCTCAGACGATTGGGATCTTTGGCCAGCGTGATAACGCTGTTAAATAGCATTAAAACGCTCATATGAATAAAGCCTCGGGATGCTGCAATAACTGTTACAAGTTTTCAGTAGTTCTAGTAACTATGAATTTGCTGCAGTAGATGGCAGTTTGTATATTCCATACATTTCTGTACTTGGACAGAAAATACCTTTCTTGCTTGTACTGCAGCCGCACGGAAGCATTTGCATCCTTGTTCTTCAAGGAATCGTTACTTCGTACCTGTCTTTTAGTTGAGAGATGTAACAAGAAGTAAATCCCTCTTATTTTGGTCCGTATTCCTGGTGATCTCCTTCTAGACGAGGTGTGAGGTTCTGGACCTCTGCCAACACAGGTCTTTCACACAGACCATCTCGTCCCTTTTTCCTCCGTTTTGGGAGTTTTTTTCTTTATGTGATTTTGTTGCTTTCAGAAAATGATAATCTGCTGTGAAAAGGAAGCCAATTGCCGTACCAAATTCAATTAAAGGAGCAGAGTAAAGGAGGAGAGTGCGGCCCACCGGTATATTTGGGACAACAGATCGTCCTGCAGACGTATTACTAGTTATACACTATTGAAAAACATTGCATTTTATATGGTGGTAATCATTGTGTCTTGTGAACCGGTGCCCGGATCCCCTATAGCAGTGATGGCGAACCTTTTAGACCCAATGTCCATAAGTGGATATGATTTGCAGAAGATCCACAAAACAAGCCACCCATAGTGATGCATTAGCGCTGCAAAGCAGTTAAAAGCATGTGGATGTGACCTTTTCCCAGCATGCGATAGAAATTGCAGCATGCTCCATTTTCCTGCAGATCCCACAGGGACGGCTTCCATGTGTAAACATAACTCAGTAGTAATAGTGACCCCCACAGTGCCTTCTGTAATAATAGTGTCCCCCAAAGTGGCCTCAGTAGTAATAGTGATCCCCTCAGTAGTACTAGTGACCTCCACAGTAGCCTCAGTAGTAATAGTGACCCCCTCAGTAGAACTAGTGATCTCCACAGTAGCCCCAGCAGTAATAGTGACCCCCACAGTGGCATCAGTAGTAATAGTGACACTCACAGTGGCCTCAGTAGTAATAGTGACCCCCTTAGTAGAACTAGTGACCTCCACAGTAGCCCCAGCAGTAATAAGGACCCCCACAGTGGACTCAACAGTAATAATAGTGACCCCCACAGTGGTTTTAGTAGTAATAGTGATCCCAACAGTGGTCTCAACAGTAATAATGACCCAGACCACAGCCCCAGCAGTAATAGTGCCCCCCACAGCAGCCCCAGTAGTACTAGTAACCCCTGCAGTGTCCCCAGTAGTAATAGTGCCCCCCCACAGTGGCCCCAGCAGTAATAATGACCCCCTCAGTAGTATTAGTGACCTCCACAGTAGCCTCAGTAGTAGTAATGTCCCCCACAGCGGCCCTAGTACTAATAGTGACTCCCACAGTGGCTTAAAAGTAATACTGTTACTTCTGTGGCCAATATAGAGGACACTATTACTAATAGTATCCCCTATATCAGCCGCAGTAATAATTGCACCCCCCCTGAGACCTATATACATACTTCCTCTTCCTCGTAGAAGCACTGCTGCTCCTCTGCCACGTGCTGCTGCGGACGTAAGTGTGTGCATCCGGACGCCAATTCCCTGTGCTCTTGCAGAACCAAGGAGGAGACGTCAGAGGAGGAGGATCCCAGGAGCACACTGACATCACAGTGTGCTCTGGGATCAGCGCCGCTGAGTAAATACTGACCAGGAAGCTGCGGCACCCCGGGTGGTATTCACTACCGTGGTGAGCAGCAACCGACGGCACGCGTGCCAGCAGGGATGGCTCTGCGTGCCGCCTTTAGCACGCGTGCCATAGGTTCACCACCACTGTCCTATATCAATGATTAGGCTCAATACTAAAGCTGCTGGTCTGGAGGTGGTCCAAGACACTAGACATGCCTATGTACCTATCAGACCAACAGCACATCATGTTCAGCTAGTGACTCTCCTGAAAGGGAAGTCCACCAGAAACTCAGACAGAATTGTCTAGACTGGATGCAATAGTTACAATCAGTGGGCAGTAGGATGTACTTGGTTATTTTATTTTATCATAAAATCGTAGTATTTACAATGGCTGCAAAATGCTAATGCAATAGGTGATTACAGTCCATATAAATCTGTCTTGTGGCAGTGATCAGTATATACTGTATTTCATAGTGCTACTAGCAGAATTACCCGACATGGCACTGGTCTACTTCACGTAACTGTTTGTTGTTTGTGTGTCGTTAAAGACTTAATTTGCTGCTGATATGAAGGCAACATCTTTGTAGCACCAAATTAGCCACGTGGCTAAATCAGGTGATTCCAAAGGTTCTAGACCCGGATTCAGCTCATATTTGCTATTGTATTCCAATTTTTTGCAAATATGCTGAGACTGGTAGGTCCTAGAGAGCTGAAACCTGGAATAAAACCTTCTGAAACCTCTATGTGGCAAATCGGATGCAGATTTGGTCCAGTCATTGGGTCGTGCATAAAGAATAAACAACTGAAATTCGTTTTTAGATATAGAAAGAAAGATATATGTAAGGTATATTCTCCTCAGTATATACACATATATGTAAGGTATATTCTCCTCAGTATATACACATATATGTGAGGTATATTCTCCTCAGTATACATGTAGGGTATAATCTCCTCAGTATATACACATATATGTAAGGTGTATTCTCCCCTAATAAAAAAAATATATATATGTGTGTGTGTGTGTGTGTGTGAGGTGCATGTTTAGATGTGTTGGTTTACTGCAGTACACAGCGCCCCTGTGCCAGTCATGGTTAGGCGGGGGACAGCAGGGTCTGAACAGTTACCAAGCAGCAGTTCTTATCAGACTGGTTTAGTACTACAGTACACAGATAGGGTCATAACTAGAGATGAGTGAGTATAATCGCTAAGGGCAATTGCTCGAGCGAGCATTGCCCTTAGGGAGTACCTGCCCGCTCGAGACAGAAGGTTCGGGTGCCGGCGGCGGGGGAGCGGTGAGTAGCGACAGTCAGCAGGGGGGAGCGGGGGGGGGGGGGAGAGAAGAAGAGTGAGATCTCCCTTCCGTTCCTCCCCGCTCTCCCCCGCAGCTCCCTGCCCGCCGACGGCAGCCGAACCTTTTGTCTCGAGCGGGCAGGTACTCGCTAAGGCAATTGCCCTTAGCGAGTATACTCGCTCATCACTAGTCATAACCAATCAAAGGCTGTATGCAAATCCTGACATACAGTAGGAGTCACAGACAATCAGAAAGAAATGAGGAACCCATGTAACTGTTGTTTGAGTGTGCCTGCAGTCATGCCTCAGTTTGCTGGGGAATTTACAGCATCTGATTTTTTGTGAATATGTCAAGAACAGTGGGTCACAGAAAGCTGAAACTTGGTCTAAAACCTTCTGCACCACCTGATCTACATATGTGGCGAATTTGGTGCAAAATAACCAAGTTGCACATTAGGCCCGTCGTTTGCCCGTATTATCATTTTTTTGTAACTATGTTGTGAACGGTAGGTCCTAGAAAGCTGAAACCCGATCTAAAAATTAGCAAAGCAACAGACTTACCCAAGTGGCAAATTTGCTGCAGTCGTTTGGCCGTGTATCAAGAACAAACAGCAGAAATGACATATATATATATATATATATATATATATATATATATATATATATATAAAGATTCTAAGATTGTTTACTTAATTATACAAAAAACCTAACATTATTAAACAGTTCAACAATTTCAATAACTGTAACATCAGTAATGAAAAGGAACAAAACATTCCAATTTCTCAGAAATCTAAGAGCTTTACCCACTAGTGAGAGGGATGATTATGAAACCAATGATTTTCAATGGTTTCACACTCACTTGCGATGTTTCTGTAGAGCTTCACATTGCAGAGAAGAAATCTGCGATATCGCTCAGTGTTTTCAATGGGGCCAGAGGCAGCAGCGCTAACCCCATTGAAAACGGGGAGTATATCACTGACTTCTACAACAGCTGTGGCAGGGGTTTCCTTCATCTCCTATATGTACTCCTCTGCGCATAGAAACCTACATCATAGATCCGGCACAACAAAAAGTCCTGCATGCAGAATATTTTTGTCCCATCTGCTTGTGTCTGCAAGCATAAAGATTAGAGGTGAGCGAAGGTGCTTGTTTAGAGCAATTACTCGATCGAGCATCGCTTTTTTCGAGTAACTGCCTAATTGGGTGAAAAGATTCAGGGGCGCCGGGGGTGAGCGGGGGGTTGTGTGGGAGAAGGGGGGGGGGGAGAGAGTTCCCCTCTGTTCCCCCCTGCTAACCCCTGCTCCACCCCGGCGCCCCCCGAATCTTTTCGCCCGAGTAGGCATTACTCGAAAAAAGCGATGCTCGATCGAGTAATTGTCCTAAACGAGCACCTTCGCTCACCTCTAATAAAGATGTTTGCTGGTCAGCTGCAAATCTTCCGATGTAAAATAGAGAGATGTGCAGCCGACCACTGATAGATGTATGGGACAATCATAGTAATGATCATTCCTCCCCATAAAGGTAATCATCTGCCATGTGTGAGCGGCAGTGAACGACCGCCAATTAAAATGCTTGGTTGATAGTTTGGTCAGTATTTTGAATCATTATTTGTAAACCAAAACCAGGAATGGATCCAAAGCATGGAAGGAGGGCAGTTTTGTATCATTGCAGTGTTTCTGTGTATGGTCCACTCTGAGTGTTGACTTACAAATGCTGAGGCAAAGTGCTGACCAAAATACTGCTATGTAAAAAGGACCTAACGAGAGTATGATAATTGGAGTATAAAACATCCTAGTCGTCCAGTAATGTTGTCTGTTACTCAAGACTAAGTGCAAAGATAACAATTCGGCTATTTGTGGAGACATGAGTTTTTAATATCCGTTCTTTGTACAGCTTCAACTTAAGCTGGACTTGCATATTAGATACAACCCCCAATTCCATAAAAGCTGGGACACTGTTTAAATGTAAACAAATGTTGTGGAAAAAAATGATGCCGTGATGTGGAAATCTCATAAAACCATATTTTATTTATAATAGAACACATATCAAAAGGTGAAAGTGATTTTCATTTCATTTTAAAATGTAACTAATTTAGAAATTGATGGCAGCGACACATCTCATAAAAGTTGGGACAGGGTTAACAAAAGATTGGACAAGTAAGCGATACTAATGAAAAACAGCTGGAAGGTCAATTTTCTACTAAGTCTCTCAGAAGCAAAGATAGTCAAAGGTTCACTAATCTGTGAAAAACTGTGTCTAAGATTTGTGAATTTTAGAAAAAATGTTCCTCAATGTAAAATTTCAAAGCCTTTGAATATCCCTCCATCTGCAGTACATAATATCATCCAAAGATTCAGGTCATCTGGAGAAATTCATGTGCACAAGGGACAAGGCTGACGGTCAATATTAGATGTCCGAGATCCACGGGTTCTCAGGTGTCACTGCATTAAATACAGGCATGATTCTGTGATGCAAATCCCTGCATGGGCTCAGGAATATTTCCAGGAATCACTGTCTGTGAACACAGTTCACCGTGTAATCCACTAGTGTAAGTTAAGGCTGTATCATGCAAAGAAGAAGCCATATATCAACACGATCCAGAAATGCTGGCATCTTCTCTGGGCCAAAGATCATTCAAAAGGGCCTCAGACAAAATGGAAAACTGTTCTTTGCTCAGATGAATCAAAATTTCAAATTTGTTTTGGAAACCACAAACGTCGTGTCCTGTAAACTGAAGAGGAGAGGGACCATCCAGCTTGTTATCAGAGCACTGTTCTAAACCCTCCATCTCTGATGGTATGGGGTTGCATCAGTGCCTATGGCATGGGCAGCTTACACATCCTGAAGGCACAGTCAATGCTGAGCAGTATATAGAGGCTTTAGAACAACATATACCCATCCAGATAACGTCTCTTTCAGGTATGGTTAGTATATATCAGCAACACAATGCTAAACCACATACTGCATCCATCACAACAGCATGGCTTCTCTGAAGAAGAGTCCGGGTGCTGAACTGGCCGCCTGCAGTCCAGACCGTCCACCAATAGGAAACATTTGGCGCATTATGAAACAAAAGATACGGCAAAGACGACCGAGGACTGCGGAGCAGCTTGAATCCTCCATCAGACAAGAATAGGACAACATTCCTCTCCCAAAACTCCAGCAATTGTTCTCCCTTCCCAGACGTTTACAGACTGTTGTGTAAGGAAGAGGGGTTGCTACACGATGGTAGACACGGCTCCGCCCAACTTTTGTGAGATGTGCTGCTGCCATCAATTTCTAAATTAATTTTTTTAATGAAATAGAAAAATCTTTCCCTTCCCCTCTGATATGTTCTATTATGAATGAAATATGCTTATATGAGATTTCCAAATCATTGCTTTTTTTTTTCTTTACATTTATTCTCATTTTACACAGCGTCACAAGTTTTTTAGAACTGGGGTTGTAAATGTACATAATGTGTACATAATATTTATCAACTCTAAATGCATATGGTGTAACCAATAAACAGTATTATTCACTACATTGTAGTACTGCACTTCCTCGCTGTTATAAAGGCCTCCATCTGGTTGTTTCATAGTATTGTCTTGTACAGTAATGTTCATTCCATTTCCAGAAACCTTTTGTTTGGGATAGTTCCATTAGTCACCTAAAAGGTTAAGAGCAGATTTGTTTAGACCTGGTGTTAATTTCACCTATCATCCCGGTATGGTAAACATGTAGGAAAATGACTGAATGCAAGATGCAAATGTTCCCGAACGTCTCCCTACCACCTGCCTGCAGCCCATAACCTGCGGGTAGATGCTGGCTATTATACTGATTGCATAGAAGTTACGTGCTTCTTATATAAGAATAGATAGAAATGTAGACACTGGAAAACATCTGTACAACTAGTTGATGCCAAACCTTCATGACAGCTCCACATGGACATATCTTCATATGTTAATGCTATTATTAAAGTTACATGATTCACGCATCACCATTAGGCCTCGTTCACACGAGTGCTGGTTGTGTGCATTAGAGGCGTGCAGAGAACGCGCTTCTACAAGAACCAATGGTTTCCTATATAACCGTTCAGGTGAATGTTAGAAGCACAAAATCCTCACACCTAAGAAAGATAGGATAAGGTCGTATCTAAGCCCCGTGGTGCGTGCAAAGTTAGGACCTGACCTATCTTTGGTGTGTGCTTTCCACAAACTCCTACGGGAGCTGGATAACACGCACCTCGGATTGTGTGAAAGGGGTTATTTAACCCCTTAACGACCGGGCCATAGTGTTTTTACGTCCTCCCGAAGTGGGCTTTATTCTCTGAGGACGTAAAAACACGTCTCCTGCAGAGAATAAAGCCCCTCGGGCTGTGGACGTGACAGCTCCATGCTGTCGGTGCCCGCAGGTAGCCGACAGCATGGAGCTGTCATCCCGGGCTGCGGGCCCCCCCCCCTCGGCAATGCGATCGGTGCTATCCAATGGATAGCGCCGATCCCAAAAAAGTAAATGAAAGTTTGAAAAAAGTTAAAGATTCAGCTGCCCTGATGGATCCGATCCATCAGGGCAGCTGAAATTACTCACCGAGGTCCGCCGCACTGCTCCCCGCTCTCCTGGTCCTCCGGGTCCCGAAACCGGCGTTCTGCGCATGCGCGCCAGGTGGCATTACGTCAGCCGCATGCGCAGAAGGCCTGGCGGCCCGGGAATTTTAAAATCTCCTGGCTCCCGGCTCCTGTAGGTAGCCGGGAGGCAGGAGATGTCAGCGGGGACAGCGGTGAGCAGTCCTCGGTACCGCGATCGCCGTTATACAATGGATAACGGCGATCATGGAAAAGTGGAGAAAAAGGTAAAAGAAAGAAAAGCTTCACCTCCCCTCATGGATCGGATCCATGAGGAAGGTGAAAATACTCACCCCCCCTTCCTCCGTGTCCTCCGGCCGGTGTCGGGTCCATCTGCTGGCTTCTGCGCATGCGCCGATGGGGCGCGCATGCGCAGAAGGCCGGTGGGCCCGGCAAATTTAAAATCTCCCTGCACCCGGCTGTCACAGATAGCCGAGTGCAGGGAGATATGACTGGGGACCGCTGTATGCGGTTTCCAGTCATATGATCATATAAGTTAAAAAGTTAAAAAAAAAAAAAAAAAAAAAGTTAAAACTTAAAAAAAAGTTTAAAAAGTTACAGTTTCATCTCCCCTTACGGATCGTATCCATAAGGGGAGATGAAATTACATACCCAAGGTCCCGGATTTGTTCCCTGGTGGGATGTTGATCCGTGGACCATACCCCAGCTTCTGCGCATGCGCCCGTCAGCATGATGGCGGACGCATGCGCAAAAGTGAAAGATTTCCCAAGAAATTTAAAATCTCCCTGGTGCTGGCTACCAAAGGTAGCCAAGAGCCTGGAGATGTCACGGGGAGCCGCGGTATGCGGTTACTGGTCACGTGATCGCCGTTATCCAATGCATAATGGCGATCACGTAAAAGTTCTTAAAAAAGTGGAAGTTTCATCTCCCCTCACCGATGCGATCAGAAAGGAGATGAAACATCTTCTCGGAGGCTTCCGCATTTGAATCCAGATGCGATTATCCTCCATGGACCCTTCCGGCTGCTGCGCATGCGCCCGCCGGCAAAATGGCGGACACATTCGCAGGAGCTGGGGAGCCCAGGAAATTTTAAATCTCCTTGCTCCCAGCGACCAACGGTCGCTGAGTGCTTGAAGCAGTGACCGGTGGCCTCGCTGAGCGGTCCCCGGTCACGTGATAAAGTAGCGATATAACATTAGGCCGGTTACGCATGACTGGAGAGGAATTACGGGTTCTGCATGCGCTTGATCAGCGGTAATCCACGGATCAATCGCATGCATTGGATTACACAATTCCCCCCAATTAGCGGGTCGGAATTACGTAATCCACTCGCCGAAAACAGAACACAGCATGTTATATTTTACCGCGGATATCCGCGACCTAGAGCCCATTGTGCTCTATGACCGTGGATATACTCGCAGCCCATATGCAAACACATTGTGAACGGGCTGCGGGTACCCGGGTCATCTCTAAGCGACGGCACGGGAAATGCAAACAAAAAACCGCCTGTGTGAGTAGGCAGTTATGCGCAGTACATTACGTGCCTGTACACAGGGTCACAGCTGGAGTCCACTGCAGGCCTCCGTAAGCGGATTCTGCATACGGCCGTGAGAGCCTGGCATTATTTAGATCGCTACCTGTAATCCGTATTTTACAAGAGGCCCCGGGAACGCTCGCCTTCATGCAGTTCCAGGAGCAGCTTGTTGAGCGCCTTCTATGTGAGACCGCCGCACCTCAGCAAGATTACAAAGCCTCACAGAGCCACTTTTTACACCCCATCCCCACCACTGAGGTCACGAAATACCCCCAAAAAAGCGAGAGAGGGGGGGGATACACGGTTTTCTTGCCCCATGTGCCCATCCCAACCAGCCTCCATAATTACCCCTGTCTTCGGACATAAAACGCAGTTTATATTATTACTTTTATCTAATATTTAGGGAATGCCAAAAAATGGGGATGGCATCAGTTGTACCCTGAAATCCAGCGGGCATTCCCTCCATTATGGGCCTAGCCATGTGTCCTGTAAGTAGATTAGAGCCACAATGGGTATGTTTCTGAGCACGGGACAAACGGGGGTATCCATTTTGGGGTGAAAGCCTTCATTCCTATGTACACTGTACAAAAAAAACCTGTTTTTAAATTGACAAAATTGCCAAAAAAATGAAAATCGTAATTTTTTTCCTTCTGCTTTGCTTAGATTCATTCAAATACTGTGGGGTCAAAATACGCAGTACACCCCTAGATGAATTTGTTAAGGGGTCTAGTTTTCAAAATGGGGTCATTTGTGGGGGTTCTCTATCGTTTTGGCCGCTCAATGACTCTACAAGTGGGCAATGGGGCCTGGAATTTATTCCGTTGTACCCTGAAATCCAACGGGTGCTCCTTCCATTATAGGCCTAGCCATGTGTCCTTTACGTAGATTAGGGCCGCAATGGGTATGTTACTGAACACGGGACAAACAGGGCTATCCATTTTAGGGTGAACGTCTTCATTCCTATGTACACTGTACAAAAAAACTGTTTTGAGGGCGAGCACCCACTGGCGTTTTTTTACCTGCGTTTTGCGTTTTGCGTTTTTCCTGCACAGGCATAGAGATAACATGTGTTCCTGTCCACTGGCGTTTTTTTTGCGTTGCGTTTTTAACATAGGAACTGTCAGTTGCATATGTGTACTTATTTTTCTCCTAATGCACCCATGAAAGTCAATGGAAATTAATGGAAAAGCCGCGAAAACGCCGCGAAAAACGCGCGGAAAAATCGCGGGAAACGCGGCGAAAACGCTGCGGTTTTTTCCCGCGGAAAACGCAAACGCCAGTGGGTGCTCGCCCTTAAATTGACACAATTGCCAAAAAAATGAAAATCATAATTTTTTCCTTCTGCTTGGCTTAGATTCATTCAAAAACTGTGAAGTCAAAGTCATCGTACCCCTAGATAAATTCGTTAAGGGGGTCTACTTTTCAAAATGGGGTCACTTGTGGGGGTTCTCCATCGTTTTGCTCACTCAATGGCTCTACAAGTGTGCGATAGGGCCTAAATCTCCTTCAAGCAAAATTTCTGTTCCGAAAGCCACCGGTTGCTCCTTTCATTTTGGGCCCAATTGTGCGTACAGACGTAATATTAGGGCCACAATGGGTATGTTTCTGAGCACGGGACAAACAGGGGTATCCATTCTGGGGTGCAAATCCTCATTTTCATGTGTATTATAGAAAAAAGTCCTGTCTTTAAAATGACATATTTGCAAAAATATGAAATTTTAGTTTTTCTCTTCTAAATTGCATTGACTCCTGAAAAAAAACTGTGGGGTTAAAATACTAATGACACCCCTCAGTGAATACGTTAAGGGGTGTAGTTTTTAACATGGGGTCACTTGTGGGGGTATCTATCATTTTGATTCCTATGAGCCTTTCCAATCTTGGCTTGGTGTAGGAAACCAAAGTGTTCCTCAAAATGCTGAAAAGTAATGTTAAATTTGTACGTCTCCTAAATGGTTTAAAAAAAAAAAACGAAAGTTTTTCCAATATGTGCCCAAAATAAAGTAAACGGATGGAAATATATATCTTAGCAAAAATTTCTACATTATGTTTGCACATATTTGAGATATTGCAGTTGGAAATGTGAAAAAATGATTTTTTTCAAAATTTTCCCAATTTTGGCGCTTTTAATAAATAAACACAAATTCTATCGGTCTTTTTTTTTCCGCCTAAATGAAGTACAACGTGGCGAAAAAACAATGTCAGAATCGCTTGGATATGCAAAACCTTTCTGGTGTTTTTCCATGTTAAAGTGACACATGTCAGATTTGCAAAATTTGGCCTGGTCATTAAGGCGCAAACAGGCTTGGTCACTAAGGGGTTAAATAGCTGGAATTCACCCGTTCACGCGATCTTAAATAGCTGGAATTCACCCGTTCACGCGATCTTTAGTGCAGTAGAGGCTCGATTAGAGATGACCGAGCATGCTCGTCCGAACTTGATGCTCGTTCGAGCATTAACATACTCGAAGTACTCGTGAGAAAGAGAGAAAAATGCAGGCAGCTACCGAGCATGGGTCAGCATGGAAAATGCTTGAGTCTCCTATTGACTTCAATGGGGTTCGTTTCTCGAAACGAGCTCTCGAGCATTACAAAAAGTTTGGCTCGAGTAACCCGAGAATTTTAGTGCTCGCTCATTTCTAGGCTCAATCTTTTCATGCACCTATACTGCGCTAAAACAGCGTCCATTGCAGGGATCAGGGCTTTTTTATACCATCAACATTGTTTACAGAACATAATAATAAATTGGGGGCAAAAGGAAAACAAAGGAGGCCATGTAACTCTATATCAGCATAGGCCTATGAGGGATCAGTCCTGTTGTTAACACCAATAGGAAGCAGAGGGTGGTTACATATTCCAAATGGCTCTTTGTTACTAGTGGGGTACCATTTTTTCCCTTTTCTTTTTAGTACATGCATTAACCTCATAGAAGGATTGTGCAGTAAAATATCAATATTTGCAGATGATACAAAACTATGTAAAGCAATTAATACAAGAGGACAGAATGCAGTTACAGATGGATCTGGATAAGGGCTCATTCACATCAGCGCTGGAGGTTCTGTTCGGACCCTCTGTTGCTGCATTGTGCTAAAAAACAGGACTAAGTAGCACATCAGGCTGCACTATTGTGTCTTGCAAAATGCTGGAAGCTCAGCCAGAAATCATACAGACCCTATTATAGTCAGTGAGGTTTGTTCAGCGCCGTTCACTTCCATTATATGATGGTTTCTTTTGACACTGGGTTCTTTTTGCCTTCTCCATAGCAGAGCAGGAAAATAGAACTCAAAAGCACTGTTGTGAACGAGCTGTAATTCAGAGGCTTGGGCAGAAAAGTGGCAAATGAGATCTAACGCTGATAAATGTAAGGTTCTGCACATAGGCAGGGAAATACATGTCACCATTACATAACTAAGGCCGCGGTCAGACAAGCTATTTTTTTTTTTGCGCGCCTATTAGAACCATTGGTTACCTATGAAGTGTTCACATGTCCGTCTTTTAGTGGCGCAAATGTCTCATACCTGCAAAAGATAGGACACGCGTGCCCATATGCACGCCGGTAAGGTCCGTGCGGCGCCTAAAGACATCTTGTGATGTCTATTAATCTCCGCGGGTAGTCCACTCTTTACTGAACACTGTGGCAGCACTGTCACGGTATTCAGTGATGAGGGGTCTGCAGTGGGCAAGAAAGAATCCCTGTCACAGCTGTGGCAGAGGAGCGTGATGCTATCCTATTGCTGTCAATAGGGCCAGCGCTGTTGCCACCCCATGGAAAGCAATGGGATGAAGGCGCCCCCTGCAGCAATGATTTTCGAGGGTGGCTTGAAATGTAAGTCCTTCCCTGAAAATCATACCCAGCTGTTAAAAAAAATGTAACTCACCTAGAAGCACAGTCTGGCTCTTCTCCCTGTCACTGTAATCGAAGTTACAGCAGCACTCCGTTAGATCCGACCACTTCAGTGGGAGGAGGGAAAAGATGCGTAAAAAGCTCATATATGAAGACCCGACTCTTTTGGATCTTCAGAAGACAGTCAGTGCATAAAGAAGTAATGAGCAGCGCAAAGGTGGTTAAATTTTCTTTAAAAGTGCATCAACAGATGCTTCTTTATTCGGTGCAAAAAATCCAGTAAAACGCACAACATTTCAAGTGCACTTGAAAAAGACCCTCTGTTGGGTCGAAACGTTGTGCGTTTTACTGGATTTTTTGCACCGAATAGAGAAGCATCTGTTGATGCACTTTTAAAGAAAATTTAACCACCTTTGGCGCTGCTCATTACTTCTTTATGCACTGACTGTCTTCTCCCTGTCCCTGTCAGTCTTCATCTGTATCCTGGTGGCTGGGCATTGAAAAATCCCTGCTTCTGATTGGCTGAGCGCTGTGACCAATCAAAGGCAGCGCTCAGCTGTCATTCAATGAGGTCTAGGGGCACATGACAAGTACATTGTTCTTCCTCTTTGCAAGTCACTGGTCAGACCACACATGGAATATTGTGGACAGTTTTGGGCACCAGAAAAAAAAGCCAGCTAAGAGACAGCCTAATAGCTATGTATAAATATATCGGGGGAGGGGGGAGTGGCCTGACTGATGAAGAGCTAGGACGTGCAGAGCCTGCGCTCCTGCTCCAACACGGCTAAAACCTTTAAAAAAAAGGCATCCACATACCTTAAAAACAACAGCGAGCAGATATGGGAAAGAAGAAGGGAACCAACAGCTCCTGCATCCCCGGGAGGAAGATACCGGACCCCTGGACCACTTTATGTCCACCGGAGGAGGCCGACACGGGCAAGGAGGAGAGAGCCAGAAACCGCCGTCCCTGGAACCGATGGCCGCAAGAGGAGAAGGGAGCCTTCGACCCGGAAACCCGACCGGTGCTGCTCCTGAGGCAAATCCTACACCAAAGGATCGGAGCTCAGCGATACCCGTGCCCCCCCGCGGCAGTGGCAGGGAGGCCGGGAGAGACACAAGATGGCGGCGGACGGGAGCCGGAGGACAGCGCGCGGCCGTCGAGGGTAGTAAACCTACAACCAGAACCCCGCAGGGAGAGCCCCGACCCCCCCTCACTCCCAGAACAGCACTTACCACTGGGGGACCGGGTCCAGACACGGGCGCGGCAGCCGCGGGAACCACAAGGCGGACTGGAAGTGAAGGTCCAGCCGCCATCTTCTTCAACACAGGTACCGGATGTGGAGGAGGCAGCAAGCCCGCGGACACGGAGGGAGACTGAGGGGCCCCAGCAGCGCTGCAGAGTGTAACAGAGGAAACAGGTACAACGGAGGGGGGTCAATACAGCCCCATCACCCCCAGGGATGCCAGGCCGAGACAGTTTAGGCCAGTGAGGGAGGCAGCAGACTGGATGGGAGATTGCTATAACCCTCCACCACCCTTACCATGGGATATAACGCTAGAGGGGGAGGAGGAGTGGGCTGCCACACCAGACCCCTCACCTAGACCCCTGAAAGGGGGAGAAGAGCAGAGATCAACAGGCCCCAGGAGCAAAGAGATAAGATAGGGGACAAGCAGAGACCCCCCCGATCAGTGACACAACAGAAGGGGATAAAGCGACTGGGAATGCTTCACGGTCACCAGCATGCCACAAGAGAGCTGGCGGTAACATAATAGCTAAATCCACACAAGGGGCACAGAAAACAAGTAAACAAGCCCCACCAGAAACACACGAACAAGGAGAAAATGGGAGCCCCAAGAATATTAACAAAACCACAATGGAAAGCTGGGATTGGAAGGAACACCTTAGATCAATCCCCACTAAAGAAGATTTAGACAACCACTTTGCCCGATTCGCTTCATCACAAAAATCAGCGCTGGAATCCATACAGAAGGAAATCCAACAAATGGGGCATCGTCTCAGAGAGACAGAAGAGACACAGGACCTAATGCTGCAGCATATAGATGAACATCACGATATCCTAAAGGAACACGCGGTCCAAATAGCAGAACTGGCTAATCACCTAGATGACATTGAAAACCTTCATAGATGGAACAACTTAAGAATCCGGGGCCTGGGAGAAGAAATAGAAAATAAGCACCTGGAGACATGGGCAGTGAAATGCTTTGGAGACCTACTGGATAGATCTCCAGAAGATCCAATAGAGATAGACAGGATACATAGGGCCCTAGGTCCTAGATCTGCAGACCCGGAGAGACCAAGAGATGTGATATGTAGGATACATTTCTTTAAAGAAAAAGAGGAGATCCTTCGCCAGATTAGAACTAAGGGACCGATTAAATTTAGAGACAGAAATCTACTATTCCTACCAGATCTTTCCAGAAAGACACTTCAACAAAGACGAGCGCTCAAACCACTGTTATCACTGTTGAAAGAGCGGGAGATCCCATACCGTTGGGGATATCCCTTCCAGTTGGTAGCGGGCTCGGGGAGAGAGAGTGCCATCTTTAGATCCTTAGGGGACCTCCCCAGTTTTCTTACTAGACTCAAACTACCAATGGTTTCCATACCGGAGTGGCAAAAAACAAGTACCCCGTCACCAACCCCCCCAAGGGGACAATGGCCACCGGTGAACGACCATCACAAAAGACCAAACCCAAACAACAAGGACCATCCATAGAAGGCCCACACCCACCAAAAAGGAGAAGGAGCGCAGAGTAGTGCCCGAAACACGGACACTGACAATATGACCTGAGAAGCTAGGGTCATTTCTTACAAATTGGAAAATTCCAAGCATACAGGACTGGCGGTTAAGCCCAAACATCAGGATGCATCGCAAGACCATCTCCAGAGTAGAGGAACAACCCGAGGACAGGGAACCACCTCCACTGGAAATATACATCCTTACACCGCTCTACTCCAAACTGCTCAGCCCATTTTCTTTCTCTTTGCTCTGCCTCCTTTTCAACTCCTTGATCTGCCCCCCCCCCCCCAGCTGGGGGGATCCCTCTGGGTCTCCTACGAATCTTTCTGTGTTTCCCCTGCCCTGCTTGACTTCTGACTTTTTATCAGTAATAAAGGTGTGGATGCCTAACATTTTATTTTCAGCTACCGTGTGGAGGAGGACGGGGCCCGGACCTGGACTCGACCGAACTCAGTCGCTCCCCCACTAGGGACTGCAGCCTAGCCAGGCTGTGCAGACATTAGTCAATAGTTAGTAGTTTACGAAAGTCCACGTATCAGGGGTCAGTACAGAGATCTCTCCCATCATCTATTTATACTCAGGACTGTAACAAGGGGGCGCTCTACGTCTAGAGGAAAGAGGGTTTCTACACCGACATAAAAGGAGGTTCTTTACTGTAAGAGCAGTGAGACTATGAACTCTGCCTTAGAATGTGGTGATGGCTAACTTGATAAAAGAGTTTAGGAGAAGCCTGGGCGCCTTCAGCTTCACACACTATGTAATAATAATCCATTAGATAGATAATTAGATTTGTGAGTTCTAGACCAAGAATGTTATTTGTTAATCATAAGACTACCAGAAAAGAGAAGAATTATAACAAAGCAGTAGATTATCAGGAATATTACCAAACAAGTGGACCATCATAAATAGTTATCATGGATATCAGAGGTGGGGTAATAAATCATTAACTCTGTAAGACCAGGACATTTTTATGGAGGAGTGCAGAGCAGCACTCAATGCTTCTTCAATAATTCCTTTTTTTCCAAGATTAAAAACATATGAGCAGCAATACTAGTAGTAGTGGATCACTCTTGCTCACGCATTTCTCTCAGTTACAGCCACAGTCCCAAAGTGATCTGCGCCCGCATGATCGCCACGAGGTATTATTATTATCTCAAATTGTGGCAACTGCATGGTTCCTATGATGCGATTGTATATTATGAGACTGAAAGGGATTAAAGCATACAAGCAGTAATACTAGTGATTAGAGATCACTCTTGCTTATGAGTGTCTGAAGTGTGAAAGCTAGAGGATCGATTACCACTAGTGTTGCTGCTCTAATTTGTTCAATCTTCAAGTAGAGAGGAATTATTGAAGAAACATTGTGTGCCGGTCTTCACGTCTAACTTTGGTCTCCGCACAGCTTTGGGAGTTTAGCCGTGATCGCCTGCACCATTAATGAGGTGCACTGAATTTACTTTTGTTATTGAACATTAATTGCTATGGAGGGCTATACTATTACTCTCCATTGTGGTTGTCAGGGAAGCATCCATAGGGGTTCTGAGGTAGCAGTTGCACCCAGCCACCAGTGCCATTAGGTACCTTTGCCACATAAGAAGACACCAGTATTTTAAGTGGCACATGGTAGGGGCCTTGTTAAAGATTTGTACAGTGTTCCAAAATAATTTTATTGGTTACTTAACCCCTTAAGAACCAATGATCTTAAATCTATGACGCTTGGTTCTGGGCTTTAATATTAGCTGATAGTAAAATACAGTGCAAAATTAAAGCTCCTGCAATGCAGCAGGAGCAGTTCGATTTCTCGGCTGATAGCCACAGCCAAGGACCTGGATAAAAAGGCAGAAATGTTTTTTAAGCCTCTTGCAGACTACATAGCACTATGTAGCGAAGAGAGAAAGTGGAAGTGCCACTTTTGCTATAATACTTAGCAATCACATGACCATTGAGTGCCCCCTGCCACAGCAGAGCTGCTGTGTCTTGGCAGACCCAGATCAGCTCTCTTAGTGACTGCTGTCAATACAGGGGGATGATGTTTCCTTGTAACTGGGGCTCCTATGGATACTGCTTCTATGGTCTCCCCAGCTATAGTGGAAAAGTGTGAAATTAAAAAAAAACAAAAAACAATGTTAATAACCCCCCAGAGGTCTTATATGAATTCATGGGTAAAATAGTTGTTAAAAAAATAATAAAACAGAAATAAGTTTTAAAAAATTACAGAATAAAATATATGTAAAAAATAAAATAACTAGAGATGAGCGAGCATACTCGCTAAGGGCAATTGCTCGAGCGAGCATTGCCCCTAGAGACTACCTGCCCTGCTCGAGAGAAAAGGTTCGGTTGCCGGCCCGGGGGAGCGGTGAGTTGCGGCAATCAGCGGCAATCAGCAGGTGGGAGCGGGGGGGAGAGAGGGAGAGAGAGATCTCCCCTCCGTTCCTCCCTGCTCTCCCCCGCACCTCCCTACCCGCCGTGGCACCCGAAACTTTTCTCTCAAGCGGGCAGGTACTCGCTAAGGGCAATGCTCGCTCGAGCAATTGCCCTTAGCGAGTATGCTCGCTCATCACTAAAAATAACCAATCGCTGACGCCAACCTAAACTGCCCCATATGCGCCCTGTAATTCGAGACTACAAATTATATATCAAAACGTCCGAAACAAAATGAGGAACCCCTTCCTGTACTTTGTTTTAGTGTAAATATACTAGTTTTAAAAATAAGCAACTAATAAATAATTTTGGTAGCCGAAGAAAATAAAATAGGGCAGTAAAACCACCCCATGGGGAAAATCCCGAAAAAGTGTCTAGTCCTTTAGGAACAAAACCCCCTGGTCCTGAAGGGGTTAAAGAGCAGGACTCAAAGATGAATGCATATCCTTGCACATCTAAATGTCAAACTAAGAAAGGACAATGACTGCGGGATACAGGGTGGTCTCCGCCAAGTCATTCTGTCAGTGGGGCATTATACTGTATCCCAGTGTCATGTATAGTGTGGCTTCTTTTGTTTCCTAAGTCACTTTTCTAGAACCTGCCTGGACAACATGAAGTGTTTTATGAAAGAGCTAATTCTGGAATATGACTCAACTTTCACTGCAGTGCATAGAAAGGAAATACTGGTAAATGTGCACAGGGATGGTCAAAGAGAGTGACAGATAATCAACAATCAGACTTTCTCCAGTAGGGGAAGTAGGAGTAAACTGAGTTATTAGAAACTTGTGGTTCAAGCTTCATTGAAAGTACATTATTAAAAGATGCGAAAAACATTCAAAATGTGGTATATTACTAAACAATCTAAGGAAAAGCAGGAAGTTCCGTTGATTTATTCACTTTAAGGTCACTTTCACATGGCCAAGAAACTTGCGTGAGACTCTTGCATTGCGGGACACACAAATCTTGCGCAATTATGAACCCCACTGTTTTTAACAAAGTCATATACACGAGCAATGAAGTGCGGGGAAAAAAATCGTGGCATGTCCTATCTCTTCCCGTTTCTCGGAACACATCGCCCATTGATTTCAATGGGACCATTAATGCATCATATGGATCTTGCATGCCTTGTGGGGTGCATGCGAGTATGATGCTAATTTTCCCATTGAAATCAATGGGAAACACTTTCGATCCTCTATCATTGTGCAAGAGGTTCAGAATTTCACAGATGCGAGGCTTTTTTGCCTGAAAATCGCCTCGCATCCACAGGTAAATCGCACATTCACGAGCGCGATATCGGGCCCAGTTTCTCGCCCATGTGTAGGTAGCCTAAGAATGAAAGCTGCGGGATATAGCCATGGAAGCCAGTATCAAGCTACATTCATACTAATGAGTGTGATATTGAGCCACAAATCAGTATTTCATCCGTATATGATCAGGTGTTTGCCTCCGTATTTAGTGTGATTGTTTTTTTGGGGGGTGAAAAAGCCGCACCTGGAGGATTGGTAGGTGTTTCCTATGGGAAATCTCACATCGCACTCATATGCACATCCCTTGCTGTGCAATGTGTTTTTTAGCCCCATTGAAAACAATGGGTGATGCATGCCGAGGCAATGCCCAAAGATAGGACATGGGGGATGCAATGTGAGCAAAAGATCGCCCATGTATATGACCCCATTCAAAAGAAGTCTCGCAATGCACAAAACTTGCACGATTCTTACTAATCAGGTGGTCTCTCTCATGAACATGCACTGTTCTCCCCTCTCCTCTTTCAGAAGCTGAGTAGCATAACCACACTCACTCAATACTACACAGCTATCTCATTCTCTCTCTGATTAGCTGTTGGTCCCTTTCTCCCTCGCTGCTAAGAGCAGAGAATTCACCCAGAGTGAAGTACAGCCCTCTGTAATAGTAGCTTTATCTGTTCTCTGTCCTCCTGATCTTCTTTTGGCACTGTCATACAGTAATATGTAATAGCTTTGTAATAGCTCAGTGGAAGGGCAGTGAATGCACATTCATAACAGGGAAGAAGACTAGGGGAGGAGCTGTCAGTTTACTCTGACTAATAGAATTTGCTAAGAGTTCAATCCTCCGGTCTGTAGTGCCTTGGAAAACAACACAAGCATAGAAATCAAACAATCAAGATTTTTTATGGTTCGAAAGTATTTTATTAACTGCATCTTAAACAGCAATGTATCCACAATGTTCATATAACTGCAATAAAGACATATGAACATTGCCCCGCTTCGTTCATACTCTCTGGTTACCCAACAACTTATGCAGGTTTTACAATAGAACATAATCCTCCGTATAGCTTTCTCGTAAAGATCCTACAATCTGGAGGAAATAAGGAAAAAGAAATAACGAAATGAGAGAAGAGGAAAAAAAAGAGGTGGGAGAGGAGAGATGAGACATACAAAGGAAAAAAAGGAGTAAGGAGGGGGGGGGGCATCTGTGCAATGGTGTACATAGCCTTTAACAGTGTCTCTATACTGCAACGTAGAATATGGCAAGGTCTCTAGTAAGTCCATTTGGCTGTATATTAGTGATATTAGTATCAATATCATTCCCTTTTTACTCCAGGTGCCCTCGATCTGTTAGACTCACACTGTCTTTTATCACTGATGAAGCCTACAGAATAAGTCTAGCCTTTCTCCTGGGTTGCTGCTCAGTTTTGCTGATACGTCAACCTCTACGTCATCACAAACCTTAGGGGATCGTTGGTAGCTGGAATACTCTACCACAAATGACAAACTCCTACTCACCCAGCAATAGCTCTTTTCACCTCTGGACACTTCCTTGCTACACAACACTTTTTACTTCCTATTGAGTCTGAAACTGATTTACCAGGATTGCCATCTGATATGTGATACAGGTGCGCCAGATCTAGATGCTGCAGCAGCATTTCTGTGTCTTACAATTTTACATTGTTCGCACCACCACACTCCTATGTGGTTTTCCTGGAAGCCTTTTTCTACTTATTTGTTTGTTAATATTGGAGCACTTGTGTAAGGTCTTACCGGCACTGGATTAAAGCCCAGGTGTAGTAACTGAGCCAGACTGGAGAGTAGTCAGGAGGAAGCTGGGTCATTAGCAGGTGATCACAGTTACAGTACAGAGGATGAGACAGGAAGCGTAGTCAAGTGGAAGCCAGGTTTTTAAGCAGGTGATCCCAGTTGCAGTACAGAGGATGAGGCAAGAAGCGTAGTGAAGTAGAAGCTGGGTTGTTAGCAGGTGGTAACAGTTGTAGTAGCAGAGGAGCAGTTGGCAGTGGAGCTTGATTACAGGCTGGGAGTGAAGGAGTGGCAGGGCTAGGCTTATATAGGAAGTGCAATAAGGAACAGGGGCGGGGTCAAGACTAGGAGGAAGGAACTAAGTAACTGGGAAATACAAAATAGGCTAGGTTTCCAGTAAGGGAACTGTCCAAGTCCTGAATAGCCTAGCAGAGAGAGAGCTGCCGACTGTGATGCAAGAGGTTGTGGGTTTGAGCCGTGACAGCCTGTGGAGAACCCGGTGTCCAGGTCTTCTTTTGCCGCTGACCACTCCAAGCATTATTGATGTTTCTAAAGCATTAGCTTGCATTATGTGGCCGAAGTTTCAGAACTTTTCCCTCCAACGAAGCCTTTCTTTTGATGTGGCCCAGGACTATTTTGTTCATGATCTTGGCGGTCCAAGGAATTTGTAGGAGTTTCCTCCAGCACCAAAGTTTGAAGGCATCAATCTCCCCCGGTCCATTTTCTTTAGAGTCGAACTTTTCACAGCTGTAAGTTGTGATTGGGAAGATAATTGCGTTGACTATCTGGCATTTTGTGGCAGTGTTTATAACTTTGTTTTTCCAGATCTTATCCATACTTTTATACCTATTCATACCATTTTCCCCATTTATGTGTTCAATAAACATCAGTAAGTAAAAAAAAATCGAATGTCCTAAATTTTTGGAGATTATCCTCACTAGACCTGCCGGTGTCATATGAGAAATGTATGCATAATGTATTATATACGATTTTGTTCACATACACCATGCTGCCTTTTACAAGGTGTATACCTTCCCTTTTAATTTAATGTTCACCTTTATATCACTGAGCCATACCCATATTGTTTTTCCCTTCTCTTACACCTACGGGTTTTCCCAGCCTCTTTTGAACCTGTTTCTCCATTAGCAAACAAAGCATGGGATTACATCCTGGCAGACTTTCTCTTAATACCATTGAACAAACCACAAGCTTTGTAGTCTGTCATTTAACTTTACATATCGTATCCTTATTGCCAGTCCTTTCATACCTAATACTCATATGGAATCTGGTACACAAAAGCTTGTATCACTATGGCTCGCAGAGTCCATTTTTTTTTCCATTTCAGGTTTTTGTTCCTGTGTGCCAGGTATTCCTTTATGTTACTAAGGTCCAAAAAAACTTGCCAAAAAAAAATTCCTAAGAACTGTCTGATGAATCATAATAGCTCATGAATGTGTCACCACTTCTCTGGGTGGAGATCTCTTTTGTAAAGTTAGCATGTCAGCCAAGGCTAATCCTGGCAAATAACAGAATGACTTAAAGCACTTTCTATAACAAAGTCTTTCAGGAGGTTATCTGATGAGGAGAACACAAAACTACCTGTGTGTTCCTTGTGAAGGGCAATAAAGGCATATTGGTACCTCTGCCCTAGCTAGTGTCTTGATTTCAATAGTGAAGAAGAAAAGGGGGAAAACAAGCTCTCTTTCTATATTTATATACAATGCTGTGCAAATGTTTCAGGCATTGGTGGAAAAATGCTGCAAAAGTAAAGGCCCATTTACATGGGATGAATGTAGGGCAAACAATGCCCGACACTCACCCCTACACATACTCCCTCCCTGATGCACAAGATCGTTGGCTCACAGCGGGGTGGCTGGAGGAGTTTTTTCTCCCTGCTCTACCCCACCCCTCTCCATTCACCTAACACAGTGGCTGTTCAGTACTAAACAACTGCTATTTTCACTGAACGCTCATCGTCCATGCAGCATGAACGATAGACGATGAGCTGAATGCTGATCGCTCAGTGTAAATAGCAGCAGTACTGAACGGCTGCTGTGTTAGAGTGAAGAGGGGCGGGGGAGAGCGAGGAGAGAAATCTCCTCCTGCTGCCCTGCTGTGAGCCAACAATACTCGCTCTTGTGCAGAAGCATGGAAGCGAGTATGTGCAGGGACAAGTGTCGGGCATCATTTGCCCGACATTCGCCCCCGTGTAAATGCGCCTTAGGAATGCTTTAAAAAATTAAAGTGTCAATAGTTTTATTTTTGTCAATTAACAAAATGAACAAAAGAGAATCTAAATCAAATTATATTTGGTGTGACCATTAGAGATGAGCAAGCGTACTCGCTAAGGCAAACTACTCGAGCGAGTAGTGCCTTATGTGAATACCTGCCCACTCGTCTCAAAAGATTCGGGTGCCGGCGGTGAGTTGCGAAAGTGAGCAGGGGGGAGCGGGGGAGGGGGGGGGAGAGAGAGATCTTCCCTCCCCCCCCCCCCCCCCCCCCCCGTTCCTCCCCACTCTCCCCCGCCGGCACCTGAATCTTTTGAGATGAGCGGGCAGGTACTCACATAAGGTGCTACTCGCTCGAGTAGTTTGCCTTAGCGAGTACGCTTGCTCATCTCTAGTGACCATCCTTTGCTGTTAAAACAAGATCATTTCTTCTAGGTACACTTACATTATTGAAGGAACTTGGCAGGGAAATTGTTCCAGACATCTTGCATAACTAATAATACATCTTCTGTGGATTTAGGCTAGCTCAAATCCTTCTATCTCTTCATGTAATCCCAGACAGATGATGAAATCAGAGTTCTTTGGGCCATATCATCACTTCCAGGACTCCTTGTCCTTCTTTATGCTGAAAATAGTTCTTAATGACGTTGGCTGGATGTTTGGAGTTGTCTAGCTGTAGAATAAATGTGGAGCCAATCAGATGCCTCCCTGATAGTGTTGTATGATGGAAAACTATCTGCCTGTATTTTTAGCATTGAGGATACCATTATTCCTGACCAAATCCCCAAATTCATTTACTGAAATGCTGCCCCAAAGTAGCAAGGAACCTCCATCATGCATCACAGTTGCCTACAGACACTTATTATTGTACCGCTCTTCAGCCCTTCGTGAGCAAACTGTCTTCTGTTGCAGCCAAATAGTTCACATTTTAACTCATCAGTCCAGAACACCTGCTGCGATTTTTCTGCACCCAAGTTCCTCTGCTTTTATGCACAGTTGACTCACTTGACCTTGTTTCTACGTGGAAGGTACAGCTTTTTGGTTGCAATTCTTCCATGAAGACCACTTCTAGACAGACTTCCCCAAACAGTAGATGGCTGTACCTGCGTCTCACTGGTTTCTGCCAGTTCTGAGCTGATGGCACTGCCGGACATCTTCCAATTTCAAAGGGAAGTAAGCATGCTACGTCTTTCATCTGCTGCACTAAGTTTTCTTGCCCAACCACTGCCTCAACCGTCCTCAATGTTGCCCATTTCTTTGCGCTTCTTCAAAGAGCTTGAACAGCAAATCTTGAAACGCTAGTCTATTTTGAAATCTTTGTCTAAGAGAGACCTTACAGAAGCAGTATAACTACCTTGTGTCTTGTTGCTGTGCTCAGTCTTGCCAATGTGTATGAACTGTCTTCCACAACCTCACCTATGTAGCAGAGTTTGGCTGTTCCTCACACAGTTTAAAGCCTTAACAGCTGTTTATTTTTCAGTTAATGACTGTTTCAATCTCGTTAGTATAATTGGTTAATCATATACTTGACTGCAGAGGCGTCACTTGAAGCTTCTGGGCCCCAATGCGAAACCTGTAACAGGGCCCCCAACTATAATGCTTTATTCATAGTACTGAGCTCCCTACATGGAAAAGAAAGACCTTATGGGCCCCCTAAGGCTCCTGGGCCCGGGTGCAACCGCATCCCCTGCATACCCTATAGTTATGCCCTTGCCTGACTGTCATCCTACAAAATCCCTGACTTTGTGCAAGTGTACCTAGAAGTATTGATGTTATTTTGAAGGCAAAGGGTGTTTACAGCAAATATCGATTGATTTTCTTTTTTGTTCATTCACTTTGCATTTTGTTAATTGGCAAAAGTAAACTATTAACACTTCTATTTTGGAAAGTCCGACACCCCAGGGGTCCATATTTATTATGCAGTTTACACTTGGTTCTGCTATAAAATGCACAATTAAATATTGCAGATGATGACTTGCATCATTTTAGTTGTGGAATTTGTGACTTCTCTTGTGGTTCACCCAATTTGGTGATCGATTAGCAAAGTGGGCACAATCTCTAAAAAAACCCATAGTTTAGGCCACACTTATTATGGGAGGGAAAGGCAAAACATTTGGCGCTTGTAATGTCGTAGCAATTACAGCTTTCATTTCCTATTTGCAGGCAGTTAAAAAACGTCCCTTTTTTTACTGAGTCTGATATAAAGAACACAAGTTTTTATAAATATGGGCCAATGAATGTTGATGTGCTATGTTTTTATTGACCCTGTGCATCAGAATTTAGTGCGATTTAAGTCAGTTTCTAAACACGGAGTGATAAGGGGTCGGGTTCACTACTGGACCAGCGTGTAGACACATAATTTGTTCCGCAGGAATACTATACTCATGTGCACACAAAAACACATACGCTCGTGTAAATCCAACCTAAGGGCTGCGTGACACGAGTGTATGCGCTCACTTCAGCTCAACCTATTTGCACTATGTATGAGGCTTTTTTTTCGTGTGTACTGACACATTTTTCTGTACTTTTTTGAGTATGCAGGTTACGTTTTTTTGTGCATGGGTCACTACCACACCCCGATTTAAATGGCTCTTTAGCCTAATGAGCTCCAGATGTGTTCTTTTTTTCATGGAATTGCGCATTTGTGCTTGCATTTACGCAGTTCCCGTAGACTTTCATGGGGACCCCTGGTGCGCAAATGTGCACAAAAATAGAGGAGGTCCTTTTTTTTTTTTTTCGTGCATGAAAAATGCACATACAAAAACGGAGATGTGTACAAACCCATTGATATCAATGGGCTCTTTTCTCTACATATTGCACACTCAAATTTTGCGCATGCAGGTACGTCCGTATAGCGCCACCTAATACGGACATTTTTGGAGTGCTGACTGGTTCAGAGCAGTGGTGCCACTCTAGCTTCATCCTGTAATATAAACTAGCCGTATTGGCATTTGTACCTAGAAAAAAGCTTCATGTACGTAAATCTATTTTCATTTTAACTAATTAGTCTTCTCTCAGCTATAATCCTACAAATCCGGCTTCTTTCTGTCCGCTTCCATTCCATATTACCTCTTCTTCACACACAAATATTGTTTATTCTGTAGGCATCTGGAATGTATCCTCAGGACTCTTAATGGGCCCTCGCACATAAAGAGTAAGTAGCGGTCTGTAATCCTCCTTTCTGAATGGCTATTAACAAGCTTTTTTACTAATTGGTTTGCTGTCCCACAATTGTGTCCCCTCTGCAGACAACGCAGATGAACATCTTGTGGCTTTAGAGAAATTTCACTGAAGGTAAAAGTAAATGACGACACATTATTAGTTTATTTAGCACATATGGGCACATTTCCCAAAAAATTTTAAACGGTTTTTGTAGTGCAAAAAAAGTAGCAAATTTTTGCGCAAACAAGTATTTGCCTAAGGGCTATTTCAGACGACCATATATCGGCTCGGTTTTCACACCGAGCCGATATACAGTGTCCTTGTCTGCAGGGGGAGGAGGATGGAAGAGCCAGGAGCAGGAACTGAGCTCCCGCCCCCTCTCCACCCCTCTCCACTATTTGCAATAGGAGGGGGCGAGATGGGGGCGGAGCTAAGTACCGCCGCTTAGCCCCACCCCTCCCATTGCAAATAGTGGCGAGGGGCGGGGAAGGGGCGGGAGCTCAGTTCCTGCTCCTGGCTCTTCCATCCTCCCCTCCCTGCAGACAAGGACACCGTATTTCGGCTCGGTGTGAAAACAGAGCCGATATACGGTCGTCTAAATAAGCCCTAAAAATCTGTGGCTCCTCCCCTTTGTTGCATCGGCCCCACCTCTTTTTTGAAAAGTGGGTAGGGCTTTCAGAAGGGGGTATGGCCACCCCAGACGGACAGATTTAGGCCAGCTTCACACGGGTGTAAGCGTATTTACACTGCGTATTTGCACAATGGGTGTCGCGCTTTTGTGCACGTTCTGTACGTATGTACGTGCAAAAAAAAAAAAACACGCAAGCATGCTCCCAATGATTTGAATGGGCTATTAAGTTTAAGGAGTTAAATAATATGCAAGAAAATAGAACACGCAGCGTATTTTTTTTTGCGAAAACTAAATGCATGCGTAAAATAAGCACATGTGACAGAACCCAGTTGTAGACTTCGTGGTATTTTTTCTTGTTAAAGCTAATATTTGAGAAGCTTTCAGAGGTGTCCTGTATTAAATTGTGATTGACAGTAGTTAGCAGCACTGGTAGCGGTTAATTACATTAGTAATAGAGCGGTTTAACACATGTCGATATTTCAGTGCAGGACAAATATAGTGGAGTCAACCATGCTTTTTCACCCATTAGGGTCCAAGCACCATGAATTTGTGGTAGTTGGTCCTGGGCTTTAATCTCAGACAATAGTAAAAATATGGTGTCACTTCCGCTATTCGATCCCGCGATCACGTGACTGCTGGGTGCTCTCTGTCATCACAGAGCTGTAGGGTCTTGGCAGACCTAGATCAGCTCTGTTAGTAACTATGGTGACTACAAAGGGATCCTATGGATGCTCCAGTTACAGTGGAAAAGTATGAAATTATAAAAAGACAATGTGAATGACCCCCAGATTTACAAAAATAAGGAAAAATAAATTACAGCATAAAATAAATAAAAAAATAAATAATATAAATATATATTTTAAAAAAACAACCTGCTGCCGATAGCAACCTAAACCGTCGCCATATGCGCCCTATAATCGGAGACTATACAAATTATATATCAAAATGTCCGAAACAAAATAAGCAACCCATTTCTGTACTTTATTTTAGCGTAAATATACTAATTTTAAAATTAATCATCTATAAAGTTTAAAAAAAGGGTTTTTTTGTAGCTTTTTACCCCTAATAAACCTAAAAATCTGAAAAAAAATCAGTGAAAAAAGATATTAAAAAATAGCTGGTGAGAGCTGTCAGGTCTCCGCGCTGAGCCTATCTGACAGATAGGTTCACCGCGGAGAATCGCAGCAAATCGTGCAATGCCGCGATGTGAATCCTGCAAGCAGAGAATGGCTATGATTCTCCGCTCGTGGACGTCGAGACTGCGCTTTACATAGCAATGCTATGGAAAGCGTTCACTGCATTACCCGCGACCGAATTATCGCTGTGGATAACGCAATGAACTATTGCCCGTGGACAGGAGCCCTAAATGTCACGGAAAACAAAGCTCCAAAAATTATTTGGGGAGCTGAAGAAAAAGAAATAGGGCATTAAAACCACCCAAAGCGTAAAATTGCTAAAATGTCCGGTCCTTTAGGACAAAAACATCCTGGTCATTAAGCGGTTAATACAATTGAGGCAAAGTTATACGGCCAAAGGTGTGCCAAAGGGATATGCTTTTGGCATATGTTTGGCTAAGTGTATAGGTTTTAGGTGCTTAACGTTAACCCTAAATGTGGTGAGAACTTTCGCCTAACGCTGCCATTACAGGTGGCTTCATGGTCCTAATACCTGCCTGTAAAGAAGTGGAGTGTGATCTTTCATTCTCATAAAAGTTGGTGCTTTCACAATACTGGGGGAAACTCTGGAGACTATTTTTGCTCTATGAATGCCTTTCGGTCCATCTACTGCGGCATCGATGATATTCCACTAAATGATTTTATTATTTACCGGCTAATCTATGATCCGTCGCCAAAATAAAGAAAGAAAGAAAATACACTTGAAAGGGAGATCTGATTAGGATTTAGGGATTATTTCTGACAGACAAAAGTAGATAAAGAGCAACAGAAAGCATCGATTCCTCCTCCCACCGCGTACTGCCTTACAAAGCAATGTGCTGTCACCGTGCCACCAGACTGGTTACTATCAGTCAACAGGAACTTCTTCTCTCTCTTTCTTTGCTTTGGTTCCAGAAGGTCTTGTTTAGTCTGCATAACCTAGAAATTAGGCCATATATACACTTTTTTTTAATGTTGGACAAATATTCTCATTTAACTGTGTAAACGTGAAGAAAAAATGAATTGTCTGAGCGTAAATGATTTTAAAGAACACAAATTATGTGAGATTAATTGCTGGGATCAGACTGATGAGTAATAGCTGCAAAACTATCAAATGTCATCTGAAGGACACAGGCCAACATTTAGTATGATTCATGTATCTTAGACCCCATTTACACTTTAAGATAATCACTCAAAACTCACTTAAATGATCATACTCATTTAGACACAACGAGAATCACTCAAAAATCGCTAAAGCCATCTTTTGAGCGATTCTCGTTCTGTCTAAAATCAGGGATATCATGCAAATTTCGTGCAGGAGTCGTTGATCACTGAATTCTAGCTTGCTAGAATTGAGCGATCAGCTGTAATCAGTGGAGCAGGCTGTTATCAGCGGGCTGCGCTGATAAGATTCTCTGTGGCTGTGTCCTGCTGTGAATTCACAGTGGGGGACACTTGCAGCCAGTGCTGAGAAGAATACTGTTTTCTTATGCGAAGCAGCTGTATTGTTCTGTTGTTCAATTGGGTAGGAAAAAGAGGTGGAGGGGGTAAGTGGGGGTAGGCGGGGGGTGAGCGGGGGGCAGAGAGAGAGAAATGTCTCTCACTCTCTCTGTTACGGCACTCTGACCCCCTGAGCGCCAGGTGGGGTGCCCTGAACTTCCCGCACCCCACTGTCCCTGCCTACTTGCCTCGACCCTGACTAACCCCAGGCGGACAACTGGACGGCGGTCCCTACCCTGGCTAGGGACCTGGCGACTACACAAGATGGAACTACCTAACCGGGGGCAGAGTGCCGACAAAGGAGGCAGATGGAGTACCAACAGAAAATGCTGAGCAAATGCTCACCAAAGGGACAAAGGGTTTCAACAAGGACTTGTGGAACACCCTATGCACTTTCACGTGGCTGGCAGCTCAAGTTCGTAGGGGAGCAGGTTATTTACCCGCGTGATGGTAAAAGGACCTACAAAGCGCGGCGCAAGCTTTAAGGACGGGACCTTCAATCTTAGGTTCCGGGACGATAGATACACCTTCTGACCCACCCTGTAAGGTTCCGAAACTGAGAGGCTTCTCCCACTGCGCAACTGCATGCGAGACCCCACTACCCCCAGATTCTTCTGTACTTCCTTCCATACCCCCTGCAGCACATTAGTGTCGACATCAGCTGCAGGACAGGTAGACGGGGTAGGAAGAGAAGTAAGGAAACGAGGATGCTGGCCATAAACACAAAAAACCGGAGAAACGCCAGTGGAAAAACTAGTACGGTTGTTCAGCGCAAACTCAGCCAACGGCAGAAACTCAACCCACCGATGGGCCTTCTCGCTTGCAAACAGCCTCAAATATTGTACCATATCCTGGTTTTTCCGCTCAGTTTGACCATTAGTCTGCGGGTGGAATGCTGACGAGAACGAAAGCGAAGTCCCAAGGTTTCTGCAGAAGGCCCGCCAAAACTGCGCCACGAACTGAACCCCGCGATCGGAAACAATGTTCTCAGGAACTCCATGGAGGCAGACAATTTCTTTAATGAAAACCTGGGCAAATTCAATCGCCGAAGGAAGTTTCTCTAACGCCACAAAATGGGCCATCTTCGAGAAACGGTCCACCACCACCAGAACGGTGGTGAACCCTTGTGATTCTGGCAGGTCAATAACAAAATCTACCGAAAGGTGCGACCAGGGGCGCGATGGCACGGGCAACGGTCTCAGGGGCCCCTCTGGACGCCGCCAGCGACTCTTGCCGCGCGCGCAAACAGAGCACCCCCTTACGAAGTCACGTATCTGACAAGACATGCCAGGCCACCAGTAGAGCCTGGAGCAGAGATCTAGGGTCCCTTGCCCTCCCGGATGACCCGCGAAAACTGACGAGTGGGACTCTTCAATAACCGTGAGACGTAATGATTCTGGCACAAACCACCTGCCCTCTGGGAGGCCTGGGGGAGCGTCCTGCTGAGCCCTCTGAAGGCGGGGAATGAGACCAGAGTCCACAGCCGCAACCACAACCCCAGGTTCCAGGATATTTTCGGGAGGTAGCGACTCACAGTCTGGCAATCCAAAACTCCGTGAGAGAGCATCAGCCTTTACATTCTTAGCTCCCGGGAGATACGTCACTACGAGGTTAAACCTAGAGAAAAACAGTGCCCACCTGCCCTGACGTGCAGTGAGTCGCTTAGCGTTGGCGAGGTATACTAGGTTCTTATGATCGGTGTACACTGTGACGGGATGCTGAGCGCCCTCAAGGTGGTGGTGCCACTCTTCTAAGGACCACTTGATTGCCAATAACTCTCGATTGCCCACATCGTAATTACGCTCTGCCGCACTGAACTTTCGTAAAAAGAATGCACATGGACTGTAGCCAGCCCTCCCGCTAACCAGCTGAGACAACACACACCCCCACCTCGGATGCATCAACCTCCACGAAGAAGGGGCGTTGCGGGTCAGGTTGAACGAGCACCGGGGCAGCCGAGAATGCCCTTTTGAGACGATCAAACGCCTCTAGGGCCTCAGGTGACCATCTTACCAAGTCAGCCCCCTTCCTGGTCAGATCGGTCAACGGTTGAGCGATGACAGAGTAGTTTCTAATGAACTTGCGATAGAAATTCGCCAAACCTAAGAAACGTTGGAGTGCTTTCAGATTACCTGGTCGGACCCACTGGGAGATAGCTGCCACTTTATCCGACTCCATTTGCACGGACGTTGGAGAAATTACGTACCCCAGAAAGGACACTTGTTGAGTGCCAAACAGACATTTCTCCTATTTGACGATCAACTGGTATTCACGTAACCGGGTTAGTACCAACCTAAGATGCTGCATATGAGCGTCCCAGTCAGGAGAGTATACCAGGATGTCATCGAGGTAAACGACTAAAAACACCCCCAGGATGTCGTGAAAGACCGTATTCATAAATCCCTGGAAGACAGCAGGGGCATTACACAGGCCAAATGGCATCACCAGACATTCGAAGTGTCCCAACGGGGTATTGAAGGCTGTCTTCCATTCATCCCCCTCGCGGATACAGATCAAATTATAAGCCCCTCTTAAATCCAGTTTAGAAAACCAGTGGGCTCCCACCACCTGATTCAGGAGGTCGGGAATCAGAGGCAGAGAGCACTGGTTCTTGACTGTGATCTGATTTAAGGCCCGATAATCTACACAAGGCCTCAATGTCCCATCCTTCTTCTCGACAAAGAAAAGGCCCGCCCCGGCAGGGGAACGGGATGGCCTAATATGACGTTTGGCCAGGGACTCCTAATGTAGCTCTTGAGGGCCTCGTGCTCCCGCCCGGATAAGTTAAAAATGGCTCCCTTAGGGATGGGCTTATTTGGAATCAGGTCTATCCCACAGTCCCACTCTCTGTAAGGAGGCAGGGTTTCTGACAGACTTTTAGAAAACACATCCCGGAAGTCAGACAAGTATTCCGGAATGAGCGCGGTATCTACTGAGCAGAGAGGAAGGGGAGCAAGGTGGCTATGGCAGGATGGTCCCCAGTGAATCAGTTCCCGGGTTGTCCAATTGAATTGGGGGTTGTGCAACGCCAACCACGGCATCGCTAGTACCATGCCTACCGACATTTTCCCCATCACCAGGAATGATATTTCTTCCGAGTGGAGAATCCTCACCGTGAACTGTAACACTGGGGTCCTCCACCGCACCAGGCCCGTAGAGAGAGGGGTAGCATCAATACTAGTAAACTGAATTGGCGTCTTCAGCGCCACCAATCCTGCCAACAGAGGTCTAACGAAACACATGCTTATCAGGTTAGCGGCTGCTCCGGAATCAATAAACGCCTTCCTGGGTGGGGAAAAATTCCGGAATCTAACCTGCCAAGGTACCAGAAGCTTAGGAAGTACCTGAGGTCCTAGGCGATCCTCCCTACAATCGCCTAGGACTCTGAGTTTTTCCGCCAGTTCAGACTGTGAGCGCTGAAGCCTCAGGGGGCAGGTTATCACCTGATGTCCAGCTTTCCCGCAGTAGAGGCAGAGATGATGCAACAAACGAATCCGGCGTCGCTCCTTGGGGTCCAGCGGGTCCACCTCCATAGACTGGGGAACAGAGACTGGTAAGGAAGAAGAGGGAACAGGACAAACGACCTCCCTGACTCTACGGGCCTGTCTATCTTGCTTCCTAGACCTGAGCCTCCTATCTGCCTTCACCGCTAGCTCCATAGCCTCCTTTAAGGAGCCGGGAACGGGATGGGAAGTCAACAGGTCTTTAACCGCGTCCGAGAGGCCCTGCAGAAAAACATCTTTCAGAGCGCTATCGTTCCATGCCGTATCACCCGCATAGCGTCTGAAGTTGGAGCAATAATCCTCCACACAAAGCGACCCCTGATGCAACGCCAACAGCCGAGAAACCGCCAACCCTGCTTGGTCCGGTTCGTCGAAGATACCCCCGAGTTCCTGAAAAAATGTGTCCACGGACTGCAGGCAGGGGGAACCCTCGGAGATGGAAAAAGCCCAGGTCTGGGCAGAGCCCCACAGCAGGGACATTATCAGCCCGACCCTTTGAGGCTCCGACCCGGAAGAACAGGGACGCATCCGAAAAAACAGGCGACACGCCTGTTGGAAAACAAAAAACTTGTTCCTCTCCCCAGAGAACACCTCGGGAAGAGGGCACTTGGGTTCTGGACTGGTTGAGGCGTCTGGCCCCTGCGACAACCCCCGCTGCTCCTGGGCCGCCATGCGAGCGGATAAATCCTGGACCACCGGCACCAGGGCTTGCAGCTGGTTCGCGAGGAAGCTGATCGCCTCCATGGAAAAAACAGTTTAAAGGGCCAGTTATTATGTTACGGCACTCTGACCCCCTGAGCGCCAGGTGGGGTGCCCTGAACTTCCCGCACCCCACTGTCCCTGCCTACTTGCCTCGACCCTGGCTAACCCCAGGTGGACAACTGGATGGCGGTCCCTACCCTGGCTAGGGACCTGGCGACTACACAAGATGGAACTACCTAACCGGGGGCAGAGTGCCGACAAAGGAGGCAGATGGAGTACCAACAGAAAATGCTGAGCAAAGACAAAGCTTGAGAAGGGAATTGACTAGCAACCTAGCGAGCTGACAGAACCAATAACTGGCAGTGAGCTCCGGTCACTGCCAGCCTTATAACTGCGAGGCTCCGCCTAGGGGTGGAGAGTGGGAGGAGCCAACTCCCCCACTCACCGTACAAAAGAGAGGAAGGGGTGCGGGCGGCGCCCTACGGGCGGACCCGCCCACGCCGCCGCACACCGGCCGCCCCACGTCGCCAGGAGAGCCCTGTCGTCACGGATCCAGGACGCTGGAGCCAAAGCCAGAGCGGCGCGCGCTGACCGCGGGACCCCGCGCCGTGCTGCATGGTAACACTCTCCCCCGTTCCTCCCCCCACCGCCCCACCGCATTTGCTCGGACGAGTAATCAGTTACTCGAAAAGACCGATGCTCGCTCAAGCATCAGCCTTAACCGAGCGTGTTCGCTCATTTCTAGTCACCATGTAAAAAGAGAAAGGACTAAAACCCTAAATGACTTAAAGGGTCTTGAAACGCAAAAACTGAAACAGACATCCAAAAAGGCAGAAGAGCTATTTCACAGTTACTTACTACAAAATTTTGAGAGGAAATTAACAAATATTAAAGCTAAATACTATTCGCAAAATAATAAATCTGGAAAGCTACTTGTGCCTCGCCTAAAAGCCCAACATCTAATGATTTTAAAAATGAGCGTTTTAGGTTTCCAAGTGCAACACATCAAAGTCAAAAATTCCTGCAAAATATCTATCTACCATCTCTAAAATGCAGAAGGAAACTGTGGAATCAGCAATCACAGTGATGGAAGTGCTCAAACACATCAACTCCCTACCAGTTGGTAAATCACCTGGCCCAGATAAGACTTTTCAAAATATTCCATCCCCGCACCTCTGCAAAACCTTTCAACTTGTGGTTTCCTATGGAAAACCAACAAGCACTAATAGTTACCCTTCTGGGATTTATGAATTGGCGACTCGGCCAATTCATAAATCCCACCTCCACAACGTGATGGCTGTGATTGGTTCTTTTATCGCCACGGCTCAGCCAATTAATTCAGTGCTCAAAGAGCTATTGCTTCTTGGAAGTGGGATTTATAAATTCTGTAACCAGGAAGTGATCTTGTGTGGGCGGCCGAGGACTGTGGGAACTGCGATAGGGCTCTGGGGAGCAGCGGAAGGGACCTGGATCAAGCCTGCTAGGTAACGTATTCCTATATATATATAATTTTATTTTTTATTTTTTTTAATGTAATGTAACTTGGGCTTATTTTTGGGGTAGGACTTATATTTTTAAGCCTCCCTGAAAATCCTGAAAAATAGGCTAGGGCTTATTTTGGGGGGTAGGCCTTATTTTTGGGCAAATAATCTAAGATGTACTCTGATTGCTTGGCTGATTGTTGGAGTAACTGTGTCGACAAGAGATTATTACTGCATATTTTGTGGAACTGCTCTTTTCTTCAGCAGTATTGGGACTCCATGTTTCAATTACTATCTTTTTGTTGGTCATACAGTTCAGAAATCTCCCTCACTAGCCCTAAAGAATATTATCTCTTACCTAATCCCACCGAATATTCATTTATAGATGTACATCTACAAAAGTGAACCAAAACAAAGCTTTAAAACAAGATCAGTGGATTTAGACCTAGAATTCTAAATTTCACCATATAAGGTAGCAAAACTATTTATAAATTAGTATGTTCTGCCTAAAGTAATAATTCTACCCTGACTTGCCATACTCCAAATGTTCCTTTTATGTGCCATTAAAAGGCAAAATGCACTTAAAGGCCTCATGCACTTGGGTGTACACTAGACTACTCAAATACTCTGCAGCCTGGAGCCAGCTCTGTAAAGTGAGATCTCTAAGACTTAATGCAGTGTGACAATGCAGGAGCGGCATTCCATCAAACTACTGTTACAGAAAAAAGTGGACTAAGGTAAAAAAAAGCATTAAACAATATCAGAATAAATTCAGCAGAAAAGATATTTATATTATCCTTTTTACAAAAAGTGTTTAATATTGTAAAACTGTACTGAGCAATATGAAGGCTGTAGGCATTATTTGTGCCAAAGTGTGGTGCCTCCATATTGTAAATACACTCGTTAAAAAAAACAAGCACCTAGGGGTTGTCAGAATCAAATGAAACTTTCTCTGTGTGATTGTAGAGCTGATATAAGCAAGTGATTACAATATTAGAGCAAAAGGATCATTTATTGAGGAAAGTTGACTACTTGAAGGGAGGCTCTAGTATCCAGTTGTACCGCCTCTAGCTTAGATACAAAATGTGATACAGTCGGGCATGGAGATTCTAGTGTCCAGTTGTCCTGCCTCTAGCTTAGATACAAGACGTGTTACAAGTGGGCATGGAGGTATAGAGGTTCTATATGGTATCCTACTGCATATTGCTCCACATTTGCTGTAACTGAGCCACTAGATTGTGCAAACTTGTAGGCTGATGAAGTTGTTGTCCCGGATGTTCCCAAACATGTTCTATTGGCGATAAATCTGGCGATCGGTCAGGCCATGGAAGTGTGACAATATTATGGAGACATTCCTTTGCCCCCTTGTGTGTGCGGCCGGGCATTATCCTGATGCCTCTTGGAAGCCGCCATGAGAGGAACACATGTGGCTGCAGGACGTCCTGAACATATTGCTGAGCTGTCATTGTCCCTCGTACCACTACTACGAGTTATCAACTGTCGTATGCAATGACCTCCCCAGACCATCACACCAGCAGGCGCTCACCCCAAGGGCTCCAGACACAAACACGGCCGTTATCAGCACCCAAACTAAACTTGAATTCTTAGCTCAAACAATCCGGTTGCACTCAATAGCGTCCAGTTTCATTGTTCCTGATACCAATGCAAACAGAGGTGACAGTGGGTGTCAAAGGCAGTACACATAATAGGCACTGTGGGACCAAATGTCCTTCAGTGAAGCATCTGGAAATGGTTCCGACAGACACCGGGGTGTAACAATGGTACCACCTGTCTCTAGAGGGTGGACAATGAAACAGTTGGAGCTTCTCATTGTTGTTGGATGATCAGACACTCCTCATTACTGGTGATTTTCGGGGTCGTCCTGGGCATAGTCATCTTGTGTGCCCTCACACATTCACTGGTCCCAACACCACCTAACAATCTGGTCAGATTAGCTCAGATAACGGGTAATTTGTCTATGCAACCATCCAGCTTCTGGCATTCTAATAATGCGACCCTCTCAGATTTTGGTAACGGGGTGAAATCTCTTCTCTGCATCATTGAGGTGTCTAGTGGCCAACAAGCTCTACACAAGCGGAAGAAGAGGACACCACACACAAGGAGCCTCCGAGAGCCTTTTGTAGGCCAAGGGGGGAACTCCTTTTAGGGCCTCAAAGGGCAAGACCGTCCATCTAATCACCACAACTCATCATTTGTATATCTGCCTGAGATGGAACTGCAGGATGAGTTTTGCAGCAAAACAACAACTCCTTCTAGGTTCTTGATGTTTTTGACAGAGTGTAGTACAGGATATTAGAGAAACAATACCTTTGTAATAAAATATTCAGTGCAGCATGGCACAATTGTTTTCTGTTGAATTCATACAAAATCTGACAGAAAAGCCATACTGACCTATAATTAGATCCATCAGGTTTCCGTTGGGGTTCATGTATTTTTCAGGTATTCTTGACTGCAAGAGCTCTTCTCTAGACTATGCCATTCTTGCTGCAAAAAACCCCAGAATGACTGACAGAAAACGAATACTGTAGTACCGGTGAATACAGAGCCCAAACAGTATTGTTTTCTACCTATCTGTGTTTTTAATAGCTACTTCTGCCTCCTGGTAGACTGCACATCATACACTAAAATCAATGGAGCTTTAAAGTCTGTTTCCACTCCATGGCTTCTACAGAATCCACTTATATTACAACACAGCAAATTCCATTTAGTCCAGTATCCCACGGAGCCAAAATCTTGAGATAATGGCATCCATGACAAATCGTCTTACAGAAAACTCCACTTTTGTACGACATATTTACAATATTCCACAGTTTAAATAAAAGGTTGAATATTTTTGCAAATACTTTCCATCAGAGTGGTTTCATACCCGCATTAGGACCTCCTGCCGGAGTATCTGTCGCCGATCTGACACAAAATACCAGAAGAAAAAGCGCTACATGCTGCGCTTTTTTTTCAATCTAAAAGCTGGGCAACAGGGCGGAGACCAAACGGACCCCCATACAGTCAATAGGGTCCATTCGGTGCTGTTCGATTCCATCCGAAGATGGAGCCATTTGGCCAGGAGATTCCCCTTTCCTGCTCCCCAAACAGAGCAGGAAAAAGGAACTCCTAAAGCAGGTGTGAAACCGCACTTACTTACCTTACACTGCTAAGTAATTGCAACGATACATTCAATATTCTGTTAGTTTCTTGCTATAAGAAAGCAGTGCCTTATGGGAGCTGCCCATACATATTGGACATCTGTCAGCTAGTCGCTTGTTCAGCCAAAACTTTGTCCTCTGGTCCCCTCATACACATGCATGCGTGGCTGTGTCAAGCATGCATATTTTTTTGGTATGTGGTAAGGTTGAAAAACCACTGCCAGACGCCTCTTCAGCGGCTTATCTCCCAACTACAAAAAAAACAAACAGGCAGTTGAAATCCAACTGCCTGATCCATTTGTCCTCAAACATCTGAGTTGTTGTGGTTGGGGGAAAGTCAGGAGGCCGCCATACGTATTACATTATTCGCCAGTCCCGACATAATCAGTTGGTTCAGACAATCTTAAGCTGTTAAGTTACATTAATGTCTGTAGAGGCCACATCCAGATTGCAAGAAGCAATCAGAAACATTTTTAATAATACTTTGAATATGAATTACCTAAAACACAATATATATTTAAGCACTTACCTAAGTATAAGGTAAGTAAGAGTATCTTACTTAAAGATTACTTGAGTAAAGTAAATTTCCTCAAAGTTATTCAAGATGAATTTAACTATAAAATGATGTTCCGAAGTGTTAATTAGGAAGTGCTTTAGTTACCAAATATGTATAGGGCTTACATGAAGAATACCTTTAAAAATTGAGGGAAAGACTATGTTTTCAGGAAATTCTAGAAAATCAGATAATCCGGTACTTACATGGCACCATGGGGCATCAGTACCTTTACTATACTAAGAAATTGTTAAATGATGTCACAACACTAGAAGCAGATTTATGGTAGCTTCTTCCTAAGGGAGCAGCAAAACTGAAAAAAAGTGTAGCCACTAGAGATGAGCGAATATACTCGTTTCAAGTAAATTACTCAATCGAGCACCGCGATTTTCGAGTACTTCCGTACTCGGGTGAAAAGATTCGGGGAGCGCCGGGGGGAGGCGTGGCGGAACGGGGGGGGGGTAGCAGCAGGGAACAGGGGGGAGCCCTCTCTCTCTCCCTCTCCCCCCCACTCCCCGCTGCAACCCTCCACTCACTCACGGCGCCCCCCGAATCTTTTCAACCGAGTACAGAAGAACTCGAAAATCGGGGCTGGGGTGAAAAAGGGGCGTGGCCGAGTAGGTTCGCTCATCTCTAGTAGCCACTCAACTTTGGCTCAAGAAAACAAACTTGTTGTGTCCTTTGAAAACACCCTGAAAATGAATGCATATAGATTTATACCACAATTTCCAAAATACTCAACGACACCAAATGAGTATTGCAATGTACATTTTGTAAGGTTATACCACATTTATTACTCCTGCATCTCCAAATATCTCCAACATCTGGTATACATATTATGAAGCTTTTGAAAATGTTTTTCTTGTTGAATATTTTAGTATTTAGTTACCACTATCCTTTCCATACTATGAGGCCCGCAGCGGATTACAGCTTTGAACCCGGCCATAACCCTGTATTCACACAGGTGGTCATGCACAGTACACCTGTTTTTTTATGTTTATACTTGCTATATTCGTATATTGTCGAGACATTCCAGCAGTCATGAAATACTTCAACATTAATTACAATTCAGGAGAGTGGAGGTTGGTCATAGATGTCAGCAATTCCAGTTTAAAAGGTGTGTTATTACGCAGTACTAAGATCCATCCATCCATTCCAGCAGCACATTCTGTGACTATGAAAGAGACATGAAACCTTACATTTCTGCTGGAAAGTGTGCAGTACAAGCTACATGAATGGTCAGTGTGCGGGGATTTCAAGGTGCAATATTGCTTGGCCAACAAGCAGGCTACACAAAATTTCCTTGCTTTTTGCATGAATGGGACTCCAGAGCAAGGGCTGAACATTGGGTTCGGAAGCAGTGGCCAGTCAGAAGTACCTTCATACCTGTCGAAAAAAACATTGTTTCACTACCACTAGTTGATCCCTTGAAAATACTGCTGCCACCATTACACATAAAACTAGGCTTAATAAAGCAATTTGTGACAGCTTTAAGGTGGCTTCACAATAGCGTGTTTTTGTCCGTGCATACGCACGCACAAAAACACGCTTGTATTTGCAACATTGCATTCCCAATGGTGTGTGCACATGTCCGTACTTTGCAGGTGCGTGCCTGAAAAGATAGGACATGCGTGCACCATTGGGAATGCACACATTGTTTTCAATGGAGCTGCGGCTGTTGTCGGTGGCTCCATTGAAAACAATGCTCTGCCGTCACCCTGCATTCTTTTTCAGGGAAGAGCTTTACATAGAAGCCCTTCCCTGAAAAAGAAACATTTTAGTGTAAAGAAAAGAAAAAAAAATACTTACCTCTCCACCGCTGCCATGTCCCCGCGGGGATGAAGAACACGTCTGCCACATATGTTTCCTTCACCGCAGCTAGTTAAAAGAATTCCCTGCTGCTACATCTGCCACATTCTTCAATTTTCTACTGCAGCTGTCACGCATGCCAGCTGCGGTAGAGGATTCTGCTGCTAACTGATTTCAGGGAAGGGCATTAAATATAAGCCCTTCCCTGAAAATCAAGTAAAAGTACTCTAAAAGCACACAAAAAAACATACTTACCTCCCTCCGGCTGCCAGGCTCAGTTGCGTCTTCTCTTGGCTGTTCCCGGCTTTCTAGTTCTGAGCTATCAGCAGCCGGGGATTTAAAATCCCCGCCTGCTGGTAGCTCTGATTGTGATTGGCTGAGCGCTTCAGCCAATCACAATCAGAGCTACCAGCAGAGGGGGATTTTAAATCTCCAGTTGCTGATAGCTCAGCACAGCAGTGCAGAGTCAGGGACAGCAGCAGAAGTCGCCGCTAAGCCCCGGCAGCCGTCAATGACTACTCGCGCTGTCCCCGACTCTGCAATGCTGTGCTGAGCTATCAGCAGCCGAGGATTTAAAATTCCCGCCTGCTGGTAGTTGGCTGAAACGCTAAGCCAATCACAATCAGAGCTACCAGCAGGGGGGGATTTTAAATCCCCGTCTGCTGATAGCTCAGAACTAGAAAGCCGGGGACAGCCAGGAAAAGACGCGGCTGAGCCCACCAACCGAAGGGAAGTAAGTATTGTTTTTTTTGTGTTTTTAGAGTACTTTTACTTGATTTTCAGGGGAGGGCTTATATTTATTGCCCTTCCCTGAAATCAATTAGCAGCAGAATCCTCTACTGCAGCAGACATGTGTGACATCTGCGGTAGAGAATTGAAGAATTCCTCTGCTACATCTACCACAGATGTGGCAGATGTAGCAGCAGGGAATTCTTTTAACTAGCGGGGGTGAAGGAAACATCTACCGCATGCGGCAGACATGTTCTTCATCCCCGCGAGGGTCACTGCGGAGAGGTAGGTAATTTTTTTCTTTCTTTTTACACTAAAATGTTTCATTTTTTAGGAAAAAAGAATGCAGGGGTTCCGGCAGAGCATTGTTTTCAATGGAGATGCCAACAGCAGCCGCGGCTCTTTTGAAAACAATGCACGCAGCTGCATACACATGTGTTTTTGCTCGCACATAGGTGCGCACCTATGTACGCGCAAAAACACACTCGTGCGAAGCCACCCTTAAAGGGGTTGTCCCGCGCCGAAACGGGTTTTTTTTTTTTCCAACCCCCCCCCCCCCCCCCCCCCGTTCGGCGCGAGACAACCCCGATGCAGGGGTTAAAAAAGATCACCGGACAGCGCTTACCTGGATCCCCGCGGTCCGGTGACTTCTTACTTACCCGGTGAAGATGGCCGCCGGCATCTTCTCCCTCCGTGGACCGCAGGGCTTCTGTGCGGTCCATTGCCGATTCCAGCCTCCTGATTGGCTGGAATCGGCACGTGATGGGGCGGAGCTACACGGAGCCCCATTGAGAAGATAAGAAGACCCGGACTGCGCAAGCGCGTCTAATTTGGCCATTAGACGGCGAAAATTAGACGGCAACCATGGAGACGAGGACGCCAGCAACGGAGCAGGTAAGTGAAAAACTTTTTATAACTTCTGTATGGCTCATAATTAATGTACATTACAAAGTGCATTAATATGACCATACAGAAGTGTATAGACCCACTTGCTGCCGCGGGACAACCCCTTTAAGCAGAGACAGTAAATGCTTTTAGTACCTTGGTGTTAAGTTTCCATCAATCAATTCTAAAAAAGAATCAAAGCTGGCATTTTTATAGGCCCACAAATACAAAAATTAATGGCGGACAACATATTCAAGAAAACCATGAGTGAGTGTGAATTGTGAGCATGGACTGCATTAGAGATGAGCGAGCGCGCTCGGATAAGGCAGTTACTCAATCAGGCATCGCTCTTCTCGAGTAACTGCATTCTCGTCCAAAAAGAGGAAATTTCATGGGGAGCCAAGTGGTAAATGTTCGGTATGTTTGCATTTTCACACATTTTACAAATGTCATATTTGAATGTCATTAAAAAATTAGGTTTTTTTTGTAATATTCACATTTTTGTGATTTAAAAAAAAAAAAAACTGACGTGATATGAAAATTTGAAGGTCATTTTCAGAATCTGCAGATACATTCCGATGCACCTCTTCATTTCAAAACAAAAAAACCTTGCATATCTGTGATTGTTCATCATTCGGTCGTTGGCTCTTGTTCAGACCAAACAATTATATCACTTTCGCGAGTTTGAATTATTTTTTTGAACGGTAGTCGTTCCATCTAAAAGTACCCTTAACCCCTTGACTGGCACGCCTGGAAATTTTCCGGGACGAGCTCCACTGCTCATAGCAACATAGCCCGGAAGATTTCCGGGCTATGTATCACTATGGGAGCTGCAGAGCACAATGCCACAAGCTGTGACAGTGTGCTCTGCCTGCACAGACCCACACAGAGCAGTGCAAGGGCTTTGAAAAACCAGCAGAAGATATTGCCGATATGCCGGCAACCTCCTGCTTTGTTTACAGGTTGCCATAGAGACCATTGGCTTGTCAGAAGCAAGCCGATGGTCTCTGTGGCAGGGAGAGCTGGTTGGTAGCTGTCAGAGGACAGCTAGGTTCTAGCTCTTACAGCAGAGATCAGAGAAAACCTCCGATCTCTGCTGTGTTAACCCTTTACATGCTGCAGTCTATGTGACTGCAGCATGTAAAGGGCTGTCACTGCAGCATGTAAAGGGCTGTCACCATCGGACCCCCGGAATGTGATCAGGGGGTCCTGATGGGTCCCTGTGGAAGTCCCCTAAAGGGACAAAAGAAAAAAAAAAAAGGAAAAAAATTATTAAAAAAATAATAAAAACACTTGTCTCCCTTTACTTTGTAAAAAATCAAAAATATAATCACACATGTGGTATCCATGCGTCGTAATGACCCAGAGAAGGAAGTTAATACATTATTTAACCCCTTAATGACATGGCCCCTTTTTTTCTTTTTTCCCCATTTCTTTTTTTCCTCCCCCCTGTTTAAAAAATCACAACTTGTCCCGCAAAAGACAAGCCCTTATATGGCCATGTCAATGGAAAAATGAAAAAGTTATGGCTCTTGAGACGCAACTGCAAAATTAGTTGAAATTCAATGATTAGACCATTTTAAAAAACCTGCTCTGGTGGGCACGACAGTGTGGTAGGAAACCCGCCACTCAAGGGGTTAAATGAACATTTCATTTGGCAACAATTCGGATTTCCTAAAGTCCATGAAGTTAGTAGGCAGTAGAATGTTCTACAGGAGCACGCCTCCAAATGAGTGTGCATCCTTCTATAAAGATACTTTAGATGGGGCTGTTTCATGTATTCTTCTATATATTGAGAGGTAGCCTATGTAAGCTTGTCGTCACTTGCCTCTATGTGCCATACTTCACTTTTCTAAACATCCTTTTATGTCGACTAATCATACATTTGTATACAAAGTAGATTCCCTGTTTTACTGGGAGCTTCCTTATAAAACCCGCCTTTTGTGTTGGCGAGAGTCATAAAGTTCACTGATTGTTGATGGGATAAAAGCAATAAATTGCTCACAGGAAATATATTTACAACATACCACAATTATTATATTGGGTTTATTTAAAGTATAAAAGGGACATACTCTTTCTTTGCTCATGAACAAAGACAACTGTGGAAGGGAGGACATGATGCCCACATGAACTCAAATCTGACTTTCCCAGTTGGTTGAGTTCTTCCTTTGTGTGACATTTCTAAGAATACAATACTCGGAGTAATCCTCTACAATACCAAATGGGGCTTCCCATGGCTGCATGAATGCGGCTGATACATCTGAGTACCTGTTGTTAATCTAATGGACACTTTGTAACACTGTGACTTGACTTGGAAAGAGGCACTACTACATGTCAAACTGATATGGGTGGAGTGCGAACAATCTAAGCTAAATTCTTCTCTTATAGATAAACCTTAGCAAGCCAAGTGCGAAATAAGCTGAAAGGGGAAAACGTGAAATTCTGTATTATTAATTAATGCATTTTAGGAGATGTCTCTTCAGCTTCTGAATAGAAATATTCTGTTGCTGTAGACAGGGCCAGGACGTAGGATAGGCAAGAGTAGGCAACCGCCTTGGTGCCACCTTGCCAAAGTGCTAGAAAACAATGGAAACTTGATGAAGTGGATCCAATACAGCCAGAATGCCAGAAACAAATGAAAACCTTCTGAAACAGAGACCAAAGCTTGCTGCTTTAGGCCGGCTTTACATGGGCGATAAAATCGCGTGAGATATGTGCAATGCGGGAAACAAATTGCAGCATGTTGTATCTAGCTGCATGATCTTGCATCACAGCCCCATTGTTCTGAAAGCTATGGGAGAAACTCTGTGATCCTCTGCTGTGGCTGTGACAGCTGCGCCGGAGGATAGCTGCATCCCTGAAGTGATGCAAGGCTGTTTTCCCTCACATCCCTGGGAATTTCACATACCTTTTTTAATTATGGGGTCCTAGGTGTCTCTGACCTTAGCTGTCTATTAATTACGGGGATCTGACCTGGGGTCCAGCACAAAATCTGAAACAGGGCGCCCCCAATTTCCATGTGCCATTTATAATACTGGTGTTTTTCTTTGTGACAGAGAGGTGTTTGAGCCACATTCGGTTCCAGGGCCCGAGTGAGCCAGCTACTTTTGCACCCACTATAGCTATAAAGATGTCTCATCTGGACAAAGAAGTCTCAGCAGGAAACATTGCAGTCTTTGGAGAAATTGCCAGGACGGTCTGGGCCAAATGGAGAAGAAAAGTAAAGTGAGTCAAAAGATTAAAAACCTATTCTGCCAGTATCTGTTTCTTTTAAAATGTGTTTAAATCTCTTTCAGAAAGTAATGTGGTTTGTAATAAATTGTGGAGGTTGGGTGTGTGGCGCGGGGATTGTAACCAGGCTGTAGGCTATACTCAACAACTTCTTATTGTACACAAGTTGTTACCACCTACTCATCTACTAATTACTGGACAAAGGCTGTTGCTATTATTGAACTAAGTGGGTGGTTGATCAGCTTATTTGTAGTGCCGAGAAAATGCTCATTCTTAGCCCCACATCTGCGGATGTGAATAGGAGATATGCTGCTTACACTGATGAAAGTGTTGTATATATATGGGTGAGGGGCGATCATATAAGTAATCATTCGTCTCCCTTACAGTATGACACAGCCTATGTAAATGCCATTTAAACAAGCGCCAATCTCGTTGATGAGCATGTATCATCCGGATCCTATTGAGCTGTGTAAAAACAGTTTATAGATTAGTTAGGAGTTAAGGTGCTCATACCCATCAGGTAAGTGTTGGTCAAACCCATTGTATTCAAGAGGAACAACTGATCATTTAGTGTAGGGTAGCCAGGCTCTCCCTCAATGGCAGATATAAGGGGGAAGAAGGGCCAGGCAAGTGCTGCCTTACATTAGTTTTTCAGTGAATTTCCATAGGATCCATGGCACACAGAGGTATTAAGGATCCAAATTATAGATTTTTGTAGACACTTTGAATGCTACCATACTCTGTTTCTGTAATCTATCATATTCCCCTCTGGCACCAATGCTTATAAGGCAAATTACAATTTGAAAGGGAAAAATTCATAGATTCCCTATGAATCAGTGCTTCTATATAAAACAATGTGGACCCATAATCAGACAGTCATGTTATTCGAAAGTTATTCTTTAGGGCTAATGCCCGCGGTCGGATTTCTGCCGCGTTTTACGTCGCGGACTTCTGCGGCATTATGCTGCAGCTATTAGGTTCTATTAGGACGTCACACTATACTTCTGCTGTAGAACAGCGGAAGTATCGCGTGATTACGCGTCCCCGCCCACCGCCAGCTGTGTCATCCCGCACTGACGGTGTGTAACGTGCTGTACTGCGCATGCACACTGGTTCGCCAGGTGGGACCCACACAGCGGATCTGGAGAGGTTAGTATAGGGTCTTGGGGGGCACCATGATGGACTCCGCTGCCATGGGCATGAGGCCTAGGGTTCTTTTACACGGGATGATCTGTCAGGAAACAGATGCCCAACAGGCTGTCTCAGCGAACGAGGATCACTAATGAAGGGAGACCCACCTGCCTCCATTCACACTGAACAGGCAGTTGTTCGTAAGTGAATGACTACCTGTTTATACGGAATGATACATCATTCAGTTTTCTGCATGCAGAGACTGAACGCCGAACGAGAAGTGAAAGACTTCTCGTTTGTCGTTCAGTCGGTGCATGCATTTACATTATTCTCACTGGATCGCGGGAATCCAAATGATAATCGTTCCGTGTAAAAGCGCCTTTAGCTTGACGCTTATTGCTATGTGATATCCCGGTGCGCTATGCAATCAGGGGGGTTTATTTACATTTTGTATTACTTTTCAATGGATTTTGTTGTGTTAAAGGGGTTTTCCAGTGAAATACTATTGATGACCTATGATCAGGATAGGTCATCAATAGTTGATCGGCTGGGGTCCATTGCACAGGACCCCGACTGATCAGCTGAGCGGATGCATGTTGTCAGAGCAGCAAATACACAGTGGTCGGAGCAGAAGCCTCCACACTGACCTCTGTGTAGTGGCCGGCGCTTGTAACTGCAGGCATGGCTCCCATTGATTTCATGGGAGGTTGGCGCGGAGACTTCTGCTCCAAATACAGAGAGGTTGGAGTGGAAGCCTCTGTGCCAAACTCTGTATAGTGGCCGGCGCTTGTAACTGCAGGTACGTCTCTCATTGAGCTCCGACCTCTGTGTTTTTGCAGTGCTGACAGCGTGCATAAGTTCAGCTGATTGGTCAGGGTCCTGAGCGACGGACCCCAGCCGATCAACTACTGATGACCTATCCTGATGATAGATCATCAATAGTATTTCACTGGAAAACCCTTTTAAGATAAGAGAAAAATAGTTTTTAAATGGATTGAGATAACAGAACTTTGTGCACCATGCTATCACAACCAAGGTAACATTTATCCCATCTGTACATAACGGAGGGAGCAAAAAAAACTATAATTTTTGCTAAAACATAACTTTTATTGACCAACTATTAAAAGTTATGATGTTGTCCTTTTGACATTGTCCGGTTTAAGAGTTGGCAAGTAAAAGTCATGTTTTATGTGGAAATTCTTGTTGTTTTCTCAGTTATATACGGCACATGTACTCTGTAAGGACTCCCAATAACAATGCCTCCAAATCCCTCTGCTGAGAGACTATTGTACGGCTGCAGTAAGAGTGGTAATGCTATACTGGATAAACACAGCCCACATACAAAAGGGCTGTTTTGAAAAGGGGTTCTTTGTGTACTTATCATCTGAAACATTGAAGCATTTAGGATAAACACTACATGGGTACTAAAGCGGATTATTACCATATGTAAAGCAAGTGAGTGAAGACTTTACCAACTTGTTTTTATAAATGTTCTCAAAGGAAATAGAGAATGGCAGCAGTTATCTATAAACACGAGCAAGCGAGATATCAGCAGGGCTCCATCAACGTATGTTCATTGAACTGTACATACGTGTGCTCAGGAGACCGTAAGGTGATTGTAGACGGAACGATTAGCATTCAAAATGTGCGAAAGAGAATGATAATTGTTTGGTCTACACGCAGTCAACGGCGCCAATCCTAATCGTTCACTTTCCGTTTGTCGCTGATTTTATTGGCTCGTTCACTTAATGTTCAATTTATAAAGCGCTCGTTCAGTTCCTTCTCACATATACAGCGAATGTGAAAGACTGAACGATTCACGTTTGAACGAGCCAACGATGTATCTGCCTGTCTATACAGGCTGCGCGAGAGCGAACGAGCTAGTGGTGACGTCACTCGCTCGGCCAAACAAGAATCGGCTCGTCTAAAAGGGCCCTAAATGATGGTGAAATAATATATGAGCACAGATAGAATATACCATACACTGATGACTTTTGGTAGGGGCCGGGAGTTTAGAACAGTATGAAATATACATGGGTGTCCCTTGTTTATAAGGGCTCTTCACTGTTTACCTCAAGAGTCACTCAAGACAAACAGGTCAAATAGCATTTCTTTACTATGGAGAACACTAAACCTCAGACCTTTAGGCCACTTTCAGACAAGAGTATTTTAGCTCCATATTTGGTCCATGTTTTGCAGACCATAAATGGAACAAATGTAATGGAATTCTATGTATCTATTTACATGGCAGTATTTTTCATGTCCGTTTTTTAAAGATGCAGTATGACCTATTTTTTTTTTTCAGTTTTTGCCTCCATGTTGCTATTTTCTATTGGACAAATATGAATCAGTATTTGCACTGTAGAAAATAAAAATGATGACAGAAAATACACTTGGATCAGTATTATGCATGTGTTACAATATGCTTGTCTAAAACCAGCCTTAGGGCTTGTTCACACAAGCACATATTGGATGCATTGTCACGGCCACCCAATATACGCTCCCCATCTGATGCATTGAAAACCAATGCATCAGGTTAGATGGGCATCTTCCCAATGCATAAAAACGGACAGACAGCAAAAATGGCGCATAAGGTGCTTATTTCTGCCGTACGCATTTGTTTTTATGGCATCCGGGAAAAATAGTTCTAGAACTATCTTACAGTCGTAATACGCAGGCCGTCCCATAGACTCCTATGGGAGCTGCCGGGGAAAATGAAAGTAGGAGGGAGTTTAGCAGCATGTTTTCCCTTGCTTTTTTCATGTTTCCTTTTTTATTCATTTTTTTTTTGTGTAGTTTTATGTTACTTATCAGCTAACTTTGTAGTTTGCAGAAAACCACTGCGAAGACCAGCAAATAATTTATAGTGGCTGGACTGGCGACTTTGAATGACATCCTAGGTTGCTGACACGTACTGTATGTATTTGTTGTTTCCCTGTTTGTATTTCTTTTTGTTTTATATTAACAAAAAAAACGCCAACTAAATAGGCCAGAATCCCTGGGAGGCATGATATGTGAGAACAGAAGGCCACAGAGTACAGCTTGTATCTTTGTGGGCTGTCCCTTGTTTAGCGCAGTGTAATAGGATTCCCCCCATGCCTCTGCTAGCTGCATGATTTGTAGTGGCTGGACTGGCGACTTTGATCGACATCTGAGCCTGCTGATATGCACTTCATGTATTTGCCGTTTCCCTATTTTGTGTTAATATAAAACAGAAATAGACCCAAACACCCCCAACAACTAAATAAGCCACAATACCTGGGCAGCACGATATGTGAGAACAGAAAGCCACACAGTACAGTGTTACTAGTTTTTTTGCCAATTAACAAAATTCTACATGAATGAACAGAAGAGGAATCTAAATCAAATCAATATTTGGCGTGACCATCCTTTGACTTCAAAACAGCATCAGTATTTCTAGGTACACTTGCACACAGTTTTTGAAGGGGCTCAGCAGGCAAGTCGTTTCAGACATCTTGGAGAACCAACCACACATCTTCTGTGAATGTAGGCTTACTCAAATCTTTCTGTCTCTTCGTGTAATCTCAGACAGACTAGATTTTGAGATCCGGGCTCTGTGGGGGCCATATCATCACAGGACTTCATAGTTCTTCCTTATACTGAAGATAGTAATGTGTTGCTCATTGTAGCTTAAGCCATGTCTATTTAAATTCAGTATTCCTTGTTTCCTTCTTGTATCTTATTCTTAATCTAGCTTGCTTCTTGTCGGTGTATTCCTGTTCCTGCGGTTCTATCTAATCCAGTCCTTGCTTCTTATTTGTATAGTTTTTGTTTGCTCTCTTCTTGTTTGTATCTGTCTTGCCTTACTTCACAGTTCAGTCCCTACTGCCCTTGTAGTGTTTGTCAGTTCATTGTTTTAGACAGGATTTCCATCAGGGATATGTTTAGGGATACTTAGGGACAGTTGTTCAGATTAGCATCAGAAATAGATTAGGGGGAAACGTAGGGAAAGCTAGATTTAGAGTCAGTTATTGCCAGTTTGTTATTACCTGTTTATCATCTGCAACATTATCTTATACCATAATCATCCTTGTGTCATCATCTGTTCCTGTCATCTATTGGTGAGTTCCTATTTTTGCATTCTAGTTACCTACCAGTGCTAAACATTATTGCTCATTTGACTGTCCATTTGTTACCTAATTTGGCCCAACTGTAAGTCCTGAGTATTTGAGTAGATGGAGATATTGTTAGTACCCTAGAAAGGCAACTGCTATAAATGAAGTCCAGTTCTACGGTCTTGTGTCCAATCATTACACCCAAACTATCCCAACCTAAGTATCTCAGTCTCCCCACTACTACTTTTTTCTTATGGGCTCCACATGGCCCTCCTGAACATTCCTGACAAGCACCTCACCTGTTTGTCATTTTCTTTGTCCTAAGGAAATCTGATCGATCTGACCAGTCTGATCGGCCCCTGAAACAAAGTCGCTGTAGTGCTCCATAGGATCTGTTTATGTGTTCTTGGGGGAAGAGGGAGAAAAAAAATACTCAGCAACACACAGTCATGGCGCCCACTCATTACATACATAACAGATATGTGTTGTTTGACTATCGGGCATATGGGCACAGAAAAACAGTAGCAGGAAGTTTATGTACCCGGCTATAAAGGCCCTGAGCTGATATTTTGTGTGCTCTCTTGCACACAATGCAGGTGATTGGCTTCGGTTCAGGTGCTTTGCCTCTGAGATATTTTAAGCTCACTTGACAATTGCATGTTTATGCTTCAGCTTCTCTTCATTCCGCTGTCTGGACAATCCCGCCTGCCGTTCATTTCTAGACATGAAGATAAATATTTGAACACTGCAGAGAAAAATAAACTTAAACTAGTTACAAATTAAAGGATGATCAAAGGTATAAATGAACAGAAAACACATATGTAAGTATTAAAGGGGACTGTAACAAAACTCCGAGAAAATACAAATACAGACAAAGGTAATCTCTAGTCATAGAATCAGATTTGGCTGGACACTCCCCAAACATCCCCAAAAGTTTCTTACTACCAGTAGTTGGATTGAGTCATCTATATTTGTATCTACAGTAGGGTCCCATTATTAGTGAGAAGGGATTCCAAGAATAAGGGCATGGCCGGCCTTAGCTATGTGTAAGACATGTAGTCAGACAGGGCTCTGGCTACCAGGCTGTAGGGGGCACCAGGTGGGGCTTAGGTCTGCCTGACCAGATGATCTTCTTTAGGACAGTATCTTGTGGAGTTAATCATCCTCCTTCTGGATATGCCTCTTCCTCTCTAACGTTATGGGCGTCCACAAAACACAATTGCTTAGTTCTGCTACTGTGTTCATGTTATGAGCTTGGTTCTGGAGCTGTATTTCTGTTATGAGCTTAGTTCTTGTGTTGTACCTGTGTACAGAGGTTTCTGCAGTATTTATGTTATAAGCTTGGTTCGGGTGCTGTATTTAGGTTATGAACTTGGTTCTGATACAGTATTTATTGCCTGAGCTGTTCTGGTGTGGGTATGCAGGTATCTTGCTGCTTTCTGCACAAGCAGAATACAGGCAGTCTGCCTATCAGTGCAATACATATCATTCTTTTATTATGATGGCGGCACCAAAAAAAATCAGCATAGAGTACCATTTAATCTAAGGTCGGCACCGGATAAGAGTTATGACCAATTCTGCATCCCTTGCAAACAGAGGACCACTCAGGGCAGTGCTCAACATCATTGCAGAGAGGAGGGAGGAGTTTTGTTTTCCCCACATTCTCTGTCTTTGCTTACTGTATCTGATGTGTAGTGTTCATATTACCCGCTACTCACCCAAGGATACCAATCCAACAAAAAGCAGAGGAGGAGGAAGTTGGAAAATAAAAAATGTAAAAAGTTTATTGCTGTTGCCAAGGTGCTCCCTGGCCAAAAATCAGCCACCCTAAGCACTTCACCTAGTAGCAAATATGTGCCTGCATATAGGTTCTAGTCCCCCTTTTCCAGCTACTAAATGTGGCTGTAGGGGAGGCAATATTTTACTTTTGTCTCAGGCAGCAAAAAAGCTAGGCCCAGCCTTGTATATGTTAACATGGTTCACTAGCCGTACAACAGGGTGTTGCACAAGGAAACAGAACAATCTGGGTTTTATGCAGGACACTTCCTTTATGGAGGGCAACAAAACCGCAACAGCAACAAGTCTTCCATGAACTCTGACCTTCCAGCCTACAAATTGAGGTGGTGGTAGTCTTGCCACTGCGTTCCCTTAGGCCGTATACAGACCTCTCTACTCAGGTCACTCTACTGCTTCTCTTAAGCATGCAGGTATATACCTGCCTGTTTACTCGGACACGACTACTTTAGTGACTCTTGCCACAATACCTCTAGACTTTGCAGCTCAATGTACTATGTCATTCTTGCTTTACTCCACAATACCTGGCCAATGCAGGAATGGAACTATTGTGTATATTGTCCCCCGTGACATGTGTAAGTACAATATTCAGCGACGCCTGTGACCCCACGTTGCCTAAGCACTTTGACATTCCTATGACAAACTGTCCGTATTGCAACCAGGCCTAAAAACAGCCCTGCCTCAAGAAGAGATAATGTTTTGTCTGTAAAGCTGCATTTGAACATCATACAAAGTCGTACAATACACATAAGGTTTCTTCACATTCCTTTATACCATAAAAACTAGAAGAGCAAGACAGCCCACATAGCTAAATCTGATGATAACTATACGATCGTTGAGCTGATAGGGCGATTGTTCTTGACCAATAGAAAGCTGGTTCATTGAATCTCATCTTGTGACTACTTTTGCAATATTGCTTGATGCACTTAGATTTATTGGTAACAGGTTTATTAACCCATTAAGGACCAAGCACTGTAAATTTACGGCGCTTGGTCCCAGGCTTAAAGCCCAGCCCTATGTAAAATTACGGCATGAGTAAACCCCTTAGTGACCACCCTATCGTGTTTTTACGTCCTGTCGTTGCAAGACATATACGGAGGCAGATCGTGTTGATATCTCCCTCCATACATCGCGGGTGTCAGCTGTTTCTTATCCCATGTGCGTGCTGTGAGCAGAGTGCTGCCTCGGCTCCCATAGGAGCCTGTGGTCAGCACCATGGACAGCGTTGCAGCACGGAGCTGACAGGTGAGTTGGCACTCACTGTCCTATCTTTTTTACCAGTGCAGATTCTGCCCTGGTAAAAAAAAGCTCTGTGTGTGCGCTTACATAGCAACCTACTGGTTGCTATAGAAGTCTTTAGAATCATACTGATAAACAGGTGATGCTATAGAATCATGCTGATAAACAGGTGATGCACAGTCAGACCTTGCTCATATGAGCGTGGTTTACACGCTGCTACAGCAGTGTGTAAACCACGCTCGTATGAACAAGGTCTGACTGCGCATCACCTGTTTATCAGCATCATTCTTTAGATCCTCCTCTGATCCCATTCATCAATGAGTTGTTTACTTCTACAGGATGTTTTTTCTTGATCACATCTTTTTCATATACTCTCGACACCATTGTATGAGAAAACCCTTCAAAGCTGTCAGTTTTTGAAATACTGGCCCCAGCGAGTCTACCGCCAATGACCACATCTTGCTCTAATTCACTCATATCACTTGGTTTTTTCATTGTAAAGTGTTGTGTGTTCCACCAGCTGGAACTATCCTGCGTTCCACGGACTAGTGGAAAACAATATGACATGACAGTCTCATACTGGAGACCTCCATACCAATAGATATAGGCAGATATCAGAAAATATGTTATTGGACATAGTGCATAGTGCAATATATGTACTGATATCTGCCTATATCCATTGTCTCTAGTGGGAGATCATCACGTCATATTATTTGTCACCAGTCTATGGCAAGGATAGTTCCAACTGAAGCGCACAAAACTTCCAACAGCTGGAACATTCTTCCAGCCAACAGAGTGCACACCCTACACACACTCGCAGTTAAATGTCTGTGCGCACAAGCAGAGCCGCAAATATGGGACAGTTGTATGTATCTATTTAAACTCTTACCCCACATGAAAAATGAGGCAAATTGGGACCTCTAAACATATCACAGCCTTGTTGTATTCATAATAAAACCTGTGCTGGGCATCACTTGACTCTGAGCTTTATTGGTGAGCAATACTAGATGGGCATTCCCGGAAGGGGCTCAATTGGAAATTCCTTTACCCTTCATTAGAAGTAAGTCATTCCACACTGCATTATAATTTCCTTTTCCTAGTGGCATCCCACACCCTGAGCATCAGAACTTTTTTGTTTTTGTGTTCTTATAGATGTTTACCAAGACCACCACTGGGATGTTTTACAGGTGCCCTTCTGGTTGGATGTTATCAGGAACGGGGGTTTGTGATCATTTTGACTATCTGAAATCTATCTTGGACATTTGGTGTAACAGTTGGAGCGTTTCACTGAAACACTTGGTGAATGTATAACACTTGTACTGTATGCTTATAACACCCAGATATAGTGCACGGTCCATCTTTTAAACATCTCTATTGGTAATTTCCATACGGGAAACTCCTATTGTAAAAGGGGAAGGTATTTTAAATAAAATGGCTATTCTTCTCTAGGTGGCCATGAGTCAGAGAAGAAAAAGATTTTGAAACCACCACCAGCAAAGAGGAACTTTATATGATTTTTGCATATTACAGTGAAGGAAACAAGTATTTGATTCCTTGCTGATTTTGTATGTTTGCCCACTGTCAAAGACATGAACAGTCGATAATTTTTAGGGTAGGTTAATTTTAACAGTGAGAGATCGAATATCCCAAAAAAAATCCAGAAAATCACATTGTCTAAATTATATATATTTATTTGCATTTTGCACAGAGAAATAAGTATTTGATCCCCTACCAACCATTAAGAGTTCCGGCTCCTCCAGACCAGTTAGACGCTCCTAATCTACTCGTTACCTGCATTAAAGACAGCTGACTTAAATGGTCACCTGTATAAAAGACTCCTGTCCACTGACTCAATTAATCAGTCAGATTCTAACCTCTACAACATGGGCAAGACCAAAGAGCTTTCTAAGGATTCAGGGACAAGATCATAGACCTGCACAAGGCTGGAATGGGCCACAAAACTATAAGTAAGACGTTGGGTGAGAAGGAGACAACTGTTGGTGCAGTAGTAAGAAAATGGAAGACATACAAAATGACTGTCAATCGGCATTGATCTGGGGCTCCATGCAAAATCTCACCTCGTGGGGTATCCTTGGTCATGAGGAAGGTGAGAGATCAGCCTAAAACTACATGGGGGGAACTCGTTAATGATCTGAAGGCAGCTGGGACCACAGTCACCAAGAAAACCATGTAATGGATTAAAATCCTGCGGTGCCCGCAAGGTCCCCCCGCTCAAAAAGGCACATGTGCAGGCCCATCTGAAGTTTGCAAATCGACACCTGGATGATTCTGAGAGTGACTGGGAGAAGGTGTTGTGGTCGGATGAGACAAGAATCGAGCTCTTTGGCATTAACTCAATTCGCCGTGTTTGGAGGAAGAGAAATGCAAAAAACACCGTCCTCACTGTCAAGCATGGAGGTGGAAATATTATGTTTTGGGGGTTTTTCTCTGCTAAGGGCAGAGGAATACTTCACCGCATCAATGGGAGAATGGATGGAGCCATGTACCGTAAAATCCTGAGTGACCACCTCTTCCCTCCAGCAGGACATTAAAAATGGGTCGTGGCTGGGTCTTCCAGCACGACAATGACCCAAAACATACAGCCAAGGCAACAAAGGAGTGGCTTAAAAAGAAGCACATTAAGGTCATGGAGTGGCCTAGTCAGTCTCCAGACCTTATTCCCATAGAAAACCTATGGAGGGAGCCGAAGATCAGAGTTGCCAAGCGACAGCCTCGAAATCTTAATGAGTTAGAGATGATCTGCAAAGAGGAGTGGACCAAAATTCCTTCTGACATGTGCGCAAACCTCATCATCAACTACAAAAAACATCCGACTGCTGTGCTTGGCAACAAGGGTTTTGCCACCAAGTATTAAGTCTTGTTTGCCAGAGGGATCAAATACTTATTTCTCTGCAAAATGCAAATAAATATATAGAATGTAGACAATGTGATTTTCTGGATTTTATTTGGATATTCTATCTCTCACTGTTACAATTAACCTACCCTAAAAATTATAGACTATTCATGCCCTTGACAGCGGGCAAACTTACAAAATCAGCAAGGGATCAAATACTTATTTCCTTCACTGTAGAGGATTTTTGTTTTTGCATAGGCTGTTTATCGTTTTCTTTTTAGCGCAGCTACAGTAACACCTTACTGATGCCCTACAGGACTGACTGGTTGAAAAGTGTATCTACACCAGAAGCTATCTTGTAGAACAGCATCTATTAGGACATAACCATCAATCTCTGACACAGGCTTAAGAAGGATTAACATTAGGTTAGTCACCTGGTTCTGCTCATCACTCTTTGATAATGATCAGAAGTACTGCTGTCACGGCTTTCAGCTAGCTAATATTCTGGGAACCTGACACTATTCCAAGTGAAGCGTATACTGTACCTGTAAGGTAATGGGAGATTACCAGGAATATACTTAATGTATTGTGAAGCGAACAATGCTAGAAAATGTACAGTATGAGCTGACTAAGAAGAAGATAGATAATCAGGTTGTCTGGGGTAACATACTTAATACGACCGTGACCTTTTTTCAATAATATTTCTAAGTTATCAAACTGGTTTGTGCTATTTGGGTGTAATTACAGTAAAAATTGATATGACTAGTTATTGTGAAACTTTAGAAACTTCAAGGATATTTTTGACTATACTCAATGGTTTAACCCTTTAAGGATCAAGCACAGTAAATTTATGGCGCTTGGTCCTGGGCTTTAATCCCGGTCGATATCAAAATCATAGTGAGGGTTTAAAGCTCCTGTTCCTGCAATGTAGCAAGAGCAGATCAGGTCCTCAGCTGTCAGTCACAGCCAAGGACCTGAAGGAGAAGGCAGAAGTGGTTCTTAACCACGCTTGCATGAGATTTACATCCAGTGCTTTAAGATGTGCTTTAGATGTGGGAATGAAGTTAGTACGCATTACATCCTTCTAGTAGAACCTTACTTTCATGGATGATCATAAAAGTGAAGCCCTGCAATATTTCTCTTAGGTCTATGTCACCAGGTAATAATATAGCCTCCCAAACAAAGGCATCCTCAATTTTTTTTGTCTTCAGGCGGCCACATTAGTTATTCCCAGACACTATAAATCAAACTCTCCCTGACAAAATGGCTCACAGAGTTCTCTAATATATGAAGAATGGAGGAATTACTGGACACTAACAGATTTCTTATCTCCTGGGGCCCCTGGATCTTGTTTAACTTATCCTCAGCCTTAGAAAATTGGCTTTTATGTTAGACGGCTTTCATACAGCCGAAAATAGACACACAAATCTTGCACAAATATGAACCCCATTCTTTTAAATGGGGTCATATACATGAGAGTGGCATGTCTTATCTTTGGGCGTTCCCTTGGAATGCCTCGCCCATTGTTTTCAATGGGGCCGTAAAAAACATCACACGCCTGAAAGTGTGATGCAAGGTTTTTTTTAATTGCAAACCATATAGGAAATACTCGACGATCCTCCAACGCGGGTGAAAGCTGCATAGGAAGATTGCAACTGTACTGGAGTGATGGGAGGTGTTTTTAACACAAAAACGCCTCGCATCTTCAGGTACATCGCACGTCCCTGAGCGCGGTACTAAGCCGAGTTTTACAGCCCAATATCGCACTCGGCCATGTAAATCTAGCCTCAGCCTATCCATTAATCTGGCAGCTTTATTGATTTTGGATTTTTTTCTTCTCTATTTTTCCCTTTACTACGCTCCTTCCCGAGTCCTGTTCCCCTTGTTGTTTGTTCAGAACTATGTCTCACAGGAATTACCAGGAATATATGCCCCTTTGGACAAATATAGTCTAATTACAGACACAATCAATTTAAGAATGACAAAAGGGCATGCTGTATCATATAATAAAACATAACTTTTATTAATTCTCATTAAAAAAAATCTATTTGCACCCTAATCCGTCCCAAACACTAACCTGTAGATGATGTAGCAGAGTGATCGCCCTGAAAAGGACGACCCTATCTCTTTTTTCCTGATCATTGATATAATATACCTCCCACCTTCTCATTTCTAATTAGGGTGAGGTAGGGCTAGGCTCTTGTGCAGGGTCGTCCTTTTCAGGGCAGTCACTCTGCTATATCATCTACAGGTTAGTACTTGGAATGGATTATTGTGCAAATAGTTTTTTTATGAGAATTAATAAGTTATGTTTTATTATATGATGCAGCATGCCCTTCTGTGATTCTTGTTTAGAACTATGTAAGTACAGTTCCACCAGTTCTTGTATGTATTTTGTTGTGCAGTGTGCTTGATGTACATTTGTGTCAATAAAAATTTGATTGAACTACAAATGTAGAGAAAGTGCCAGTCACTGGCGATGTTGGAATCCATTTGTATGGATCTTTCATCTGTCTCACATAATGAATGTGCACACAATGATGGAGTTGAAAAAACAAAGTACCCGGATTATTGAGACATAGAACCGTGGCATGAAAATAAAACTTGATTGGAATTTTCATGCATTCAAACACTACTTCTTCTCTGTACTGGGGATTTATGCTGGAACATCAGTCACGGCTCTTCAGACCACACACATAGTGGGGAGGTTATGCACTTCAACAATGAGCTACATAAGAAGTTGATGTTTTCTCAGTTTTTACTGTCTGGGAAATAATGCTTGTAAGTAATGGTGACAAATTGGATTTTTCAAATTGATGCTGTTCTATTTTGAAGAAGTGAAACTATGGATTCTGTAAGCAGATAAGTTATTAATAAGCAGATCACATTTATTGTATATATTTTAGGAACTCGTTCTCAGTAATTTCTAATAAGGCAAATTGTTAAATAATTACTTTTATGGTTATTACTATTAGTAGTAGTAATATTAAGGATAGTAGATATCCTAATGATAATCTTAATTACTTTCATGAAATGCATTGTTTACTTGCTTTAACCCTTTGCAATCCAATTTTGGATTCAGAGTTTCCTGGGGGGCTTTCTCTTTCTGCCATTTTACAATGGCGCCATCTGCTGGCTAGAGCCAGTATTGCAGTATGTGACATGCCGGAGAGGCACCCGACAACAGAGCGGCCAGTAATATGCAGTACGAATACCCTGCCGGATGACTTCCGACATTCGAACTGTACAGCCTTCAATCAGAATGTCTTTAGCTGTTAGACAGTGGATTGGAAAGGGTTAAAGTCTACGGACACCCTTAGTGCGGCAACTATTTTTTCCCTCACTTAAATACTTGTATTTTGGACTGACAAGTGTTATTGCAGTAGGATTTGATTAAACATTTTGTCTTCTGCAGCTTCTACATTTCACTGTATATAGAAACTGCAGTCCAAGTCCACTCTCACACACGTGTTTTTTTTTTTTAATGCGTATTACCCGCATTTTTCACCAAAGAAAAATCTGCAGCACTAAACCTCCATTTATTGTAATGGGGGCTCTTACACTAATGTTTTTGTGCAAAGTATTTAATGTGCACAAAATCACATGCTTTTTCTTTTACAGGGGCCAAAAATCGGCTTACGGGGAAAACGATCGCTAGTACGATTGTTTGTCCCATAGGGCTGCTTGTAGATCTCATTGTTTAAACTAGAAACAGAAACCAAAAATGGCAACAGCACACAAAATAAATTTACTATCAGAGATATACATACCTATAATTATAATTATGTATGTTGCAGCCATGGCTTAACGTGCACCTATAGATTTCTATTGAAATATATTTCCATAGGTAGTGCTGACCTATTTTATCTTTTTTTGTACAAATATTGTGGAGTTTCGGCTGCCTTCACTTGGTCGTGTACACCTGCTGCCCATTTACCTTTTGTCCCTCCTACTGGAGCATACAAATGGTATTCTATAGTGATGAACGAGCATACTCGCTAAGGGCAATTTCTCGAGCGAGCATTGCCCTTAGCGAGTACCTGCCCGCTCGAGAGACAAGGTTTGGGTGCCGGCAGTGAGCAGGGAGCTGCGGGGGAGAGCGGGGAGGAACGTAATGGAGATCTCTCTCTCCCCCCCGCTCCCCCATGCTGACTGCCGCTACTCACTGCTCCCCCGCGCCGGCACCCGAACCTTTTGTCTCGAGTGGGCAGGTACTCGCTAAGGGCAATGCTCGCTTGAGAAATTGCCCTTAGCGAGTATGCTTGCTCATGTCTAGTATCCTACCTTCCCTGGTTTTATTTGCAGGCTTAGTTCCAAGAGGGGAGCATTCAGAGAGATAGGAACTCAGCTTTCCCAGGTTGAGATTATACCACCTTGTATTAGCGTTCGGACTAGAGATGAGCGAGTATACTCGCTAAGGCTCTTTACTCGAGCAAGTAGTGCCTTAGCCGAGTATCTCCCTGTTCGTCTCTAAAGATTCGGGGGCCGCCGCGGGTGACAGGAGAGTTGCGGCAGGGAGCAGGGGGGAGCGGGGGGGAGAGAGGGAGAGAGAGATCTCCCCTGCGCTCGAGTAAAGTGCCTTAGCGAGTATACTCGCTCATCTCTAGTTAGGACCCATCTGAGACCGCGGTCACCTGGATGTTGGTAGATGGGCCAATGTAATTTGATCAAATTATATACCAAGAACCTTACATTATTTAATGTGGTTAGAGTATTGATTATAGGTATGCTTCTACTTTATGTTGCAGCCATGGTTTAACATGCACATATAGATTTCTATTGAGATATATTTCCATTTGGTGGTGCTGACCTATTTTATATTTTTTTTACCTGTTTAAACTAGGTGTACCACCTATCATTGAGCATTATTATGCTCGCTAGAACTGAATGATCAGCCGAAGAACAAGTGTTCACTAGAGATGAGCGAGTATACTCGCTAAGGCACATTACTCGAGCGAGTAGTGCCTTAGCCGAGTATCTCCCCGCTCGTCTCTAAAGATTCGGGGGCCGGTGCGGGTGACAGATGAGTTGCGGCGGGAAGCAGGGGGGAGAGAGGGAGAGGGAGATCTCCCCTCCGTTCCTCCCCGCTCTCCCCCTGCCGGCCCCCGAATTTTTAGAGACGAGTGGGGAGATACTCGGCTAAGGCACTACTCGCTCGAGTAATGTGCCTTAGCGAGTATACTCGCTCATCTCTAGTGTTCACTCATTTGACAGCTGATCTGTGGTCCCTTTTTACACGGCCCAATTGTTAGTTAAAAGAGCGTTCGGAGAAAATTTAGGCCAGATAATTGGCTTGTGTGAAAGGTTTTAAGTCTCGGTAAGAGATCCGTCGGTGAGGATGGTCTGAGGGCTTGGCTTTGAGCCCTTATCTCTTCTCTCCAGCACGTTCTTACCAGTTATTTTATGACCACTAAAAAGGTAAACTTTGAAGGTGCAGGAGAAGAGAGAGCAGAGGCGAACTAATCTGTCCGCCCAGGTTCACTGATAAATCTCCTATTGAGACATAGACTTTAGTTTCTATATACAGTGATATATAGAAGCTGCAGAAGACAAACAGTGCAAATTTTTAAAATTAAGCTCTATTGCAAAAATACCTGCATTTAAGTGAAAAGCATAGGCTTTAATATTAGTACATAGCCTAAAGCAATTTTCTCAAAGTTTATTATTAACACTTATGTACAAACAAATATATTCAAATGTGTCCAGGATAACACAATGCAGATTACAGCTAATTATCAAGTCACAGCTGGAAACTAAATTCATGCAAATATTACAACCTCTATACATGCATATCATCCCTTCTGGTTTAATTCAAAAGGGAAATAAAAAAAACATGTTTTTTTTTAAGTACTAGTAATTATTAGGAAATTAATAGCGCCAGTGTTTCTGGTGGCACAAAGAATTCAATGAGAGCCATGCCGGCAGTTTCCAGGGGCCACCACTACATAGCAGGTCGGCGTGGAGGCTTCTGCTCCGACCTCTGTTATAGCGATGCTGACAGCATGTGCCCACTCAGCTGATTGGTGAGGGTCCCGAGCGGCGGACCCCGGCTAATCAACTATTGATGACCTATCCTAAGGATAGGTTATCAGTAGTATTTGCCAGGAAACCCCTTTTCAGGGCTTAATTTGTAGTCTGAGCTGTGCTTGGGCTCAACTGTTAGATCCTTTTCCTGAAGACCAGAAACAGTTCAGTGTAAACTGTTGAGGGAGTTAAGAGCATTTAGAGATATGCTTCAAAGCATGGACCATTGGAACCTGTAAACTGGAGATGACTCATTGCAGGGGTCATTGTGCAGGGAGGGGAGGAGGTCAGTTGTTCCCATCACCTAATGTGTGTAACCCTCTGTTACCTACATATAGGCATAACTTTCATTGTTGGAACATCCACTCTTGGGAAGATTATCAGTTGTCTTCAATGTTTTCTATTTGTGAATAATCTTTTTCACTGTAGAATGATGGACTCCAAATCGTTCAAAATTCCTCTGCTAAACTGCCTCCCCCATTTCGGCTTTTGGCAAGGGGAGGGGGCTGGAAAGGGCGAGAGCTAGTGTGCTAAGCCACTGCCCCCTCTCCGCTCCTTGTCGGCTGCCAGCAATTGTAGGGGGCAGGATGGGGCGGGAGCTTAACAACTAGCTCCAGCCCCATCACATTGCAAATAGCCAGCAAGGGGCGGAGAGGAGCAGGAAAGGGTGTGGGAGTTTAGCAGACTCCGGCAGCTACCATAGGAGTCTATGGCAGCAGCCGCCATATTCCAGCAGTAAAAGCGCCCGGCCAAAATTTGCACCGTATGCACTATCTTGACTGGCTGGGCATTTTTTCACAGCGGCAAAACACCCATCTGAACACATGCATTGTAAACCAATGCATCAGATGGGCAGTGTATATCGGCCGGAGAGTGAAAGCGTGGCCAATGTACGCTCGTGTGAATGAAGCCTACGAAAAAGACAGAACCGCGTGGAGAGGGCTGATCCATAAAGTGTCCAAGAGTCGGCCTGACTAAACGGATAAATATAAGATGTTGTCTCTAATGAGGTCAATAATCGTAGATGTCCAAAATCCTTTGATTCTATATAAATCTAGTAATACCTTTTAGGCAGTTATTTTTCATGTTGAAGTGTGTATACATTTTTTGGACACTTTTGTATCAACTTAATTGCACCGGCCCACATCATTAAATCAGCATATTATTTATACTGTATGATGAACGCTGTAAAAATTAATAAAAATTAAAAATCAATGCCAGGATTGCAGTTTTTGATTGATTTTGCTTAAGAAAAATGGAACATAACGTTATCAAAATATCATATGTTCCCAAAAATAATGAAAATTCCTAAAACAAGCCCTCATATGATTCTATCGATTGAAAAGTAGTGTAAAAAAAGCTAAACAAATCTGAAATTGCTGTAATCATGCTGACCGAGAGAATAACACTGTTGTATTATTTATACTGCCTGATGAACCTCATAAAAACAAATTTAATGTCCCCCCCCCCCCACACACACACACACACAAAAAAATGTAAAAGTTATTCATGTACCCAAAAATGATGCCATTCAGAAATAAGCAAAAATGTTATGGCTCTCGAAATGTGACAATGAAAAAACTGAAAAACAGGCTGGTCATCAAAGGGGTCTTCTCACAATTTAAAATTCTTTCACAACCACTTTGTCCTTCCTGGTTGCTGTTGACCAGAACATGTGACTGCTGCAGCCAATCACTGGCTGTACTGTTGTGGCTGGTGATTGGCTGCAGCAGTCACACGTTCTGGTCAGAGGATCGTCGAGTATTTCCTATATGGTTTTCAATGAGAAAACCTTGCATCACACTGTCATGCGTGTGATGTGTTTTATGGCCCCATTGAAAACAATGGGCGACACATTCCGAGGGAATGCCCACCGATAAGACATGCCACACTCATGTATATGACTCCATTCAAAAGAATGGGGCTCATATTTGTGCAAGATGTCTTGTGATGCACAAATGTGATTTTCTCGGCTGTATGAAAGCCGTCTAACCCAAAAGCCAATTTTCTAAGACTGAAGATAAGTTAAACAAGATCCAGGGGCTCCAGGAGATAAGAAATCGGTTAGTGTCCGGTAATTCCTCCATTCTTTATATATTACAGAACTCTGTGGGCCCTTTTGTCAGGGAGAGTTTGATTTATAGTGTCTGGGAATAACTAATGTGGCCGCCTGAAGACAAAAAAATTAAGGATGCCTTTGTTTGGGAGGCTATATTACCTGGTGACATAGACCTAAGAGAAATATTGCAGGGCTTCACTTTTATGATCATCCGTGAAAGTAAAGTTCTACCGGAAGGATGTAATGCGTACTAACTTCATTCCCACATCTACAGCACATCTCAAAGCACTGGATGTAAATCTCATGCAAGCATGCTGCTGTTCAGTACCAGCGTGATAGTATCTTATGATTCGTTTTCTGCAGGAGATAGAAGATTCATACGTGAAGGTTTATCTCTTCAGCCATGCCTCTGAACCAAAAGATTGACCCAACTGTGAATCCGAAGATATAATAAACGGAGCCTTTCTAGACATTGATGGCTATCTCTCGCTTAAGCTTTGATCCTAACCTCGATCTTTTAAAGTTTTGGCTCTTCCCTGGCCTGCTGTGGCTAAAGCATCATTTAGGGATGCTATCATGTATCATAACAAATTCATCTAGGGGTGTATGGCCGCCTGCACACGAGCGTTCCGGATTCCACTTGCGGATTTTCACGCGCGTATGGTACCTAAATGTGCTTGCGGATAGGTGCGGATGCGTGAAAAATCACGCGCGGATATACGCGGATGTGTTGCGGAAAAAAACGCGCAGAAAAATCCGGAAGACACCCTTAGGCCTCATGTCCACGGGGAAAATCAAATCCGCTCCGGATTTGTAACGCGGATTTGGGCCGCGGATGCAGTGCGGATGAGCTTAAAATAGTATTTTATTGCATGCGGATGACACGCGGATGCGTTTTTTTTCACGCGTGTATGCACGCGGATGGCATTTTTGCATCTGCGCGTGAAAAAAAATGCAAGGCCACTGAAAAAGAAGCCAAACTTGTAATCCGCATGCAGATTTCACGCACCCAAATAAATGGCATTTAACACCCGCAGCGGATTTCCCGCACCCCATAGAGATCAATGGGGCCATCCGGAGCGTGATCCGCACCTAAATGGAGCATGTCCATTTTTTTTCATGCTCCATGATTTTTCTAATTCACATTTATTGACCATCCGCGGGTATTTAGCTACCCGCGGGTGGTCAATGCATTCCTATGGGGCGCGGATCCGCGCGCGGGTGATCCGCTGCGGATTTTAATTATTATTTTCCCCGTGGACATGAGGCCTTAGGCCTCATGTCCACGGGGAAAATCAGATCCGCTGCAGATTCTACATGGAGAATCTGCAGCGGGTCCCTCCTGCCCCGCGGACATGAGCGCTGAAAATAGAAATTTAAAAGCATTTACCTTTCCGTAGCGGGCGGCGAAGGTCAGCTGTTCCTCACGGCCGGATCTTCATTTTCGGCCGGCGGATGAATTCCTGACGCCGGCGGCACGTCGCCGGCACGTCGTCGACGTGCCGCGCGCATGCGCCGGGCACATCCGCCGAGCCGAAGCAAGGGAGATGCGGCCGTGAGGAAGAGCAGAGCTTCGCGGTCCGCTGCGGGTGAGTAAATGCTTTTAATTCCTATTTTAGGTCTCCCGCGGATCCGGACGGCTTCCATAGGCTTCAATAGAAGCCCGCGGGAGCCGTCCCCGCGGGAGACCCGCACGAAAATGGAGCATGGTCCAGATTTTTTCATGCTCCATTTTTTTTTAAATGCCTTTTATTGACGATCCGCGGGTATTTATCTACCCGCGGGTGGTCAATGCATCCCTATGGGGTGCGGATCCGCGCACGGGAGATCCGCTGCGGATTTTAAATCACATTTTGCCCGTGGACATGAGCCCTTATTGTAAACCCAACCCCTAGAGAACTGCCCATTCCCTGGAAAACAGCTTAAAAACCAACACCCAGACTCCGTTCTGTCCCTCTTGCTTGTGTGAGCACTGTTAAATTATTCTGGCAACATGCTTTCACCCGGTGAGCAGATGTCTTTGTGGGCATGGTTGATCCATGTAACTTTTTTCGGACGTACTGCGGTAACGGAGGAGGAAGAGGCCCCAGGAAAAAAGGAGGTACTGGGTGCACCCTGGCTGGTGTCTGCTGGCTGCTCTCTGGTAGATGAGGGGACTGAAAGGACAGATCTGCAGTTGAAATGTGCCTGTGAAGCTCTGTGCTGTGTGTTGGGACGTCTCCTACCATGTCTACTTCCTGTAGTCATAGCAACCAGTGACTCCATCCGCAGCTGCACTCCGGATGTACTGCGTGAAAAAACGCACCCATTCACTTGTATTGGAGGCTTCACGCGCATGATCCGACCAAAATTAGAACAGGTCGCGGATTTTTTCACTCGCGTGAAAAAACGCGATACACATCCGTCCGTCTGGGGACAACTGCAGATCCTCATAGGAGTATATTGGCTGCGGTCTGGGGCGGATTATGTGCCTAAAATCACGCGCTTGAAATTCTGCTCGTGTGCAGGCACCCATATGGCGTATTTTGACCCCACCATTTTTGAATGAATCTAAGCAAAGCAGAAGGAAAAAATGCAATTTTCATGTTTTTGGCAGTTATGTTATTTAAAAAACTGTATTTTTTTGTACAGCACATATATAAAAGAAGACTTGCACCCAAAAATGGATCCCCCTGTTTGTTCTGTGTTCAGAAAAATACCCATTGTGGCACTAATCTTATGACCGTATGCACAACGGGGCCCGAACAGAAAAGAGCATTAAACTTCAACTGTCTTTTAACTTCTACATGATCACCATTAACCATTATCGGTCACTGCTCCAGGCTCTCCGCTACCCTTAACAGCCAGGAGCAAGGAGATTTTAAACTTCCCGGGAGCTCCCCATTTCAACAACGGGTGCATGGGCTTGAAGCTGGGGAAAGGTCCGCAGATAAAGATCTTGTCGGGGGACATCACCGGAGGCCTTAGGTAAGTAATCTCACCTCCCATCACGGATCGGATCCATAACGGGAGGTGAAACTTTAACTTTTTTTTTTACTATTACGTGATCCATTGGATAGCGGCGATCACATGACCAGGGATCTCTTGGCTCCTACTACTGTGTTAATGATAAAGAACATCTTCATACACATGCAATTCCAAATATTTTTCATGTTATTCATGACACAGAAAGTTGTACCAAATACATAGATTTATGCAAGCAGGTTGAATACAGCCTGGAGGAACCAACAGTCAGTAATACCTCAACAGGCCCATCAATCACTAGCGGCACCATATCCCATGACGGGGACAATGTGCAGGGTAAGATCTTAGTATGAGTTAGTAATTCCTTTTGCGATGCCACACTGGTTCTTACCTACAAAAAGAAGCATTGTGAAGAATGTACAAATACAGAGATGCAAACAGCCGATTGTGCAGTTTCCTCTAACCACCTAGAAGCCTAGTCTCAGTGGCTATATAGCCACAAGCCCTGTCGGCCCATGTTTAAAATGTGAATATGGTCTGCCCCCTACAGGCCAACTTCTGATATTGTTATTCAGACTTTTCTTATTAAAGGGAGTCTTTATACATAAATACAAAACCAATCGCAGAGCTTAAATTAACCCTTTTTCTTTTATGGATGGAACGGAAAAACTTGACATCCACATATGTCTTACCAGCTATTCTATACATCATATATGCAGTACCAACAGCAGTACCCAAACACTTGTTCAACAAACTTAAAACCCTCTTTAACCGATATATCTGGAACCACCATAAACCGAAAATAGCCCATTCTTATTTCATTCAAAAGAAACCACAAGGAGGATTGAGCCTTTCTAGCATTTACCACTACTATCAAGCGAATCACCTTGCTAGATGGCTCTCGTTAGTAGACGACTCAACGTTTTGCATGCGGTTAGCTATAGATGCTGGAGGAGCCCAGGATGGCATGCTGCTGTGGCACACTTTGTTAATACAGGGCAATCCACCGCTTTGTCAGTAGGGGTTTTACTCCTGTACAATCTGGCACACGTATTTATGGCTGTCATCCTGGTATCAGTTCATATGTGCAGATTAGGTTCGTCAGCAGTCACCCCCACCTTGGGTTGAGTTGAGTGGCTGCTCATAAGTCTGCGTATGAACACTTTTGCAATCTGGCTTGCCGCATGCTCCTAGAGTACATGGTGATTGAGCCTTCCCTGTACTATATATCTTGTATCCGGCTCCTTTTTCTGTGAGTTTTCGTTGTACATTTTTTTCTTATCTTTGTGATTTTATCACCTATGGCACAATCATGAACCTTCAGGGAATTCACAAGGCAATACCAGACCCTCACAAACTTTCCCCTATGACCCCAGGCTCCCTAATTCTCTCAATCTTAAAGGGGTTGTCCCGCGATAGCAAGTGGGGTTATACACTTCTGTATGGCCATATTAATGCACTTTGTAATATACATCGTGCATTAAATATGAGCCATACAGAAGTTATTCACTTACCTGCTCCATTGCTGGCGTCCCCGTTGCCATCGTGCCGTCTAACTTCAGCGTCTAATCGCCGGATTAGACGCGCTTGCGCAGATGGGTCTTTCCTCTTCGGCTCCCTCCGGCATCATCGGCGTTCTGGCTCCGCCCCCTTGTACGCGTCATCGCGTAGCTCCGCCCCCGTCACATGTGCCGATTCCAGCCAATCAGGAGGCTGGAATCGGCACATGTGACGGGGCGGAGCTACGCGATTACGCGTACAAGGGGGCGGAGCCAGAACGCCGATGATGCCGAGCCAAGCCGAAGAGAAAAGACCCATCTGCGCAAGCGCGTCTAATCCGGCGATTAGACGCTGAAGTTAGACGGCACGATGGCAACGGGGACGCCAGCAATGGAGCAGGTAAGTGAATAACTTCTGTATGGCTCATATTTAATGCACGATGTATATTACAAAGTGCATTAATATGGCCATACAGAAGTGCATAACCCCACTTGCTATCGCGGGACAACCCCTTTAATAAACTCTTGAAAACACCTAAAATTTGGAATAATTTTAAATCCATGACAGTTTATAACATGCTTAAGAATATAAAAATCGACACCCCCGACCAAGTTGAGACTTTTATACAAAAACGCCCACTCACTTATCTAGAGAGGCTGGATATCTTTCAATTCACAAAAAAATTTCAAACCCAGTTCAAAGACAAACTTAGAGACCCACCTTTGTATAAAACATACTTGTCCCTCCCATCCCACTTAAATAAACAGACATGGAGACTTTATAAAGGCTTACAACGAAACTCTGCTGCCAACAAACCATGATACATTGGGGAATGGGAGAGGAAACAGTCAAAATACTTACCAACGCCCATGGATTTAGTAGATTTGTCCGCATCCAGGAAAACTCCTTTAACCCCTTCCCGCTCCAGGGTGAAAGTTTACGTCCTGGCAGCGGGGTACTTCCTGCAATAGGGTGTACACTTACGTCCTGTGGATAGAGCGAGCTCATAAGAGATCCCGCACTAACCGGCAGCGAGAGCTGGCTGTCACTGATAGCCAGCCTCCTGCTGCAAAAGCCGGGGTGCGACTCCCGCTGCTAACCCCTCCCCTGCCGTGATCTATGTAGATCGCTGCATGAGAAGGGTTCACAGAGGGAGTGGACCCGAGCATTTGGGTGCTCGCTCATCTCTAATAGCAACACGTACAATAAGTGTTTTTGTCAATACATGTTTTACAATAAATGCTTTTTGTCCTGCACGGCAAAAAGCGTTAAAAAAAAACACTAAAAACTAAGGCAAAATGCTAAGTTTTAGCATTTTGCCTTCCAAAAACCGCAAAAAAAGGGATTAAAAAAAAAAGATTTCCAAAAAAAGGGTTTTTTGTATTGCAGAAAAGTAAAAAAACCTAAAAAAAAATACAGGAATTTTGGTATCGTAATTGTAGCAACCTGCAAAAAAATACACTTGTATTTGCAAAATTGCATTCCCTATGGTGTGTGCACATGTCCATGTTTTACAGGTGCGTACCTGCAAAGATAGGACATGCGTGCACAACAGGGAATGCACGCATTGTTTTCAATGGAGTCGCGGCTGCTGCCGGCGGCTCCATTGAAAACAATGCTCTGCCGACACCCTGCATTCTTTTTCAGGGAAGGGCTTTACATATAAGCTCTTCCCTGAAAAAGAAACATTTTAGTGTAAAAAAAAAGAAGAAAAAACTTACCTCTCCACCACTGCCGTGACCCCCGCGGGCATGAAGAACACATCTGCCACATGCTTAGTTCAGTTGTCAGACAAAATGCCTTGTTTTGATGCTTCTGACTTCCCCCTGCTCTTGCACTACAAGGGTCACTGTCAAAGTGTAAAAAGTCTGGTGTCCAGTTACAGCATTACAAGTGCTATACAAGGAATCTTTAACCAAAATAATCACTACCTACTGCATTTTCATAAGAATGTCTTATTGCAATAACCAATAGCAGGGGAGTCGCTATCATCTACAAAAGACTTGGGGTTCACAATTCAGGCAAGGTTGAGGTAGAGAAGAAGCTTTGCCTGAATCCCGGGGGTTAAGGAGTAATATACAGGAAGGAGAAGCTCAGGACACAAGGCGTTAAAGGGGTTCTCCCACTTCTAGCTGTTTTCGGACAGCTCTGTAGATTGTGCAGTGGCCAGTGTTGGTACTGCAGGCCGAGTCTAATTCACTTCAATAGGACTCAGCTTGCAGTACCATCCCACACCACTGTGCAATGTACAGCACTGTCTGAAAACAGCTAGAAAGTCGGAGAACCCCTTTAAGGCCTCTGACTCCTGCTGCAGTTCCCTAGGTGCCATGATCCTAATGTTGTAGTTACACTACACACAACCACCTATTGACTGGCTTGCCACTGAAATTGTATGAGGTGTTTAAGTATTTTAAGAATTTCTATTAATATAGGTAGAGATTAAACAAAAATATTTTTAAAAAGCTTGAACTGATGTATGCAGCTCTTCACCATATTTCAGGCGCTATCGCTAGTTCTTGGCATGTCCTACTGGTGAAAAGTGCTGACTCATCGCTAAAGTTTGGGTTGCCTGAATTCTACGAACCGAATAACATCTGTATACAAGAGCGTTTAGAGTGAGCACTTGTATGATCAAAAGGAAGTCTATTGAATTTGTTGTTTCCATGATCAGCTGAGCATCTCTTCTCAATGTGAAGCACAACCAGTCTGTTCTTCAGGTAGTTCCATAAATGGTGAAAGAGAAAGTTACAGTAAGTAAAGTTAGTTAGATACTGTCAAATGTTTGGTCAAGTTAAGAGCAAGTATGGAGTAAATATAAAAAAAAATTCTATGGTCAGCTAGGTTTAAAAAAAAATTCTATCTAATTGTAAACAGAATTCTAAAATTCAAGAGCAATACCAACTCCCTGCCAAAAAGGAGCATGCTCATTATTGACCATTTTTCTTGAGATTTTCATGCTATTTTCATGTTTTTCACCCATTTTTCTATGCTGTGCACTTCCTGTTTTTGTTTTTTTTATGTTGTCCCTATACTAATGTGTTTAACATGAATTAGAGTCACATGCACCTCCCATTGTATGCGATTCCGACCTGTTTTTTTTTATGCTGCCATTGAAAAAAACTGGCAATTCTTGGAAAAGAATCGCAAAAAAATAGGACATGCAGTAATTTTTCAAACTTAGACTTTCGGTCCGAAACACAAATCACATGTATGGGTTCTTTTCCCGTGCTAGTTCTGTCCATCTTGGAATCGGAAAGAGCTTGCAGGGGAAATATAGTCCGCGTGACTACACCCTAATCTGCATAGTATTTAAAGAGAAATATCACCAGAGTTTTCATTATTAAACTAATGTCTTCAAGTAATAGCTCTTGTAAATACCTTTTAAGACACGTGACTCTGAAAATCAGTAGTACCCTGTTTCCCTGAAAATAAGACATACCGTGAAAATAAGACATAGCATGATTTTCCAGAATTTTTGAGGATGCAAAATTATTTTTCAGGCTTTTTGGGGATGCTTGAAATATAAGCCCTACTCCAAAATTAAGCCCTGCTAACAGTTAATCAAAAAAGTCAAAGTGTCCAGGCAGCTATACATGTAAAAATGTTAAACCTTTTTGAACAAAAATTAATATAAGACACTGTCTTATTTTCGGCAAAACACGGTAAGAGGGAGAAAGTGAGATTTTAATGCCACCATGCACTGCACTCCAATAGTCATCTTGGGGCTACTGCAATGGCAACTAGCCACAGTTGTAAGCAAAACATACGATCCACTTTCAACTCCAAACCAAGGTTCAATCGACTGGCAAGGTGATGGTCTCTGTTTTTTAGGATTCGAGGGGTGTTATTCTGGCTGAATACCTCAAAAAAGTTGAAACAGTGAACGGAACATATTATGCTGCTCAACTAATGCGTTTGAGGGAGGCCATCAAAGTGAAACGCGTCAGGATGTTGACAAATGAGTGCTCTTTCATCAGGACAATGCGCCCGCGCACACATCTGCCATTGCGATGTCTGCCATTGAGTCCTGTGGCTTCGAACTGCTTTGGCACCCACCTTATTCACCCGATTTGGCCCCCTCTGACTTTCATTTCTTCCCTAAGCAACAAGAAAAATCTAGCTGGAATCCATTTTCGATCAGATGATGATGACATCATGGCTGCGGTGGAGGACTTTTTTGCCATGCAGAAAGAAACGTTCTACAAGGAGGGTATAATGGGCCTGCAGCACCGGTGGCAAAACTGTGTGGCCCTAAAAGGGGACTAAGTTAAAAAGTAACCATAAACATTTGGACTACTGACAACCTTTATTGGGTGGGCCGAGAACTTTTCAGTCACCCCTCGTATTCTTGGCTGTACTCATGCCCACTATTCCTCGTTGGACGTCCTGCTTGCTACAGCTAGCACAGAATTCGCACGCCAAGTTCGTCATTAATCCAAGCTGCACCTCTAAATTTGTAGTTTGCCTCTTAAACTAAAAAGAAAGCAACATCCTGTGATACAACCACTCAAAATAAAAAATGGTCTTCCAGAGAGTTGCTCCTCTTGAAGAAGATGACCAATACATTGGACTTTTAAATTTGTCATAGAAAATTGGGTTTAGTTAAAGGGGTGGTCTTGACTTCACTTTTGTCTCCACTTCTACCAGTACCACCAATCCTGGTCAATGCAGTCTCAAGCACAGGGAATTCCCAGGTTTGTTAAGTCCATATCTCTGCAAGGGGGTTCAAAGGAAAAGCCCTGTTAATGCCTTAAACCCCGTGACCAGATGAACCGCTGCAAACTGTATTGCAGGAACACAAGGATGCACAGTTGCTACAACGTAACACTGTAATCCTATAAAGTTCCCTTTGTATACAAAATATTTCTTTTACAGTTTCACCTAATTTAGATGATGATCTTGTAAATCTGGCTCTTAACATAATCCTTATCCTAATAATAACCATATATCTCATCCCAGAACGTTTTATGCCAATATTTGTGAGCTCTCATAATTCTCTAACAATGCCATAGCAAGCAGGAGCTCTACCTGACATCATGAGGAGCTTAGCATGATATCACAGAGGGCTTAAGGTGAATCTGTTACCAACTGCATGCGGTCCCATTAAGGAGTAACATGCACTTGTAACAAGCATGCTGATTTCAACTAGGCATCTTTTGTGAGTGAATATGCTGTAGTATGGCTAAACTAAAGGCCCTTTTACACTCAACGAATATCGCTCAAAAGCCATCATTTGAGTGATAATCGTTGCATGTAAATGTGCCCATCTTTCACTTTTCTGCTGAACGATGATTTTATGTTCGGCATAAAATCCATCGTTCGGCAGAAGAGCTGATAGCAGGGACTTCACGCTGTGTTCTATGTGGGGAGAGCAGATTACATTGCCTCAACTGTCAACCCCGCGGCAGAACAAAGGGAATGTAATTCAGAGAAGAGACCATCCTCTGAGTATAGCTCCCACGCATTAATAAGCTACTAATTGGCATTAGTACCAATTAGTAGTTTATACAAAATAATCGCTCAAAAGCCATCCTTTGAGTGATCATTTTTGTGTATAAATGGGCCATAAGGTTACTTTCATACTGAACTTGCAGTGTACATATTTGCCACATTATGCATCAAACATTTCCATAGGCCTCATTCACTTGACGGAGACCAAAAGAGTGCCCTGGGACAAGCTCACTGAGATACAGCGGATTTTCATCAGAAAGTATGTAATACAATATTTATTCAAATAAGGAAGATAGAACAATACGCCTGCAGCGCCACCTATTGGAAGGCAGCATTCCTGCAAGTCAATGTTAAACAATATTTATTAAAAATGATTATAAGCTGATTGTTGGAGGAGCGGTAACTTAATTTGACATCATCATTGTCCTAGACATCATATAATCACTGGTAATTGCGTTGTGAAATATGACAACAGAAGCCTGGTTAATGACTCAGATGGCTGTTAGTGAAGCAAGTTCAATAGTTTTGGCCATTCATTGGGCAAGTCTATAGAAGTGCCTGTTACGGGACTGAAAATCCAAGTTGGTAAAGTAGGTGTCTCCCACTGTAACTTGTTTTACAGCTCCGAAAATCCTACTCAGCGTTTTAAAGTGCAGGATTTAGAGTGGTTTCACATCTGCGTTGGAACCTCTGGTTGGGGGTTCTGTCGCAGATCTGGCACAAAATACCGGAAGAAAAAGCACTGCATGTAGCGCTATTTCTTCCGGCTAAAAACTGCGCAGCGTAGCGAATGGACCCCATTATAGTCAAAGTGGTCTGTTCGATGCTGTTTGGTTCTGTCCTAAGACGGGGATTTCTCTTTCTTGCTCCCCGAATGGAGCACAAAAATGGAATCCCCAATGCAGATGTACAACCTCCCTTAGATTGTGAACACTAGAGGAATGACAGTTAAATGAATACAATATCTGTGCAGCAATACTGAGTTTACTAGTGTGATATCAATAAGATAAGAAATACATAATGTACAACCTGAACATTGGTGCCGCGAACACAAACATGCTGACAAATTGTTCAGTTAGTATTTGCACAAGATATAGTAGAAAATCAAATTTCACAGCTTTCTATGTAACCTTAACATAAAATGGCTACCTGAAGGGGGGTGGACTGTGAGAGTGAGTGTTCAAAAATTAGGTAGAATGCAAAAAATGACTAATCTTTTAACACTGGAATTTTTTTACGGAATTGCAAGTGGTGCTACCGTATGTATTATGGCGTTAGACATCAACACTGCAATTATATATCACGAACGTCCGCATCTCTGAACACACTAACAAAAGGTTGTTATAACGCCATGAAGAATATATCATATTAAAGGCATTATCCAGTATATAGAATTTCTTTTTGTTAGAATGGTCTTTAGGAATAAGCTCTTCACGGGTTATTGCTCTGCTGGGACCCGCAGCAATCGGCTTAGGATGGAATCCGTGAACAAAACTGCAGCCTAATCCATTACCACTAGAGATGAGCGAACGTACTCGTTTAGGGCGATTTTGCAATCGAGCACTGCTTTTTCTGAGTAACTGACTACTCAGGTGAAAAGATTCAGGGGGCGCCGGGGGTGAGCAGGGAAGTTGCAGAGGGGAGTGGGGGTGGGGGGAGAGAGAGGGCTCCCCCCTGTTCCCCACTGCTACCCCCCGCTCCACCATGCCGCCCCCCAAATCTTTTCGCCCGAGTAGTCAGTTACTCGAAAAAAGCAGTGCTCTATTGCGAAATCGCCCTAAACGAGTACGTTCACTCATCTCTAATTACCACTTTTCTGTTAGTATTCCTTGTGCATATTACCGTATGTTGGTACAACAGGACTGGTACCCAACTTTAAATAGGACTATGCAGCGTAGGGTATGCTTTGAGGATACTTTCCTTACTTTAGTCCTAGCCGCAGTCCTACAGGACTTAGAAAGACACGGAAATCAGATTGCTGCTTCTCGCATCCTACTCTAAAAATCACAATTGGGTTTTACTCTCTCTCTCTTACAGGGGCCACAACACAAAATTGAAATCAATGTCCCGAGCTCCGCAGGGGCCCGTGTGCCATACCATTATGTAGTGCATCCTTGCATTCCTACTCAAGTACATTATTGCTATTTCACTATAGGATACCAGTATTGAGATCTAGTGCTGAAGCAGTGTTTTTGACTACACCCGGTCTTTCTCCATATACACACATTCCCATATTCACAGTTGGTGCATAAACACACCAATATCTCTTTACTGTATGTAATGCTGAAAAAATTAACCCTTTCAGGCTACACACATTATAGTTTTAAAAATGTAACATCAACATATGTTTCTCAAAGCCATTCATTATATTGTTAAAGCGGTTTTCAGGAAAATTCTACTAGAAGAGCTGAACTTTATATGGGGTAAATCACAATCACTGTAAATAATGGCAGCGGAGTGCTGACTACTATGACGGCCCCAAAGAACTTACTGTAGCACGTGTGGCTGGAAGGCCTAGTTTTTTGTCACGGTGACGCCAACACTCCAACTGGGCCCTCAGGATAGTATGCCGAAGAAATAACATAGTCGAGTGCAGTAATAGTTTAGAAATCTGGGAGTGTACAGATTTACTAACTTTAATATTTTTGAAATACAAGAATGAATTTACAATTCTCCGGTGAGGTGCTTGTAACAGATACAAGTAGATGCAGTACTAAGCAGGCAATTGAACACAATGAGAAAATACAAAGATATTGATTTGATTAAGACCTGACTTCAACACTCTCTCCTTTTCCTTTTTCCTGAACTGGTTTGATTACACAATTACCCCACTAGCTGCTTTAGGTGAAGGGTTGATTTAAGTTTAGCGAAGTGTATATAGAGCAGAGAGACAAGTGGCTGAAGGCTAATCCTGGTTTTGACATCACCAGGTAGCTATAGCTCACTGTTTGTAGAAGGCCAACCTCAGAAAGGTTCTCCTCTGCCTCTGCTGCGGGGTGCCCAGGGAGTGGGTTTACAACTCACTCGACCTTGGATGAAACATGTTGCACTGCTGGATTAGTCTTGTATGGGTATCTCCTCCTCTCCGACATGACTGACTGCTCCTATCTCCACCTCCTCTAACTATTCTCCCACATCTGGCTGAGTCTGTTCACTGTCACTCCCTTTTTTCTCCTCTGTTTCTTTCCCGAACTTTCTGGACTCCTCCCACTCTTGCATAAGGACATGTTTTGTGGCTTTCCTGCCCTTGGACTCTGCACCAGTGAAATTGAATCTGACTATTAGCCAATGGGACTGCAGCTGACATCAGGCTAAGTTCTACGCTTAGAGAAGAAGGGGAGACGCAGGGTCTCTCCTGCAGATGTCATCTTCTACATCCATGGATGGCATATAGACAGGTATGACAGGACAAGTGTGCTGTGAGTGTTATGCAGGACCCGCTGGGCTGCAACACTACTATTTATCTTGAGTTTAAATGTGATTGGCTAATTCTGAAAACAACCACATCCCCAAAATATAAGAAGGTGTTAACACTTATGCAATTACCTTAATTTAGTCTTGTTATTTTTATTTTTCTACCCTAAGGGCTTGGTCAGACAATTGTCTATTAGAACCATTGGTTTCCTATGATGTGTTCACATGTCCGTTTTTATCAGGCGCAAAAAAAGTTGCACCTGCAAAAGATAGGTCATGCGTGCGCCGGTAAGGTCCGTGCTGCGCGTAAAGATTCCCCTCGGGGACGAAAAAATCCCCTGCCACAGCTGTCACAGCTGTGACAGAGGAGCGCAATGTTCTCCCATTGCTTACAACGGGGCCAGCGCTGTCAGAGCTCCAGCACCTCTTCTCTCTGGCTCCCCGGCAGTGTTCTTCAGCATTTTCTTCAGGCCGGGGATTTAAAAATCCCCACTTGCAGAAAGCGCTGCCTCTGATTGGTCACAGCGCTCAGCCAATTTTTGTCTTTGTTTTTTATTCAGCTTGGGCTTATTTTCAGGGAAGGGCTTATATTTTAAGCCCTTCCCCCAAAACCACTGCGGGGGTTGCCTGCATCCCAATGCGTTCAATTAGGCGGCAGCACCTGTGACAGCTGTGGCAGGGGATTCTTTCGTCCCCACTGCAGTCTCCTCATCACTGAACACTGTGATAGTGCTGTCACAGTGTTCAGTGATAAGGGGACCTTCGTGGAGGAGCTGCGCTTCTACAAGCTGCTTCAATAGCACGGATCTTCAGTCACGCACATTTTGTGTATCCGTGCGTGCTTGTCTGACCTCGGCCTAAAAGATTTCAGCTTATTTTTCAATGGAATTGTACAGATAAGGGGTCACATTAAGGCCTCATGTCCATGGGGACAGATCCGCAGCGGGTCAGCAACACGCGTGATCCGCGCCCCATAGGGATGCATTGGACACCCGCAGGTAATTAAATACCTGCGGATGTAATTTTCCCTTCAGGCACGGTTTGCATCTGCGGGAAAACAACAATAGCATGCTCTATTTTAGTGCGGGTGTCCTGTGGGCACAGCGCCCGCAGGCTTCTATTGAACCCTATGGAAGCCAGACGGATCCGCGGCACACCCGCAGCTGAATTCCTGCTCTCCGACGCGGGAGAGCAGGAGTTCAAGAAAAAGAGTGCACGGCGCATGCGTGTGGCACGCTGCCGGCCTGCCGAGCATATCCACTGGGCCGTAGAAAGAAGATCTGGCCGTGACAGAGGGGAGACACGCAGCATCCGGACAGGTAAGTAATGCTTATTTTGAGGCCTCATGTCTGCGGGAAAGGAGGGACCTGCTGCAGGATTCTGCATGAAGGATCCGCGGTGGGCCTGATTTTCCCCGTGGACAGGAGGCCTAAAGGTGGAAAAAAATCTGCAATGATTCATCTATGTCAGATTTTTTAACATGACAGAAACATGACATTTTAACAGGGGTGTGTAGACTTTTCATATCCATTGTACATTTGGGTTATGGATGACTGGTATGCAGACATGTCCATCCTGCGGCTCCACTGTAACTAGAGGATGTCGTTAGGGCGTTCATTACAGCAGTCGCTGACAGGCATTACTGAAAGACTGACATGATGATAAATGCTATACAGCTCCTACACCGTATCTAAAGCAACATTCAAAAAACGTCTGCAAAACGACGAAAAGAGAGACATCCGCTACACAGTATTTAGCACTGGAAAGTAGACAAAAGTGTAGAATTTTACACAAGAAAAAATACTTTTTCCTTATGCTAGAAGAGCCATCAAACTTATGCAACTCTCTACCCATAATTGCCATATTATGCCATCACACATTTGTAAACTATAGGACATTTTACTGTTCTCTTAGCCCAAGGATATTACAAGCATCCATCCCAGCGGTTGTGACTACTAGGAATCAATTGATTCCGGCTGCACTGAATATGACAGAAACAAATAGTCACATTTTTCTATATAAACCTATGGGAATGTTCAGCATAGATTTCTATACCTGAAAAAGGGAACAAAATAATGCACCAAACAGACCTAGCCCCCATTCACACAGGGCAGGTTGATGCAGTTATTAAAATTAAGATTTTTTTTGAGGATTGGGCGTTTGCTTAAAGGGGTGGTCTCGCGAAACCAAGTGGGGTTATACACTTCCGTATGGCTATATTAATGCACTTTGTAATGTACATCGTGCATTAAATATGAGCCATACAGAAGTTATTCCACTTACCTGTTCCGTTGCTAGCGTCCTCGTCTCCATGGTTCCGTCTAAAATCGCTGGCAGCTTGCTTTTTTAGACGCGCTTGCGCAGTCCGGTCTTCTCCTTTCAGCACGAGCCGCTTCAGTGTGCTCCCCGCTACAGCTCTTCTGCGCATGCGCAGAAGAGCTGTCACTGCTCGGGAGCGCGCTGGAGCGGCCATTCTGTACCATCCTCTGTTAGAGGAAGGTGCAGAAACTGGAGCTGCCGTCCTGAGAAGCCGCCCAGGTGTCCAGCTGTCCCGAGAAGCCGCCCAGGTAAGTGATGGGTCGGGGGTGATGTTCACTGACAGGTGAAGGCCCCGGAGCCCAGCGCTGGGCTCTGGGGCCTTCACCTGGGCTCCGGAACCTAGCGCTGGGCTCCGGGGCCTTCACCTGGGCTCCGGAACCTAGCGCTGGGCTCCGGGGCCTTCACCTGGGCTCCGGGGCCTTCACCTGGGCTCCGGAACCTAGCGCTAGGCTCCGGAACCTAGCGCTGGGCTCCGGGGCCTTCACCTGGGCTCCGGAACCTAGCGCTGGGCTCCGGGGCCTAGCGCTGGGCTCCGGAACCTAGCGCTGGGCTCCGGGGCCTTCACCTGGGCTCCGGAACCTAGCGCTGGGCTCCGGGGCCTAGCGCTGGGCTCCGGAACCTAGCGCTGGGCTCCGGAACCTAGCGCTGGGCTCCGGGGCCTAGCGCTGGGCTCCGGGGCCTAGCGCTGGGCTCCGGGGCCTTCACCTGGGCTGAGGGTCTAGCGCTGGGGAGCCGGGAGCGTAGCGCTGGGGAGCCGGGAGCGTAGCGCTGGGGAGCCGGGGGCTAGCGCCGGTTACCTGCTGCCTGGCGGTGGGTGACTGGTCGGCGGCTGCGGTGGGTCCGGTCGGCGGCTGCAGGGCGTCGTGTTGTCATGGAGACACAGCTGGCAGCATCTCGGGAGCGCGCACGTCGGGCTGCAGCGAGCGACGGGAAAAGAGCCGGCGACCATCTTGGGGAAACTTTTATAAGTTGCTGAAACGCTGGAACGGTAAGTACAAACCAACTAGAAATGTCATTTACAGGGGGGCTTAGTAATGTATGCTTAATGGGGGGGACTGGGCAAAAAAAAAATTCACTGCTTCCTCGAGACATCTCCTTTAATGTTAAAAAGTTGATTCATCTTAAAGGAAGGAAAAAGTCTAAAAGAAATATGCTTCTTCTATGTTGTATGCACTCATAGGCCGAAGTCAGACCAGCATTTTTGCGCACACCTATGTGCACACAACAAATGACGTCTGTTAGAACCATTGGTTTCCTATGATATGTTCACATGTCCTTTTTTACAGGCCCAAAATACTCGCACCTGCAAAGGTTAGGACATGCGTGCACCGGGAAGGTCCGTGCTGCAAGTAACATCAGGTGATGTTACAAGGAGACCCCTCATCACTGAACACTGAGACAGCACTGGAAGCAATTGGATGCAGGCAACCCCCGCAGTGATTTTCGGGGAAGGGCTTGAAATATAAGTCCTTTCCTGAAAATAAACCCAAGCTGCTTGAAAAAATAAAGCTACGGCGCGTCTTCTCCCTGGCGTCCCGACACTCTTCTGAAGTATGTTCTCCTGGCCGGGGAATTAAAAAATCCCCGCCTCCAGAAAGCGCTGGGTTTGATTGGCTAAGCGCTGTGTCCAATCAGGGGCAGCACTCAGCCAATCATTGAATTCAAGCTTATATTTCAAGTCCTTCCCCGAAAATCACTGCAGGAGTTGCCTGCATCCCATTGCTTTCAAAGGGGCGGCAGCAGCGCTGGGTTTTGGAGCAGTTCGGCCGTCGGCTTTCGTTGCAGCTTTCTCTCCCCATAGAGAGGGGATTCCGCACCGCATCACCGGTTCTGCCCGGCTTTGCCGCGATGGATTGGCCGCCGTGTGCGGATGAGATTTTTGCAAAATCTCATCCACATGGATGGCTCATCCCGGGATTAGGAGCCGCCGGCAGATTTGACGCACAGAAATTCTGCACGGAAGTTCCGCTGCAAATTCGTCCCGTGTGAACCCACCCGTAACCTGCCGGGTGACCCCTTCAAGTCTCCCCGAAGGTGACATGAAAATTAATAAGTATCTACTTATGTAGAATATCTGTTCATTCCACTATATTCTTCACATATATCCTGTTCTTTCCGTGTCTATTAGGGCGTTTTCAGACGAGCGTATGCGGAATGTATTTTCACGTGAATGAGGTTAGGAGATGGCAAGAAGCCGGCTGCTACTTCCGTACTAGCAGATAGATCAGGTTTTGTAATGAAATGCCAGATCATGCGCTTCCCGTGGAATAGAATGGCAATTAAATGCCTAATTAGGGCGAGTCGTCTTCTCTTCCCTGTGTTGTAGGCAGGGTCACCCCCCCTCACCCTCCCTCCCTTTTTTTTGAGCTGCCATATACGTGGATATGCTTCCGCAAATATGTACGTCTGAATCCACCCTTAGGCACTGGAATATTGCTAGGTATCTACTGATGTGGAATATCTATTCATGCGACTATGAACTACACACTACACGCAGCGCTTTTTCTTCCGTTATCTTCCGATCAGAGGTTCCAACGTAGACGTGAATCCACGTGATTTCTGCCGCGGAAGACCTGCGATTCATGGCGGAAAGTAATTTAAAATGCTTGCGGGCGACCGTGGTCCGCGCAGATGCACACATAGAAAAAAAACTGCCCAATGGTGCCTCCCCCCACCTTCCTGCATGGTCTCCACGCAACCTGAGAAGTACCCGCCTACAAATCCGCAATGCATCTGCAATGTAATTGCGGATGCATAGCGGATCGAAGGCTTTGATCAATGGAGCCCGTCCACGCGGAATCAGCGCTAAAATGGAGTGATTTATTTTCTGCTCGCAGGATCCACAAATCAAATCTGCATATGTGCGCGGAGCTGCGGACGCTGCATGCTTTCTCATGAGTGACTTGAACAGCCGATCTCCCGCGCAAGTGCCGATCGCGAATTCCACAATTCAAATCCGCCCGTGTGTGTGAGACCTTAGGCCCCCTGCCCACGGATGTGTATTCGCCGGCGGTATAGCATTGCTATGGAAAGCGCCGGCCCCTGTCCACGAGCGGAGAATCATTGCGATTCTCCGCTCGTGGCAGGCAATTCGCAGCATGCTGCAAATTGCCCCGATTCTCCCCGGGCCAGCCTATTTATCAGATAGGGCTGACCGGCAGAGATTCGGTGGCGGCTCCCGCAGTGTAGATCTGCCGCGGGACTTTGCAACGCCCGTGGACAGCCGGCCTTAAGCATAGAAAAATGAGAAGGCATCTATTTCTGAGGAATATTGACTCGTTCCACTATAGACTCCAGATATATCGCGCTCATTCTACGTCTATTAGGTATCTGCTGACGTGCGCCATATGTTCATTCCGCTATATATATAAATGTTTATGTATACATATATGTGTTCATTCCTCATCTAACTTGCACATAAAATTTGTTATGCCTTTCCTTCTACTATGGCCGCCTGCAGATGGCCGGGTTGGATCCCGCTGTGAGAATTCTGCGGCTCACCGACTCCCGGCGTCTTCTCTCTCTGCACTATGTGCCGCCTGCCACCCAGCTGGCACATGCGCAGAGCGGAGGCGGCGTGTCAGCCGTGACGGTTCTGTAGGGGCATCCGTGAGAAATAGAACATTCTGCGATTTGTTTTCTGCGCGTGTTTTTACGCGGACAAACCGCGGCCGTCTGCATAAGATTGCGTTATCTAATGCAATCCTATGGCAGCAGGCATCGGCGGAAATTCTGCGGGGAATCCCGCCACGGAATTTCCGCCCGTGTGCAGGGGGCCTACATCTTCACTAATGGGTATTTTTGCTCATACTTGTTGTTAAGGGCTCATTCACACAGCCGTATGCGTACAACACTACGTGATCATGCCGCATTTCACCGCTGTGTGACTCGACTATCGCTGCGTAGGGCAACAATTGTGCTCCGCATATGACTGTATCGCACGCACGCGGTCATGAGCAGTTTGACTAGTTTTTTTTAATTCCCTGCTGTCTCTTAGCTGCGTTGCTTATTAAAGGGGTTGTCCCGTGGCAGCAAGTGGGTCTATACACTTCTGTATGGCCATATTAATGCACTTTGTAATGTACATTGTGCATTAATTATGAGCTATACAGAAGTTATCAAAAGTTATTCACTTACCTGTTCCGTTGCTGGCGTCCTCGTCTCCATGGTTGCCGTCTAATTTTCAGCGTCTAATGGCCAAATTAGACGCGCTTGCGCAGTCCGGGTCTTCTCCTTCTCTCAATGGGGCTCCGTGTAGCTCCGTCACGTGCCGATTCCAGCCAATCAGGAGGCTGGAATCGGCAATGGACCGCACAGAAGCCCTGCGGTCCACCGAGGGAGAAGATGCCGGCGGCCATCTTCAGCAGGTAAGTAAGAAGTCACCGGAGCGCAGGGATTCAGGTAAGCACTGTCCGGTGTTCTTTTTTAACCCCTGCATCGGGGTTGTCTCACGCCGAACGGGGGGGGGGGGGGCTGTTGAAAAAAAACAAAAAACCTGTTTCGGCGCGGGACAACCCCTTTAAATTCCGCAAATATGCAATGTATTGCATATGTACAGCATTTAATACGTAGCCCATAAAGAGTAAGGCTGCACGCGTGTAATACGTGGTAAAATACAACAGGCTGCGGTCTCTTTTGCGCTAGTGTGACTGGGTCAATGAAAATCGTGTCCTTTCGTTCATTCCATTCACCACGTAATATGCGCACGTTATACGCAATGACATCACGCTGGTGTCCGCCAGCCCCTATGTGCGGGATAGGTTAATTCCCCCATAAAGAATATATATATATATATACATACACCCTGTTCTTTCCACATCTCTTCTGCACATGACATTTGTTAAGACCTCCTGGTGGAATAATGACACAACCAATGCAATGTCTGTCGGGCTTTTTAGATTTTATGAGTGACCACATCACAATGGAGGGGATAAGGGGTACGGGGGGAATAAATAAAAATACTAACTTTTTTAAATTAAGAAGCTAAAAAAGGTTTTCAAAGAATAAAAAAAATTCTGGCCAGGTAATGATCTGAATTAAAAAAGGAAGCAATGTTGTCCCGTTCTGCGGTGATTTTGCACTAACTACAGCGGGGGTGGGATATTATCAATTTCTGCTACACCTCTGCCCTAAGAACCAATCAGGTTAAATCAGCCAACCCCCAACAACCAATCAGGTTGCATATATGGATAATACACTTAAGTTTGGCAGTATGGAGCAATTCTAGCAACCTCATTGGTTCTGATTCACTATTCCAGCAACCTGATTGGTTGTTTGGGTTCCCTGATTCAACCTGATTGGTTGTTAGTGCCGAGCTTGAGTATAATATAGATATATGCAATCTGGTTGCTGAAATTGCTGAATATGGCAGAGCAGTAGCAAAAATTGACAATATGCGCGCGGGTCAGGGCAATACATTAGGTTATTACATCCTGACAAGTCGCCGCCATATAGGCGTGGCCCCGCCCCTCCGCACGCGGGGTGACATTTCCCGCCATTACCAGCAGCTCGGTCACGCGCGCCAACCGCCATAGGGACACGTGACCTAGTCGGCGCGGCTGGAATGTAACCCGGAAGTGGCGGCTCCACAACATCCGGGTCATGCGGTGACGTTTCCCTCCCAGCTCGGTATGTGACTGCGGCCTGGTCTGGGAGGATGTAGCGGGGGTGAGGGCGGTCTAGGGGGACTGATGGCCACTGATAGGACCGCTGGAGCTGATGATACTGCGGCACGTCCAGAATAGCCTCCCCTGTTTAGGAAAGTGTGCTGTGAGCCAGAGAGCTGTAGACTACTGCTGTCAGCCGGGAGGGGCAGCCTGGTGGCTCAGGGATGGTCCTGACTTCTGGTTTAGGGTCCGGCCATAGCAGCGCGGTCGTGTGTGCGAGAAATGTACGTGAACGACCTAAACTGCGCGAATCTGTTTACGCTTTTAAATTGTTCGTTTTGACCCGTTTATGAAATGAAACTGTCAACTTATTTTTTAATAAAACTTTGTATTTACTGTTTTTTAAAAAAAAGATATTTTATGACAAAAAGCGTATGCGTCAGCGGCGCGTTCGTATGAGCGTATGTGTGCTGCGTATTAGTTGCTGTACAAATGCACAGCCCTGCTGTGTGTATTTTGGCACGCACCAATACGCAGTGTATGGGCCCGCAGGAGCGCACGTAAGTGACATTCGGATATCTAAACACTTAAAGGGGTTGTCCCGCGGCAGCAAGTGGGTCTATACACTTCTGTATGGCCATATTAATGCACTTTGTAATATACATCGTGCATTAATTATGAGCCATACAGAAGTTATACACTTACCCCCTCCGGTGCTGGCGTCCTCGTCTCCATGGATCCGTCAATGACTGGTGTTTTACGCATGGCGCACCGCGGTAAGCCATCGAAGAGAACAGGCCGGCGTGAAGATGCAGCGAATACCCAGGAGCCCTGCGCAGCGAGCAGAGGGGCGCTTCTGCGTGTTTTTTTGCACGAGCCAATATACAGTGTATTTGTGCGCACAAGAACTCGCAGGAGCGGCGGTACGGGGTGTATGGATATATAAAGGCTCGGCGTGTTTACGCGACTGAAATGCACTTCCGCCCGTGTGAACGCGCTCGTAGGGCGCCTTCACACCATCGTGTTTGCAAGCGCAAAATATAGAGAACAGAACGCATTGATTCGCTCGCACGAGCGCGTTTTGCACGCGGAAAGAGCTGCTTTATTTTCCAGTGTTTTGCGCAGCAAAGGCCCTCGCAGGAGTCTGTGGGAGATGGCGAATATACAGGGGGAAATACGCTCCGTAAAAAGTGAACACACCTGGGTCTCGTTAGGCTAAATAGCTTTTTAATCTACGGGCAGAGTGTGTCGCGCTTGTATGAACCGGCGCTGCATACGTAAAAAGTACAGACTGCGCAAATGTACCTCATCCTACCTCTTTCACGCACAAGTACATTGCCGTGAGCGTTTTTACGTATGCGCTCGTGTAAAGCTGAGAACACGGGGAGAGACGCATCTTAGTTGTTGGCTATTTCTGGCCGCCCCCTTCTGGATCTGTGCAGTAGTTTTGTAGAAACTTCCGTTACCAGTAGCAGCACATGCAGAGGACTTCTAGAAGTAGTCCTGCATATTCATGAGCTGCAGCCTAGCCACACCCACCCCACCCTCCAGCCAATGATCTGCCTATTAGGCCACATGCACACGGCAGTGTCGGATGCAGCAGCGGCGTCTGTGCGTGCCTTCTTGAATCTTCATCTGTACTGCGAATGGTCCGCACGGTGCTGTACAGATATACATATATTGTTAAACTCCCCTTTCTATGGTATCACCTATCGATGACGCGGAATCCGCGATTCGGACGGCTTCCACTGACTTTAATGGAAGCCGTCCGCGCGAAATACAAAAATGGAGTGTGCTGCGATTTCCCCCCGCCCCATCTGCAAGCGGGAACCACAATTAGTTTCCGCTCGTGTGCAGGAAGAATTATTTTTCTCTAGCATGCTATGTATATATATTGAGGGTTATGGCTGCAGAATCCAGAGGTGGACGCCCGCTCCAGATTCCACAGCACAAATCCGCCCGTGTGCCTGAGGCCTTACGCTGCGTGGAGACAGACTTCCAATCATTGGCCGTGGGGTGGGTGTGGCTAGCCTGCAGCTCATGAATATGCAGGACTAGTTCTGTGTCTGGCTGCTGCTAATAAAACTCAAGTTTCTCCAAAACTACTGCAGAGATCCACAAAGCAGACATATCAGTGCGACAGACACTACCCTGTGGTGCTCTCAGTGAAGGCTGCAAAAGGATGGTCACAGGGTCTCTTTAACCCTTTTCGATCTATTTTTGGATTGAGGGTTTCCTAGGGGGCTTGCCGTTTCAGCCGTTAAACAACAGCGCCATCTGCTGGCCAAAGCCACTAAATACGTAATGGAACACGGAGTAACACAAGCAGTGGAGCTGCTGGCAGAATGTGCATTGTTTGACGTTTTGTGAAATCGGAGCTGTATAAGCTTCAGTGGTTATATCCCGCAGTGGATTGGAAAGGGTTAAAGGGTTTGTCTGGAATTTTAAAAATTACCTTAAAGGGGTTGTCTGGTTAGAAAATCGCTTTTTAAGTTTTTAGAGCCAAATCGTTTAAAACAAATGGGTACTTACTAGAGATGAGCGAGTAGTGCCTTAGTCGAGTATCTGCCCGCTCGTGTCTAAAGTTTCGGCTGCCGGCGCGGGTGACAGGTGAGTTGCGGCAGTGAGCAGGTGGGAGCGGGGAGCAGAGAGGGATCTCCCCTCCGTTCCTCCCCGCTGTTCCCCGCCGCCGGCACCCGAATCTTTAGACACGAGCGGGCAGATACTCGACTGAGGCACTACTCACTCATCTCTAGTACTTACCTGTCCTCAGCAATGCAGTTATGTAGCCCTGTGATTCTCCCCATCTCTGTTGACAGCAGAAGTCAGGTGACCGCTGCCTGCCAGTCAGAGGCCACAGTGTCACTGCTCTGAACTCCTGGCATCATGGCACCCAGAATATAAGCACTGATGCCAGGAGAAGGGGTGGTGGTGCAGCAGTCACCTGACCTCCACTGTCAACAAAGATTGGGAGAATTGCAGGGCTGCATCGTTGGCGCGGAGGACGGTAAGTATCCGTTTGTTTTAAGTGATTTGTTTGTAAATTTACCCAAACGAGCGGTTTAACAGCAGCCAATAACATTTCTCACCTACTAAATCCCCCGTCGCTTTGTTCACTGCTGGTCATGTGACTGTTCCTACATCCATGACATGCCGTACAGTCACATGACCACTGCAGCCAATCACCGGCCACAGCGGTGATGCCAGCATGTATGGCACAAGACTGCTGAGGCTGGTGATTGGCTGCTGTGGACGCCATATTTGCTTCTGTTAGGCTGCTTTCTCCAAATTTCAGCCAACCCCTTTAAGTAGTACATCGCAGACTGCAGGGTTCGTATTTGGGTTTTCATGACATTCCGGCATCATTTATGAAAACTAATAGCGACCAACTGATCGTTACATTTCTGTAGTGATCTGCTTACTACAAAAAAAACGTCTCCCCTCTTTATTGCTCACAGCTATTGAATCCCATTATATTACAGGGACTTTATGAGATTAATGACTGCTTTCCTCCAGCAACAGCGCCGCCCTCGTCCGTGGGCTGTGCCTGGTATTGAAGCTCAAGTCCGTTCTGCGTGTTTCTAATTGCATAACCTGCATAAAAGTCTGTTTTTAGTCAAAGATAGTTTGCAAAAAGTCACATTAGACCTTGGTAAAGCTTGTAAGGTATGCGATGGTTATTAAGAATTGCGTTGCCCGTAAGGTGATGTCAGACGCTCGTCTCGGCTAAATACTCTACTTCTTGTGTCTCCTTGTGCAGCATCGCCTTACTGGTTCCTCACACTCCCTGTTGTGGACTTTAGTGCTAATCTCTGCCGTAAGGATATATACCGCAGGATGGACGCCGAGCCAGTGACGGCCCCCGAACCAGTGACGGCCCCCGAGCCAGTGACGGACCCTCAGCCTGATGAAGAGAAGCAATTGCCAGCGGCTGTTCGGGCGAGGATAGAGCGAAACAGACAAAGAGCATTGATGCTAAGACAAGCCCGACTTGCCAGCAGACCGTACCCGACTGGTGAAGGTGAAAACAATGTGAATACTCATTTCATTTACTTTTAATATTAGTAAAGGCGGTTACACTCGCAGGGCGGCTTCACGTGGGTGTGTACGGTTTTGTGCATGACTCAGCGCATCGTATTTGCACCGTGAATGAGTTTTTTGCTGTACTGTTTTCGCACACTGTGGGTTTTTTTGGGGGGCCCTGGACACAACCACGCTCCAGTTTAAATGGCTGTTTAGCCTGATGAGTTCCAGATGTGTTTCCTTTCCCGTGGAATTGCGCAGCGTATCACGCTTGTGTTGGCACTTCCCCCTACATACTTCTATGGGGACTTTTGGTGCACAAAAGTAGAGCATGCTGTGTTTTTTTTTCCTGCACACAACAAAAGGAAATATAAATGAACAGCCGCTCTAATAGGTTTTTATCCCTTAAACTGGTATTCTACTCAGAATTGTCGATTTTGTTTTTTTATATAAATGCCTAAAAAGGGTTGCTCCACTTTTTACTATTGATGATCTATCCTCAGAATAGGTCATCCATAGCCGATCATTGGGGGTCCGTTGCTTGCGATCACCACCGCCCAGCCCCAGAGCCAGTCACAACCAGCAGCAGATGGCTCCATACGTTGTGCAGTGGCCCGGCTGGTTTTACACGCTGAGTCCTATTGAAGTGAATGGGACTCGACAAGTAATAGCAGCCGGCGCCACTGTTATTATAACCTCGGCAGTGTTATGAAGGCGTCGTTTAACAGTGCCCCAATACTGGAGGGTGTCTGTAGCTGCCAACACAATACAGGAGGCAGTGGCACCTCAGTATAAGGGACTTCAGATCATAGTGCCACAATATAAGTCAGTTTATACATTTCAAAGTGGAGTAAGGCTGCCTACACCCCTCGCCGCATCACTCATATGTATTCATATTCATGGAGGGAATGTAGATTGTGTTGCTGTCTCTCTAACTTTCCACGTTTCTCTAGGGATTTCTGCTATGAAGGCGCTTCCGAAGATTGTAGATTCAGGCGGAGGATTCTTTATAGAGGAAGAAGCAGCAGAAGAGAAAACCGTAGAGAATATCGTACATGAGCCTGGTAAGACTGTGTCAGGATTGTGTCATGTTGTAAATTACTCACGGCTCTGTATGGTATCCTAGTTATTAGTATTGAATAGACACTTATAAAGTAGTTTGACATTTCCAACAACTAAGGCTTATTTTTCGTATAACCACAAAATATAGAATCTTCCGCCATATTTTATGTATCAGTTACTCGCACCTTTTAGATCTCTTCTTGCAGACATTGAGTAGGAACATTCATCGTTTACTCCCGGGGATACAACTCTGTTCTGGCCGTGTGATGGACACTGAGCGGCACAATCTGAGAGTATGCATGTATTCACATGCGTAAGATTTGCTACAGAAATTTTTAGAACTGTCGCCCAATCATCTGGATAAGGATTACAGAAATCTATGTGCTTGCCACTAAAACAACCCCATTCAACTCTACTCGCCATATAGTTTACCTGTGGTCTGGCCATAACATTGTTCTAGGCGATTTTAATGTGACCCCTTATAATCTAGCTTCCCTAACATGGCGACACAGTGAACCTCTCCTAGGGTCCGTCTTACACGACCGGATTTCCATTGCGAAATCCATGGCCAGCGTCCACACGGAGGATCTGCAGCGAAAGGCATGCATTGAAAGGTATGTGTTTTCGCTTTTTCCTTCACACTCGCAATTCGTTTCCGTGAGCAGAGGAAAAATCGCAGCATGCACTATTTTGCTGCATACTCAACGTGGACAGCCTCCATTGAAGTCAATGGAGGCCGTCCGACCCCCAGCCATTGTTGATAGACCACGGGTACCTGCGTCATCGCCTAGCAAGGGCACGAGAAATACAAATAAAAAAAAAAAAAAGTAAAATGAAAAATCTCTAATGTGCATGACCAATGACTAGGGTCTACAGTAAAGAAATTACAGGTACACACCGACGGACATCTTCCAACATCGGAGCTGTACAGCCTTAAATCATAATGTCTTTGAACGTCAGACAGTGGATTGGAAAGGGTTAATAGCTGATCTGAACTAAAGCACAATTAGACCTGGAATATAAACTAACTAAGCTAGAAATGGCGAGGAAACATTTAGTCGTTCACATTCGCTGTATAAGCGAATGAGAAAGACTTAGCGATCAATTAGTGAACGAGCCAACGATGATTTTAAGCCTGCATAAGATGAACGAAAAGCGAATGATTTATCGTTTGTTATTCGATCGCCGGCACCGTTTACACAATGATTATCGGGTCGTCTTTGCTGCAGTGTGTACCCCAAAATGATTTCATTAAAAACTACAACCTGTCTCGCAAACACAAGCCCTCATACGGCTATGATAATAAAAAAGTTCTGGCTTCTGGTATGCGACAATAAAAAAAAAAAAAAAACTGAAAAATTAGTTGGTCATTAAGGCACAAACAGCTTGGTCACTAAGGGGTTAATGCCTTTTTTGGTATAATGAAGTAAATACAGAAAAAATCTCTCCATCTAAAATATAAGAAATACTCGTGCAAGTCGTGTGCTCTTGTTTGGGAACGTGTTTGGAGCCTAAAGTAAATTTAAAAAAAACAAAGCAGAAACGTGCAGGTCATCTTTCTATTTCTCCTGTAATTCACGAAGCCTTTGCCCTGCTTCAAGCCCAAAATCGGAGGCCATTCATTCTCCCTTTCCCCCAGCAGGAAGTCTTGGTCCGAGCTCCTTTATCGGGCAGCTCATGTACCCACCCCCCTTGTTTCTCATGGCTGTAATGCTAATAAGTAATAAATCTCAGTGGTAATGAACCTCGGGCGCCATCGTTATTCCTGCAGGTTGATTTGTGATTAATTATGGATATACTGGTCATTTTTTAAAGACACAGGTTGTACCTTTTTGTGTTTACAACCTACGAAGGGCTCTTCCACGTGATCCTTTTTACCGCATATTACTCTCGCGGGTTTTGCACGTGTAATACGCGGTTATAATAAACTTTACTTTACTTTCAATGATTCCTCCCACGCATGCAAAAAAGAAAGCGTCATGCTCTATCTTGGCGTTATTACACACACATACACACCAAGATAGCGTATGGGGATTTGCTGGGGTACACAATGCATTGCACACTGCTGCGTGCGAGATACACTGCGGACAGCGCTCATGTGAGGGAGACTTCATAGTAAAATATCATTGTAATGCCCCATACGATGGTGGAATTCTGGGGAGAAGAAATGTGAAGTCCGTTAGACTGAACATCATCTGTTTCCGCAGGTCCAGTCCTAGAATTTGATTATCTGTTTTGTGAGGAGTGCGGCAAAGACTTTATGGATTCCTACTTGAGCAATCACTTTGATTTGGCTGTTTGCGATGCATGCAGGTAAATTACCATTTGCTGTTTTTTGTACTTTTCGTACTCTTTAGCTTGGACCCCTAAATTATTCATATTTTTATGAGACTGCTTCGATTTGTGCTTTTAGCTTGTACAACCAAATACTAAAGTTGCTTTCACATCTGCAGTCGGGGTTCCGTTATGGGAGCAGGAAAAAGGCCAAATGGGTCCGTCTTATGACGGAACCGAACAGCGCTAAACAGACTCCATTGACTATAATGGGGTTGGTTCAGTTTACGATCAGCTGCCCGGCATCTTACCAGAAGAAAAAAGAGCTGCATGCAGAGAATGGAGGCAGGACGAGCCAGAGATCTCTTCCGGCCGCCCGTCTCCATTCACTGCAAGCAGGCAGTCACTCAGAAATTGAGCGACTTCTGTTTACACTGCGGGAGAAGTCGCTCAGTAGTCATTTTGTTGCAGCTCACTGAAACTGAACGACTAGCGACTACTGATCATCTTGTCGCTCAGCGCTCTGTCGGGCTCCTTGTGTCCACAGGCCAACAGTCGCCCATAACTGCTCATTTGAGTGATTTATACGGGCACCTATCAGTTCGTATAAAGCTACCTTTATCCTCTCCATTCATATTTCTATGGAGCTCAGCATATGAACCCAACCTATCTATATATTATCAGTATATGAGGAAAATAACCCTTTAAGTGACCCCTTATAGTCTAAAACTTGCCCAACAAAAATAATAGCTGCAATCAGATTGGTCATTGGACAATTCCATTAATGTTTTTAAGGCATATGCAGAAAAGGCACCACAAAGAGTACGTTTTCGGGATTAGCTTGTCCCTATTCTTGCTTCCAGGTTATAATAGCATTACATGTAAGCTGTGAGATAATTCTTCTTTATTGTTTTCATTGCTTAGAGATTCAGACGAAAAACATAAACTCATCACAAGGACCGAAGCCAAGAAAGAGTATTTACTGAAGGACTGCGATATCGATCAAAGGGAACCTGTGCTAAAGTATATTTTAAAGAAAAACCCTCACAATTCTCATTGGGGTGACATGAAACTCTACTTGAAACTGCAGGTATGTATCGTTTGTTTTCATACTGAGAACATTTGGAGTCTGTGGTGCAGCTGAATGGAGTGGCTTTAGACCTGCACCATTGTAAATGTACAGCGTGGGTTAAAAACTTCTGCAGCAGCAGGATAGCTTGACACCCAAAAGCCTCATGTCCAAGGGCGGGTTTGAATTGCGTAATCCACGGATGATCCGCAGTTCAAGCTGCTCAGAGGGAGACATGGGCGTCCGCAGCTTAATTAAAGCATGGAAATTTGTTTTGCGGACCTTCTGGTCTGGTAAACAAGTCACAGCATGCTCTATTATGCCACGGATCTCGCAGGAACGGCTTCCATTGAAGTCAATGGGGGCTGTCCAATCTGCGGCACACCCGCAGTTGTCACCGCGGGAAAGCAGAAGATTAAAAAAAATCTCCACTGCGCATGTGCGGCGGCACGCCCGCCCACATCCACAGAAGAAAAGCCGGAAGACCCGCACAGCCATGCGGAGGATCCAGAAGGGTAAGTAATATCCTCTTGCCGTGGGCAGAGTGGGATTCTGCTGCGTGCTCCTCATGTCCAACCCGCCTGTGGACATGAGGCTTAAAGAGAAGACAAAAGTGGTTAATTACGTCTTTTGTCTTTTCTATTTTACCATGCACAATGCTCATAGTGCTACATCTGTTTGACCCAGCGATTACATAATCGTTGGGTGTTCCCTGGAATGGTGGCTGCTGGGTCTCCCCAGACATAGATCGCCTCTGCCAGTGACAGAAGCAGGAAAGGTGAATCTGCAGCCGAACGGTTGCATCTCATAATGGAACCTAACAGTGCCAAAGAGACCCCATTGACTATAATGGGGGTACGTTCGGTTTCCACTCAGCTGATCGGCTTTTGGACGGAAGAAAAAGCTCTGCATGCACTTCTTCTTCTGGTATTCTGAGCCGGATCTGCGACAGAATCTCCGAGCGGAGGTTCCAACGTAGATGTGAATCCTGTAAATAAGACTCCTGTGGATGCTACTGTCTGTTGAGGGACATATAATGTACAAAATATATTTTATATACCCAAAGATAGGTAAATAAAATACTAATTTTCCATGTCAAGCCTTTTTCATGGCTAATTAAGGTGAAGTGTGCCGGTCTGCAGGAGGCTTCGCACCCTCCAGCTAAAGCTGACCATCCTTCAAAAGTGGAGAAATCTAATAAGCTACAAGTAATACAGGAAATATGGTGTGCGCCATAATTTGCAATGTTCCATAAAGTTGCCGGACAGCAGTTTAGAAATTTCCTCCGTGTGGGCAAATTCACTTGACAGGCTTCAAGTTCTCTGCTTGCAGTCAATCGTGGACCTTGATTGTTTACTTCCACTGTATGAAAATCCGCCCTGGCCATGTGATGGGCACATAAGTTTGCCGCTTGCAGAGCTCTGATACACATGCTGGAGCTTGTGTTTATCACTAGGACACATTCTCAATCTTTGAAGTAAAACAATGAAGATTCCCATTCATTGACTGCCAGCGGTGACTTTGAACACCCACTGGAAAAGGTATAAGTAGTGGTCATTCCCATTAGTTACGGACCTTTGTATTGGGTTTGCAGTGTCTGCTGTGATGCATTAAAAAATAGTTTTGTCCTCTTCCTATTATTTAGATCGTTAAACGCTCCTTAGAAGTGTGGGGAACCGAAGAAGCTCTAGAAGAAGCCAAAGAGGAGCGGCAAGACAATAGAGATAAGGTGAAGCAAAAGAAATTTGACAAGAAAGTAAAAGGTAAATAAGATGCCTCATTGTATCCGTACTACTACAGTACAATCATTATGGTTGTTAGAAACTTTGCATCAGGAATCTAATGGAGATGAGACTTTGAGGAGGATTCAACTATTTATGCTAGTTTTTGTCTCATAGGAACGTCAGTTTTATTGTATGCCATGTTTGTGCTAAAATGTGACCTTACTTCTCTCGTTACTTCAGAAAGTTGGAATGGGGGGGCGGGGGGGGGGGGCGTTGGACTGCCAGATTTACGATAAATTACACCAGAAAGTGGCATAAATTATAACAGATTTACAGCGGCTCACAGCAGGCATGGATTTCAGTTTCTTGCGGATGGACAGCCAAAGTTGTGCCATATTTACTACAAGGGCTGTACCTCTTAATACATTTGGAGGATTTTACTCCAGTATGCTTTGTCAGACTTGGTAGCATTCCATTTTCATTTTTCCTGTCAGTAGAGCTGTATGAGGGCTTATTTTTTGCAGGATGACTTGTTTTTATTGGCATCATTTGAGGTATATATGACTGAATGGACACTTAATTAGCGCCACCCATCTTTCAATGCATTCGACCCCCTCTAGCATTCATTGTGGCATAGCGTCTACTAGGTGTTGAAATTGGTCAGTGGAATATTGGCTCATGCATACAGCGTAGCTTCTTGTGAGGTCTAAGCAGCTGACCAGATGAGGCCCCTCCAGCGTCCTATTAAACTTCCTGTATTGCAGGGTGCTGACAAACTGCTGTTGCAACGATCTTGTAAATACTCCCAAGCCTGCTATGGATTACAGTCTATTAAACCTGGCTGTATAGACTGGTGGTAAAAGTACAATATACTGTAGTATTGCAGTATATTACACAGGCTAGGGTCCCTTCACACGGGCAACACCGCATCGCTGTGAGAAAATCGCAGCAATATCGCATCGCTGCACCGTGCGATATCGCTGCGATTTTCTCACAGCAATACCGCGATTTTGTAGCGCTACAAAGTCGCATGTGACGCTACAAAATTACGTGACTTTGTAGCATCACGTGCAAGGATTTTCGGGGGAGGGCTTGAAATATAAGCCCTACCCTGAAAATAAGCTGTAACTAAAGGAGAAAAAAAAAAGTATATATCACCTCTTCCGCGCTGTCCGGGGCGCCACCACATCTTCTCCCCAGGTCCCGGCACTGATCTTCTTCAGCTTCTGTCTGGGGATTGAAAAATCCCTGACTGCTGAAAGCGCTGGCTGTGATTTGCTGACACTTAGCCAATCACAGCCAGTGCTCGAAGAATGGCTGTGATTGATTCAATCACTGCCATTCATCGAGCACTTGCTGTGATTGGCTAAGTGTCAGCCAATCACAGCCAGCGCTTCCAGGAGGCGGGGATTTTTCAGTCCCCAGACAGAAGCTGAAGAAGATCAGTGCCGAGACCTGGGGAGAAGATGCGGCCGGGCTGACAGCGCGGTAGAGGTGATGTATGTGTGTGTTTTTTTGTTTTTGTTTGTTTTTTTTTTCCCCGGCAGTTAGGGCTTAGATTATAGCTTTGACAGTAGCATTTCTTACTGTTAAAGTTGCATTGCATGCAAACCCTGTTTTTGTGTGATGCGATGCAACAGAGAGGAAGGCTCCATAGGGAAATACGGCCTACAAAACCTCGTGTGTCGCGGGCAGATCGGCGGACCTGCGAGGTTTGGGTGTCGTTTTGTAGCATGCTACAAAACATCTTATGTGTGAAAGAACCCATAGAAAAGCATGGGCTTCACATACATGCGATTTGTAGCAACGCTGCAAAATTGTTGCCCGTGTGAATGAGGCCTAACACTTGAGCTAAAAAAATAAATAAGAAATTACTTGAACTTGTGATCCACCCCCCCCCACCCCCCCCCCCCCCCATTCCTTTGGCTAGTTTTTAAGTAGTAAAAAAAAATATACGAAATATCAAAATATCACATGACACGTGATGAATGCCTTAAGGAAACAGACAATGCCAGAATAACTGGATATTTGTTGTGTACAGTAAAATCTGTGTCTCGGGACCTTCATTTGGGGCGAGACATTGCGTATAGCTGCAGCCACTAAGCAAGACAAGTGTTGGATCCTCCTACCAACCATACGCCTCAGTTTGTACAAAAGCCGTTCAAGAAATAGGTGAGTGCCCGCACTGCTCTCTGCAGACGCTCGGGTCGGGTCCCGCTGCAAGAATTCTCGCAGCCGGATCCGACCCGGCCGTCTGCAGGCAGCCTTAATTACAGAACAAGAGCTGGGAGGGTGGATTTCATGTCGCTTATCTTCACCACTCGGCCGCAACCACATCTCAACCGGAACATCCTGACAAAAAACAATTTGGAGGGGCAATTGAGGGACGGTGGTGTCAAGGTATCATTCGGCAATAGCCATTTGGGTTAGGAGGATGGATCGCTGCATAAAGAAGGCCGATCTGACCCGATGTGCATGCAACAGAAAAAAAGAAAATGGGTTTTACCAGACAGACTTTTATATTCTGTTGTCCTGGGGAAGGAGAACCCTGGTCCAAATGAAGTGCCTGTGCAGAAAAGAACAGAGTTGAGTCTTCAGTCAAGTAAAATAAGTAATAAGTTATCCTTTAACCTGCAGAGCCACATATTGTGCTGTCCAGGGTGAGAATAGCAGAACACTTGGAAAAGAAGGGCCTGGGATGAAAAGCTCATAGGTGGGGGGGGCGCAAGACATATCGGACAGTGCGGTCCAGCATCAACACAATCTCCAGTAAGTAGTGGGAGCACTGGGGTTGCACTGGTGCCCAGGATAAGCCTTTTCCAAGGAAACCTTTTGACCATTTCAACGTTAAGACCTGAGACATTCGAAGCCCGAAATAAACCATAGGAAGGCAGAAAGGCTGCACAACATCGGAATTCACCTACAGAAGGAGATGTTACCTGGATGTTTGTGCAATTGCCAGTCATGACAGCGCAGCCGAAGAAAAACAGAAGGTATCTGGGGAAAGAATTGTCAGTTTGCAAAACCGGAGAGTTGTAGACACTTGATGCTCACGGAATTGCCGAGGGACAACCGTTGCCCTTTGGGAAAGAAGTATGTGAAACTAACTAACACAAGTCCTCACTGAACAGGGGGGTTGTAGAGCTAGCCCAATGCTCACAATGACCCGCACAACAACGGTCTTGGAGTAAAGTGGCCGATTGACACCAACCAGAAATGTATACCATATCGACTATGAAATGACTTCCTCTGAGACAATTGCTGTGCATGACCGACCCTCTGCACAATCTGCCACCTATAGCAGATGCATAAGGAAAACTAAGAGGGGAATCCATCCATTACGGACATTTCAGCTGAAGGAAATAAAAAAATCCTTTGCAGAAGCTCCGTATATTCTCCGGATGATGTTTTCTGAAAGGGTAATGTTGCCAGGCACGGGGTCTGTCTGGGTCTGGACTCTGATTGTTATGCAGACTTGTACTGAGAGTGTGGTGATACAATGCTCTGCCCTATGGAGGGGGAAAGAAGGTGCTCAAGTGATGCTAGTGCCAAGTAGGAATTACACGACCTCACAAACGAGTAACCACATCGGATCCAAGTAGTGCATCCTACGCCAGTATTGTGTGGATTAGCCCCCCCCTCCATGTTCTTGGATCTTAGAATTTTAGCATCCTCTTGTATGGATGTAGTTTAACAAATAAAGTCAGCAGCTTTCACAGCTTTTAAATTAAAGATGAAAAAACTTTTCTAAGATTAAGACATTGATGACCTGTCCTGAGGAAAGGTCACCGATATCAGATCAGTGGGAGTCCGCTGCTTGCCCGCCTGCTAAACAACTGTTTGAAATCGCTGCAGTGCTTCAGAGCATACCCGTCACCGCACCATATATTGCATAGCAGTTCAATGCCATTCACTTGAATAGGACTGAGCTGCCCCCCAGCCGTGTGACGATGAACATAACCTCACAGACCTGAGAAGAGGCTGTGGCTTCTTCAGACATCTGATCGGTAGGGGTCCTAAGTGACAGACCCCTACTGCTCTGATATTGATCACCTATTCTGATGATAGGTCATCAGTCTTAGGGTTACTCTGGGACGACTGTCGAGCGCATGAATGCCCAAGACTTATCACTCCTAGGCTTTCACACTGGAGCAATAGTTATTCACTGAGCGGAGGTGGAGTGCGCTAAAGATCACCGCCGGTCATCCGCCTCCCTTACTGGAAACAGTCATTCAAAGATGCAAAGATGAACTCCTGTTTTCCCACTCTGTAACCTGTCAGCCCCCATGACAACTATCACTGAAAATCACTCTGGTGTTTTGTTTTTTTTTACCTTGAGCTGTCCTGTGTAACTCTACCCTTTAGGAGCTTGTTCCATATAATCTTCTAAGAAATACTGTGTATAATTAAGTGTTGCTATTCATTGACGTAACCCATCTGTTCCACAGAACTCCGTCGTGCTGTAAGGAGCAGCTTATGGAGAAAAGATGCCAGCGGCCATCAACACGAGTATGGTCCAGAGGAACATGTTGAAGAGGACATGTATAAGAAGACGTGTACAACGTGTGGTCATCAATTAAATTATGAGAAAATGTGACTTTAATAGAATTTAACTTTTATATTTAAAATAAAATAAGAACTTGCATTAACCCTTTTTGTGACGAGCCTATATTTTGCTTTAAGGACAAAGCGATTGTCATTGTTCATTGACAGCTTGTTTTTCCAGGGGCAAATTGTATTTTTTAACGGTATGGCTTTGGGTTACATATAATGTGCCGTATAACTTTTATTACCTTTTTTGAGAGGGTTAGAAGAAAAAAGCCTCCTCAGAAATTCTGCCATTTTTGGTGGGTTTGTTTTTACAGCGTTTACCTTTCACTAAAAGCATAAGATTTTTGTACGTACTGTAAAATCTCTCATCTTGTTTACTGGGGGACACAGCTGAAGACCATGGGTATAGCTACTGCCACTAGAAGGCAGACACTTAGCAGAAAGTGTTAGCTCCTCCTCCTAACTATACCCCCCTGCAGGTACCAAGCTAATCCCTTTGTATGCAGGCCTGTAGGAGCAGCCAAGTAGGATACAAAAACCGCAAATAACATGACAAAAAATAAATTTCAACACCGTGGTCTGTTTAATGCCATTTGTAAAACTCTTTGAACAAGGAAGGTGTCCATTGATGCAAAAGTATGTACCTGGTAAAATTTAGCAAAGGTGTGCATATAGTTCCAAGTAGCAGCCTTACGCACTTGAGTAGCGGAAGCACTGTTGCATACCGCCCACAAAACCCCCACTGCCCGAGTAGAGATTGCCATAATACAGAATGGGGGTGCTCTCCCCTTGGCACAGTAGGCCTCTACCACCGCCGATTGGATCCAGGGAGAGATGACCACTTTGGAAGCTGCAAGACCACGTCTTGGGCAGCCAGAAATCACAAACAGAGAGTGTCTGAAAGATGCAGTCTGAGAAAGAGGTCTGCAAGGCTCGCTCAAGATCTAGTTTGTGAAGAACGCATTCTCTCGGGTTAACTACAAAGAGGCAAAATGAAGAAAGAACGATGTCCTCATTGAGATGGAATGCCAATACCTCCTTAGGTAGAAATTAATGAAGCGGGCATAGGACCACCTTGTCTTGATAAGATAGTTAATGGTGGTTTGACAATGCTGCAAGCTCGGAAACCCAGCGGATGAAGGCCACCTTCCAGGTCAAAAGGGGAGCTGGAACCTCCCTCAGCAGCTCAAATGGATGAGCCTGTAGTGCATCCAGTACAAGATTAAGGTCCAAAGGTAGCACAGGAGAATGGCATGGAGGGGTGACGTGAATGACCCTTTGTAGAAATGTACGTATGGCTAACTTGGAGGCTAGTGGGCGTTGGTAAAGTATGGATAGAATGTACTTGTCCTTTTTAAGGAACTAAGGCTCAAACCCATTTCCAGACCCTTCTGTAGTAAGAACAGGAGGCTTGATAAAGAAAAATGTATAGGATGAAAGTTGCATTGTTCGCACCATAGAAATAGAACTTTTCCAAACACACTGGTAAACCCTAGACCAGGGCCACATCCGGCTTATGGTGACCTTCAAAGGGTCGATTGTAAGACAGCATAGTTAGGGCTCGTTCACACAAGCGTATTTGCGTACATAATATGCAGTGAATAGAAGCCATTGATTTTAATGAGTTCATTCACACGAAGTATATTTTCACAAAGCATGACCTATTTTGTTGCGTACTGCGCACCGCAATAGCCCATTGAAGTGATTGGACCGCGCAAATACGTAGTGAACGCGCAGGAAACCTATGTATTCACTGCATATTTGCGCCACATTTCAGTAGGCCCATCTGCGTTCTTTTTTTCGTGCCTAACTATGCAGGCATAAGCGATTTTTCGATTGCGCAAATACGCAGCGTATTTGTGCGACTGAAATATAATTACGCCCGTGTGAACAAGCCCTAATAGTGACCCCTATAGTGGTCGCAGTAGTAATAGTGACTCTGATAGTGGCGCCAGTAAAAAAGTGGCCCTCATAGTGGCCCCAGTAATAATAGCGACTCCCACAGTGGGCCAATTAGTAATAGCGACCCCCACAGTGGGCCAATTAGTAATAGCGACCCCCACAGTGGGCCAATTAGTAATAGCGACCCCCACAGTGGGCCAATTAGTAATAGCGACCCCCACAGTGGGCCAATTAGTAATAGCGACCCCCACAGTGGGCCAATTAGTAATAGCGACCCCCACAGTGGGCCAATTAGTAATAGCGACCCCACAGTGGGCCAATTAGTAATAGCGACCCCCACAGTGGCCCCAGTAGTAATAGCGACCCCCACAGTGGCCCCAGTAGTAATATTATCCCCCCTCAGCAATATTAACCTCCCATAGTAATAATATTCCCGTCAGTAATATTAACCCCACCTCAGTAATATTAATATCCCTGTAATATTAACCCCCCCCCCAGTAATAGTCGCCCCACCCCCCAACCCATATACTTACCTCCTCCTTGCTGTCAGCACCGCTCCCCCTCTGCTCGCACTGAGCCCGGGTGCACATTGACATCAGTGTGTGCGCCCAGAACGCTTGAGTCCTCTCCTGCGGAACTGATGAGCAGGGGACTCGGGAGGAGGATCCCGGCTGCACACTGACGTCAAGAATGTGTGACGGTATCAGCGCTAACAGCGGGATTACCAGCGGTAATCGCTACAGTGGTGAGCGGCTGTCGGCACACTGTGGACTACATAAAACAAGGCAGCGGGCCTTGTGCTTGTCACATGTGCCCTAGACAAACAGACTGGTGTCTATGGTGAGTACTATCACGGAGAGAGAGGGGCGATACCTATCGATTCCTGCCTCTGTCCCTGATTACTCACGGATTGACTACTTGGAGCGCACTCGCCACTACCAACTTGTCTAAAACTACATTAGACGCCCTGGTAAGATCTAAGACCTCCTGTGACAGGGAGTAAGCCCATTCTTGGTCAGTGGTGGCAAAGTGGGAGGGCTGCCTGTAGTAGATACTCTGGACGCCTGCCACAATGGAATACAGTTAGAGCAGAATGGCTCGAAGTGCTGCATGTAAATTTTGTTTTGCAAGAGCCTGTATAGTGAGTGGCTCTAGCTGATTCCTGTCTGCAATCTTCTGCTCTGGTGTTGGTTATGGGGCTGGAAATGCCACAGAGTTACTTAGTAAAAAAAAACTGTTGTACCCTACTACTGCAAAAACAAAAAAAATATTGCAGGAGGGGCAAAATAGCAGGGGAGCTAGCTGCCAGGCAGAAGAGCTTACCCAAGCCAGAACTGGTCTTGGGGAGTGATGGACCAATGGATAACTGTAGAATGGGCTCAATACTTCTATGAAGAATGATGTTGTGGTGCCTCACTGATCTCATCATAGAATGAGGGCAGGCCATGATGAAGAGCAACAGCAGCAGCCAAGAGGATCACTGAAACTTTGTTGTGCTGTACCCTGATTAGGGGAGTGAGCAGCAAGTTCTCACCACTGAGTGCCATTAGAGCACCCTCCCCCCCTTCCCCATCCAGAAAAATTAAAGGGGGAAAAAAAGCGGGTCACATTCAAGTTAAAATGTAAATGGGCCTCTTTTTCTTCTGAGGAAATGGCAGACAAAACTGTTAATTCCAGTCTGCTCATCCTCCTGAGTGAGTTAACAGAGTTCTGCCTCCCTGTATTCCCCAAATCCAAATGGTAGTTGAAGACTAGTATAAAACACAGGTCTGCCTCCTACGGACACTAAGCTAAAATTGAAACGTAGAGCTAGTAGGAGGAGCTAACACTTTTTCTGCTTAGGGTCCGGCCTCTAGTGGCAGTAGCTATACTTACGGTCTTCCAGTGTGTTCCCCAATGATACGGACGAGAAAATAACCATCTGAATCAGCACAATTACTGTGATACCACGTGTGTATAGATTTTTATTTTATATTTTTTACTTTTGCACAATAAACACTTTTTAAAATTAGTTTTTCAATCAATTAATGGAATACAAGAATATTAGCATAATAACGAATTGCAACAATTTACATATCACACAGGATCATTCTCATGGAAAATAACATCTTACTTTGACAATTGTCAGTGATAATTCTTACAGTGTATTCCTGCCATCAACTTTTCATTCCTTGACTTCGTTTCTACATTCTTTGTCTTTTTAGGGGCTGAAACAGTAGCATCTTGTCCTCTTTATCATGAGGTAGTTTCAGAACAGTCTTGACTCATAATGCCCTTGGCCCACTCCAGTAGGGTCCGGTAAGAGGGGAGGTGGGGAAGGGGGGGGTATGGATGAGGGAGGGTTGGGAAAAAGGTAAGAGAATACATCTACTACATGAGACAGACCAAGAGGTGTTTTACCTTATGGTTAGGGTTCCCTGTCCCCTGCTTGCTCTCCGCTAGCCCACCAAGCGCTCTCCTCAATTCCTCCATTAGGTACTCTTCTGTATATCTAAAGGGGTTTCCTATAGCGCAGTGGTGTCGAACCTATGGCACGCCAAGCCATCGGCTGCTGCTCACCACAGTAGTGAATACCACCCAGGTTGCTGCAACTTCCTGGTCGATATTCACTCAGCGGCACTGATCCGGGCGCACACTGTGACGTCGGTGTGCTCCTGGGATCCTCCTCCTCTGACGTCTCCTCTTTAGTTCTGCGACAGGAGAGGGAATTGGCGTCCGGACGCACACACTGACGTCCACAGCAGTGCCGTGGAGAGGAGCAGCAGCGTTTCTATGAGCAGAAGGAAGTAATGTAAATGGGTCTCGGGGTGGTGCTATTATTACTAGGGCTGATATAGGGGATACTATTAGTAATAGTGTCCTCTATATTGGCCACAGTAGTAACAGTATTACTGTTGGGCCACTGTGGGAGTCACTATTACTACTAGGGCTGCTGTGGGGGACATTATTACCACTGGGGCTACTGTTGAGGTCACTAGTACTACTGAGGAGGTCATTATTACTGCTGGGGCCACAGTAGGGGACACTATTACTACGGGGGACACTGCAGGGGTTACTAATACTATTGGAGCTGCTATGGAGGTCACTATTACTATTGGGGCCACTGTCTGTGTCACTATTAATGCTGAGACCACTTTGGGGATCACTATTACTACTAAAACTACTGTGGGGGTCTCTATTATTACTGAGGCCACTTTGGGGGACACTGTTACTGCTGGGGCTACTGTGCAGGTCACTAGTTCTACTAAGGGGCTGACTATTACTACTGAGGCCACTGTGGGTGACACTATTACTACTGATGCCACTGTGGGGGGGGTCACTATTACTACTGGGGCTACTTTGGAGGTCACTGGTACTACTGAGGGGATCACTTACTACTGAGGCCACTTTGGGGGACACTGTTACTACAGAAGCCACTGTGGGGGTCACTATTACTACTTAGTTATGTTTACATGTGGCGGAAATGCTGCTGCATTTCCACTTCCAAAAAATAGTCAAAATCTGCATCCCGTCCATGGCAAGCTCAGATTCTGAGTGCGGAATCCCACACAGAATCCGCCAATGCCCATGGCTATGGACATAAAAAAGACAGTTTCTTATGCCTTTGGATCCAGCGTGGGTCTCCACCGTGCTGGATCTTCCTCCTTCAGCATGGCGGATGCATCCCGGAGCGCTGGCCATCGTGTCCGCTGCATGCACAGTGCTTTTTTTTTTTTTTTAAGTCTCCTGATTTCCCGCGGATCCGCGGCACATCCACAGTGGCAGCTTTGTCTGACTTCAGTGGAAGCCATCCATGCGGGATCCGCAGGACAATGAAGCATGCTGCGATTTGCATTCCAGAAAAAAGTCACATCCACATGCTTTTAACTGCTTTGCAGACCCTAATGCATCCCTATGGGTGGCTTGTTTTGTGGATCTCCTGCAAATCATATCCGCCCATGGACATTGGGCCTAAAAGGTTCGCCATCACTGCTATAGGGGATCCGGGCACCGGTTCACAAGACACAATGATTACCACCATATAAAATGTAATGTTTTTCCATAGTGTATAACTAGTAATACGTCTGTTGCCCCAATATACCGGTGGGCCGCACGGCACAGCCGGCTTTACTCTCATCCTTTAATTGAATTTGGGCCGGCGATTGGCTTCCATTTCACAGCAGATTATCATTTTCTGAAAGCAACAAGGTCATTTAAAGAAAAAAACTCCCAATACGGAGGAAAAAGGGCCCGAGATAAGGGGCCCCCTAATGACTTCCAGGATTTCAGTTGATTGCATCCAACGAGGCAACACAGAAGAGCAGAGATTATCTCTATTAGGGCTCCTTCACACGAGTGTATGCGTTTTTACGTTCGCTCATCCTGCCGTTAATTCACATGAATGGATAATTTCTCATGATCATGACCCGAACTTAATTAGTGTTTTCTCATCCATTCACACAACCTATTGTATTAGCAAGAAAATACGCCGCAGCCCGGAAATCCCTCGCGCTGCATAAATCCTCGGAATGACTTCAAATGCCGAAATATAGGCAGCTGTAAGCTTTTCTCTGTGTTGGGTCCTGCTAACCCCCTCCCCCTCCCTATTTTTCCAGCTCCCATAGGAGTCTATGGAAGCCGCCGGCATATATTGGTCGAAAGATAAAACCAGAACTATCTTTTCCGGCGCGCGTATGTTCTACCTTTCCCAGAATCGGCAGTGTATGTTCTATTTCTCCATGCCGGACGCTTGTTCGCAGCGCAAAATTGGAATCCAATGGTTGTGTTTTTCGGCCGGGCGTGAAAACGCTCATGGGAATAACACCTTAGGTGTATGCATATTTACAGTCGGCCGCATTCGCCGTAAAATCACATGAATGAAGAAAAGCCCTGTTCGAGTCACAGCCCAAATTACTGTTTTCTCATCCATTCACGTGGCCAGGTGCGATGTATTAGCGAAAAAATACGCTGCAGCCTGGAAATCCCTCGCTCAGCATAAATCCTCGGAATGACTTCTAATAGTTAAGTATAGGCAGTCGTAAGCTTTTCCAGCGTTGGACGCTGCTAAACTACCCCCCCCCCCTCTTTTTTTTGCAGCCTTCTGGCTGCGTATAAACTTGGTCGCTGTTTTCAGTCGCCGATGACCTATTAATCCCGGTGCAACCTTTATATGTGACTAAAAATCTGAAGGAATACATTGAAAACCAATGCTTTGGGTATGGGGGACACAAATTACAATTAATGCAAACTTGGGACAACCCCTTGTATGATCATACAGAGTGTTCATAAGGAGAACAGATCCCAGGCGTGACGTCATAGGCAATCTGCAATGGAAGCCCTGAGAGTCTGCAGAAGGCCCCCAGCTGCCATTGTAACCGTTAGGGACCTCCAAACTTCGATTGGAGCATTTAAAGGGTTAACATATTGTAGGCAGGTGTCAGCTATACCAGACAGCATTGTATGGAGTAGGATCGGCCCCTGAACCCATTCCATACAAACCCCAAACCTCCATGACTTAACAGTACATCATGGAGCATTGAGGGATTAATGTTGTGTGCGACTGATAGGAGACCTTTATGGTCCCATCCACTTTGCATGTAGTAATGCCGCCACTTTCATGATCATCATTGGCAATATCAGCCTGTGGAGTACCGATTGTGACATCATAGGATGAGAGAATTCTAAACATTGTGACATCACAGCATTCCAACCTAACTTGCAGCATACAAAGCCTGGAGCTCAGATCACGAGGCGAGGATGCATCGCAGGTAACACTGTCACTTTCCGGAAGTCGCAGAGCTGCTGATGTACGGCGGATCCTGCAATGTGTTTAAAATGCTTGGAAGTTGTATATATGTTCCTGAAATACCTGTTTTCTGTAATGTATTAATATAACTATTTTCATTGTTTTGGTCAAAACCAGAGAGAAAAACAGATATGCTTTTCCCCCCCTGAAATAGCGCTACTCTTGTCTGTAGGTTGTGTGTGGTATTACAGCTCAGCACCAAATGAGTGAATATCAGGCACAGCAACCGGGCAATTGTGTCGCTGGAAAGAAAAGCAAACGTTTTTTCTACTCTCATACATCCCCTTCTATATATCGGGTCTGGTATGTATATCCGCTATCGCTCTGTATTGTACATTCTGCTGGGATATATTGTTATACATCAAGGTATTCGCTAAGTCTGCTGTATAATGACCCGCGCCCCCTATATAGTGTAGGAACGTATTTAGCTACATGTGGACGTGCGATGTTGAGACTTATTTAGCAAATATATATATATAAAGACGAAAACCCTCACTGACTCACTGGCCACTAATTCCCCAACTTCCTGATGTCGTAGAAACATGAAATTTGGCAAAAGCATAGATTATGTCATAAATAGAAAAACTAATGGGTCCCAACTCGATTATTCAATTCTATGCGCAAAAGAATTAGTGCCCAAATTTTACATACGGAATCTAATTCTCTCACTTCCCGATGCAACAAATAATTACACAAATTTTTACCGCACAAATATGAAATTTGCCACGACCATTCTTTGCGTACTAAATATTGGAAATTTAAAGGGTTGCAACTTGATTATTCAATCCTATGCATAAAAGTAAGTGACCCCCTATGTAATGTAACTAATAACACACATCTGTACTGCACAAACCTGAAATTTGGCATGACCATACCTATGTTATGTAACTAATAACATATCTGTACCCTGCAATATATGAGACAGTTATCTTCTCAGCAAAACAAAACGCATTTATCTAAAGTAACCATGACTTTATAAGATTTTCCATGTGAACACCAGATAAACACCAGTACCAAATTAACTGGGGCGAAGCCGGATATATCAGCTAGAACACACGGTAACATCACAATACTGTTGGCATCATTATGGGATGTGCTGTAGTTCGGTCACTTATCAGGCCAGGAAGGACAAGAGCCGCAGACAGGAGGATCCATCAAAAGAACACGTGGATTGGTAACCATGGTGATATTAGAATACTAGTAACACATAACTTACTGCTCATTTCTTAACTTGTCACAGGATATCAAGTCCGGCGCTGCTCAGGATGAACATGAAGGACATCCACTTGGGACACGGGACGCTCTACCAGGCAATGCACATAGGGAACAGGCCAACCTGGACAGACGTGAAGCAAGACCCGACTTCATGGCATCCAGTGAAAGCTTTCGTGAGATATTGCAGAACGACCCAACATCACACACTGCCAACCCACCAAGTATAGACTATCTGTGGGTAGCCCACTGTTCCGCTCAGCCACACAGCGCCCCCATCCCGCACCGCGACACACAATATCCCCAACCTGCACCCCGCCACACAACGTCCTCACCCTGCACCCCGCCACACAGCACCTCCAACCTGCACCCAGCCACACAGCACCCCCACCATAGATGTACTGGCAGGGGGTGCGCTTGAGGGGGCCCAGGGGCCCCCCTCCAGCATGTACTGCTTTACTTTCACTTTGCGCTGTTGGCCACCGCTTGCTAAGTTAGTGCGGTCCGGCCGGCCGACAGCACGAGCCAGAGAGTAGAGTAGGAGAAGGGAGGGGGAGGACTTGAAGAGAAGACAGGGGAAGAGTAGGGGGTAGGGGAAAGAGCAGAGAGGACACAGAAGCAGACTCACCGTATCTATCTATCTATCTATCTATCTATCTATCTATCTATCTATCTATCTATCTATCTATCTATCTATCTATCTATCTATCTATCTATCTATCTATCTATCTATCTATCTATCTATCTATCCCATATATCTATCTATCTATCTATCCCATATAGCTATCTGTCTATCTATCTCATCTATCTATCTATCTGTCTATCTATCTCATCTATCTATCTGTCTATCTATCTGCGGAACGACCCAACATCACACACTGCCAACCCGCCAAGCATAGACTATCTGTGGGTAGCCCAGCCCATGCCTGTTCACTGAAGGGGGTTCACTGATCCGCCCCGCCACACAATATCCCCAACCTGCACCCCGCCACACAACGTCCTCGCCCTGCGCCTTGCCTCATTCTGCACCCCACCACACAGCACCCTCACCCTGCACCCAGCCACACAGCGCTCTCATCCTGCAATCCCTTGCTGTCGTCCGTATCCCATTCTTTGTTTTTTGGCGGGACCGGCCCTTTCTGGCACGGGTCCTCCACTTCCGTCCTCATCCCTTTCTTTGCTTTTTGGCGGGACCGGCCCTTTCTGGCGACGGTCCCCCGCTTCCGTCCGCATCCCTTTCTTTGTTTTTTGGCGGGACCGGCCCTTTCTGGCGACGGTCCCCCGCCTTCGTCCGCATGCCTTTCTTTTTTTTTGGTGGAACCAGCCCTTTCTGGCGACGGTCCCCAGCTTCCGTCCGCATCCCTTTCTTTGCTTTTTGGCGGGACCGGCCCTTTCTGGCGACGGTCCCCCGCTTCCGTCCGCATCCCTTTCTTTGTTTTTTGGCGGGACCGGCCCTTTCTGGCGACGGTCCCCCGCCTTCGTCCGCATGCCTTTCTTTTTTTTTGGTGGAACCAGCCCTTTCTGGCGACGGTCCCCAGCTTCCGTCCGCATCCCTTTCTTTGCTTTTTGGCGGGACCGGCCCTTTCTGGCGACAGTCCCCCGCCTTCGTCCGCATGCCTTTCTTTGTTTTTTGGTGGAACCAGCCCTTTCTGGCGACGGTCCCCAGCTTCCGTCCGCATCCCTTTCTTTGCTTTTTGGCGGGACCGGCCCTTTCTGGCGACGGTCCCCCGCCTTCGTCCGCATGCCTTTCTTTGTTTTTTGGCGGAACCAGCCCTTTCTGGCGACGGTCTCCAGCTTCCGTCCGCATCCCTTTCTTTGCTTTTTGGCGGGACCGGCCCTTCCTCGCGACGGTCCCCTGCTTCCGTCCGCATCCCTTTCTTTGCTTTTTGGCGGGACCGGCCCTTTCTGGCGACGGTCCCCCGCTTCCATCCGCACCCTTTCTTCACTTTTTGGCGGGACCGGCCCTTTTTGTCGACGGTCCCCCACTTCCGTCCGCATTCCATTCTTTGTTTTTTGGCGGGACCGGCCCTTTCTGGCGACGGTCCCCCGTTTCCGTCCGCATCCCTTTCTTTGGTTTTTGGCGGGACCGGCCCTTTCTGGCGACGGTCCCCCGCTTCCGTCCGCATCCCTTTCTTTGCTTTTTGGCGGGACCGGCCCTTTCTGGCGACGGTCCCCCGCTTCCGTCCGCATCCCTTTCTTTGCTTCTGGCGGGACCAGCCCTTTCTGGCGATGGTCCCCCGTTTCCGTCCGCATCCCTTTCTTTGCTTTTGGCGGGACCGGCCCTTTCTGGCGACGGTCCCCCGTTTCCGTCCGCATCCCTTTCTTTGTTTTTTGGCGGGACCAGCCCTTTCTGGCGACAGTCCCCCGCTTCCGTCCGCATCCCTTTCTCTGCTTTTTGGCGGGACCGGCCCTTTCTGGCGACGGTCCCCCGCTTCCGTCCGCATCCCTTTCTCTGCTTTTTGGCGGGACCGGCCCTTTCTGGCGACGGTCCCCTGCTTCCGTCCGCATCCCTTTCTTTGCTTTTTGACAGGATCGAACCATTTTGGCGACGGTCTCCCGCTTCCGTCCGCATCCCCTTTTTTGTTCTTTGGCGGGACCGCCTCTTTCTGGCGACGGTCCCCCGCTTCCGTCCGCATCCCTTTCTTTGCTTTATGGCGGGACCGGCCCTTTCTGGCGACGGTCCCCCGCTTCCGGCCGCATCCCTTTCTTTGCTTTTTGGCGGGACCGGCCCTTTCTGACGACGGTCCCCCGCTTCCGTCCGCATCCCTTTCTTTGCTTTTTGGCGGGACTGGCCCTTTCTGGCGACGGTCCCCCGCTTCCGTCCGCATCCCTTTCTTCGCTGTTTGGCGGGACCGGCCCTTTCTGGCGACGGTCCCCCGCTTCCTTCCGTATCCCTTTCTTTGCTTTTTGGCGGGACCGGCCCTTTCTGGCGACGGTCCCCAGCTTCCGTCCGCATCCCTTTCTTTGCTTTTTGGCGGGACCGGCCCTTTCTGGCGACGCTCCCCCGCCTTCGTCCGCATGCCTTTCTTTGTTTTTTGGCGGAACCAGCCCTTTCTGGCGACGGTCTCCAGCTTCCGTCCGCATCCCTTTCTTTGCTTTTTGGCGGGACCGGCCCTTCCTGGCGACGGTCCCCTGCTTCCGTCCGCATCCCTTTCTTTGCTTTTTGGCGGGACCGGCCCTTTCTGGCGACGGTCCCCCGCTTACGTCCGCATCGCTTTCTTTGCTTTTTGGCGGGACCGGCCCTTTTTGGCGACGGCCCCCCGCTTCCGTCCGCATCCCTTTCTTTGTTTTTTGGCGGGACCGGCCCTTTCTGGCGACGGTCCCCCGCTTTCGTCTGCATCCCTTTCTTTGCTTTTTGGCGGGACCGGCCCTTTCTGGCGACGGTCCCCCGCTTCCGCCCGCATCTCTTTCTTTGCTTCTGGCGGGACTGGCCCTTTCTGGCGACGGTCCCCCGTTTCCGTCCGCATCCCTTTCTTTGTTTTTTGGCGGGACCGGCCCTTTCTGGCGACAGTCCCCCGCTTCCGTCCGCATCCCTTTCTTTGCTTTTTGGCGGGACCGGCCCTTTCTGGCGACGGTCCCCCGCTTCCGTCCGCATCCCTTTCTTTGCTTTTTGACAGGACCGGACCATTTTGGCGACGGTCTCCCACTTCTGTCCGCATCCCCTTTTTTGTTCTTTGGCGGGACCGTCTCTTTCTGGCGACGGTCCCCCGCTTTCGTCCGCATCCCTTTCTTTGCTTTATGGCGGGACCGGCCCTTTCTGGCGACGGTCCCCCGCTTCCGTCCGCATCCCTTTCTTTGCTTTTTGGCGGGACCGGCCCTTTCTGGCGACGGTCCTTCGCTTCCGTCCGCATCCCTTTCTTTGCTTTTTGGCGGGACCGGCCCTTTCTGGCGATGGTCCCCCGATTCCGTCCGCATCCCTTTCTTTGCTTTTGGCGGGACCGGCCCTTTCTGGTGACGGTCCCCCGTTTCCGTCCGCATCCCTTTCTTTGTTTTTTGGCGGGACCGGCCCTTTCTGGCGACAGTCCCCCGCTTCCGTCCGCATCCCTTTCTTTGCTTTTTGGCGGGACCGGCCCTTTCTGGCGACGGTCCCCCGCTTCCGTCCGCATCCCTTTCTTTGCTTTTTGACAGGACCGGACCATTTTGGCGACAGTCTCCCACTTCCGTCCGCATCCCTTTTTTTGTTCTTTGGCGGGACTGGCTCTTTCTGGCGACGGTCCCCAGCTTCCGTCCGCATCCCTTTCTTTGCTTTTTGGCGGGACCGGCCCTTTCTGGCGACGGTCCCCCGCCTTCGTCCGCATGCCTTTCTTTGTTTTTTGGCGGAACCAGCCCTTTCTGGCGACGGTCTCCAGCTTCCGTCCGCATCCCTTTCTTTGCTTTTTGGCGGGACCGGCCCTTCCTCGCGACGGTCCCCTGCTTCCGTCCGCATCCCTTTCTTTGCTTTTTGGCGGGACCGGCCCTTTCTGGCGACGGTCCCCCGCTTCCATCCGCACCCTTTCTTCACTTTTTGGCGGGACCGGCCCTTTTTGTCGACGGTCCCCCGTTTCCGTCCGCATCCCTTTCTTTGGTTTTTGGCGGGACCGGCCCTTTCTGGCGACGGTCCCCCGCTTCCGTCCGCATCCCTTTCTTTGCTTTTTGGCGGGACCGGCCCTTTCTGGCGACGGTCCCCCGCTTCCGTCCGCATCCCTTTCTTTGCTTCTGGCGGGACCAGCCCTTTCTGGCGATGGTCCCCCGTTTCCATCCGCATCCCTTTCTTTGCTTTTGGCGGGACCGGCCCTTTCTGGCGACGGTCCCCCGTTTCCGTCCGCATCCCTTTCTTTGTTTTTTGGCGGGACCAGCCCTTTCTGGCGACAGTCCCCCGCTTCCGTCCGCATCCCTTTCTCTGCTTTTTGGCGGGACCGGCCCTTTCTGGCGACGGTCCCCCGCTTCCGTCCGCATGCCTTTCTCTGCTTTTTGGCGGGACCGGCCCTTTCTGGCGACGGTCCCCTGCTTTCGTCCGCATCCCTTTCTTTGCTTTTTGACAGGATCGGACCATTTTGGCGACGGTCTCCCGCTTCCGTCCGCATCCCCTTTTTTGTTCTTTGGCGGGACCGCCTCTTTCTGGCGACGGTCCCCCGCTTCCGTCCGCATGCCTTTCTTTGCTTTATGGCGGGACCGGCCCTTTCTGGCGACGGTCCCCCGCTTCCGGCCGCATCCCTTTCTTTGCTTTTTGGCGGGACCGGCCCTTTCTGACGACGGTCCCCCGCTTCCGTCCGCATCCCTTTCTTTGCTTTTTGGCGGGACTGGCCCTTTCTGGCGACGGTCCCCCGCTTCCGTCCGCATCCCTTTCTTCGCTGTTTGGCGGGACCGGCCCTTTCTGGCGACGGTCCCCCGCTTCCTTCCGTATCCCTTTCTTTGCTTTTTGGCGGGACCGGCCCTTTCTGGCGACGGTCCCCAGCTTCCGTCCGCATCCCTTTCTCTGCTTTTTGGCGGGACCGGCCCTTTCTGGCGACGGTCCCCTGCTTCCGTCCGCATCCCTTTCTTTGCTTTTTGACAGGATCGGACCATTTTGGCGACGGTCTCCCGCTTCCGTCCGCATCCCCTTTTTTGTTCTTTGGCGGGACCGCCTCTTTCTGGCGACGGTCCCCCGCTTCCGTCCGCATGCCTTTCTTTGCTTTATGGCGGGACCGGCCCTTTCTGGCGACGGTCCCCCGCTTCCGGCCGCATCCCTTTCTTTGCTTTTTGGCGGGACCGGCCCTTTCTGACGACGGTCCCCCGCTTCCGTCCGCATCCCTTTCTTTGCTTTTTGGCGGGACTGGCCCTTTCTGGCGACGGTCCCCCGCTTCCGTCCGCATCCCTTTCTTCGCTGTTTGGCGGGACCGGCCCTTTCTGGCGACGGTCCCCCGCTTCCTTCCGTATCCCTTTCTTTGCTTTTTGGCGGGACCGGCCCTTTCTGGCGACGGTCCCCAGCTTCCGTCCGCATCCCTTTCTTTGCTTTTTGGCGGGACCGGCCCTTTCTGGCGACGCTCCCCCGCCTTCGTCCGCATGCCTTTCTTTGTTTTTTGGCGGAACCAGCCCTTTCTGGCGACGGTCTCCAGCTTCCGTCCGCATCCCTTTCTTTGCTTTTTGGCGGGACCGGCCCTTCCTGGCGACGGTCCCCTGCTTCCGTCCGCATCCCTTTCTTTGCTTTTTGGCGGGACCGGCCCTTTCTGGCGACGGTCCCCTGCTTACGTCCGCATCGCTTTCTTTGCTTTTTGGCGGGACCGGCCCTTTTTGGCGACGGCCCCCCGCTTCCGTCCGCATCCCTTTCTTTGTTTTTTGGCGGGACCGGCCCTTTCTGGCGACGGTCCCCCGTTTCCGTCCACATCCCTTTCTTTGGTTTTTGGCGGGACCGGCCCTTTCTGGCGACGGTCCCCCGCTTTCGTCTGCATCCCTTTCTTTGCTTTTTGGCGGGACCGGCCCTTTCTGGCGACGGTCCCCCGCTTCCGCCGCATCTCTTTCTTTGCTTCTGGCGGGACCGGCCCTTTCTGGCGACGGTCCCCCGTTTCCGTCCGCATCCCTTTCTTTGTTTTTTGGCGGGACCGGCCCTTTCTGGCGACAGTCCCTCGCTTCCGTCCGCATCCCTTTCTTTGCTTTTTGGCGGGACCGGCCCTTTCTGGCGACGGTCCCCCGCTTCCGTCCGCATCCCTTTCTTTGCTTTTTGACAGGACCGGACCATTTTGGCGACGGTCTCCCACTTCTGTCCGCATCCCCTTTTTTGTTCTTTGGCGGGACCGTCTCTTTCTGGCGACGGTCCCCCGCTTTCGTCCGCATCCCTTTCTTTGCTTTATGGCGGGACCGGCCCTTTCTGGCGACGGTCCCCCGCTTCCGTCTGCATCCCTTTCTTTGCTTTTTGGCGGGACCGGCCCTTTCTGGCGACGGTCCTTCGCTTCCGTCCGCATCCCTTTCTTTGCTTTTTGGCGGGACCGGCCCTTTCTGGCGATGGTCCCCCGATTCCGTCCGCATCCCTTTCTTTGCTTTTGGCGGGACCGGCCCTTTCTGGTGACGGTCCCCCGTTTCCGTCCGCATCCCTTTCTTTGTTTTTTGGCGGGACCGGCCCTTTCTGGCGACAGTCCCCCGCTTCCGTCCGCATCCCTTTCTTTGCTTTTTGGCGGGACCGGCCCTTTCTGGCGACGGTCCCCCGCTTCCGTCCGCATCCCTTTCTTTGCTTTTTGACAGGACCGGACCATTTTGGCGACAGTCTCCCACTTCCGTCCGCATCCCTTTTTTTGTTCTTTGGCGGGACTGGCTCTTTCTGGCGACGGTCCCCCGCTTTCGTCCGCATCCCTTTCTTTGCTTTATGGCGGGACCGGGCCTTTCTGGCGACGGTCCCCCGCTTCCGTCCGCATCCCTTTCTTTGCTTTTTGGCGGGACCGGCCCTTTCTGGCGACGGTCCCTCGCTTCCGTCCGCATCCCTTTCTTTGCTTTTTGGCAGGACCGGACCATTTTGGCGACAGTCTCCCACTTCCGTCCGCATCCCTTTCTTTGCTTTTGGCGGGACCGGCCCTTTCTGGCGACGGTCCCCCGCTTCCGTCCGCATCCCTTTCTTTGCTTTTTGGCGGGACCGGCGCTTTCTGGCGACGGTCCCTCGCTTCCGTCCGCATCCCTTTCTTTGCTTTTTGGCAGGACCGGCCCTTTCTGGTGACGGTCCCCCGTTTCCGTCCGCATCCCTTTCTTTGTTTTTTGGCGGGACCGGCTCTTTCTGGCGACAGTCCCCCGCTTCCGTCCGCATCCCTTTCTTTGCTTTTTGGCGGGACCGGCCCTTTCTGGCGACGGTCCCCCGCTTCCGTCCGCATCCCTTTCTTTGCTTTATGGCGGGACCGGCCCTTTCTGGCGACGGTCCCCCGCTTCCGTCCGCATCGCTTTTTTGCTTTTTGGCGGGACCGGCCCTTTTTGGCGACGGTCCCCAGCTTCCGTCCGCATCCCTTTTTTTGCTTTTTGGCGGGACCGACCCTTTCTGGCGACAGTCCCCTGCTTCCATCCGCATCCCTATTTTTGTTCTTTGGCGGGACCGACCCTTTCTTGCGACGCTCCCCCGCTTCCGTAGCTGTACACCCACCAGCTCTCACACACCGAGCACCTTTATTCGGGACACCGACACAGCGAGCGCGCCCCCCAGCTCTACACGTACAATACGCACAACCATCACACTATCATCAGTGGCTCTGATCCAGGGTTCTAGGACTGATCGCCTTTTCCCGGGGTCAAGAAGGAATTTTTCCCGTGACACAAATTGGCTAAAAGTGTCCAGGGATTTTTCGCCTTCTTCTGGATCTGTAACCTTAGGGAAGCCATAACACTAAAATGTTGAAAACCTTCAATAAAGAATGTCTTTTATAATTCACACTTCTCTTAAGTTTTTATTTTGGAGCATGTAAGAATTTATTTTCTGGTGTTTAATTTCTGGTACAAGGCTGATTTTAGACAATATTTTCTAAATAAACCATTTCTTAAAATTTATGGAATTGAATCCAAAGATATGGATATGAACATGTAAGCCACAAACTGCAGTGCAGCCTTACGGCACACCCCAGGGGAGATTTTTAATGTGTAAACCCAGGATCAGAGACACTTGAGATGATCACAGATCATGGGTGTAACCAACCAACCCATCATTTCATCCTTCCTGATGTGAAGAGATACACTGATTAGCAACATGCAGGGCAATGAATCCCAAGTAGTTCCTGGTTAAGAAAACAACTGCAACCACATTTAGTGGGCACAGCGCAACTTTACTAAACACAACCGTCAACAGTGGTACAGAAACTTAAAAAAAGCTTAAACGTTCCAACTTATAATATGGGAAAGACTGTTTATCCTCCCCTACTCTGTTCCTGATTACTTCATAGGAGTCCCTGTAGACCATGTTGCTTCATAGATGCCCGATTGTCCTACAATCCTCAAAAGTAGCCACACCCCTAAATTAGGCCACTCCCACTAGGCAATCAATCCCATGGTACAGCTCTTCCCCAGCACAAATGCTCGCTATCTCTGGCAGTTTCATAGGGATGACAGAAGAAGCTATATGTGTGCTTGACCGCAACTCCATCCATGAAAAACAAAGGACCCCAATTCTCCTCATTAGTGGGGGTCCTAGCAACTGAAGCTCCATCGATTAAACACTTATTTCCCCATCCTGTGTATAGGGGATAAGTTATAATCTTGGTAGAACCCCTCTAAGGGCCCTGGGCCCAGAACTAGACTTCATATGTAGCAGTAAGGAGAGCTCTAAGGCTTTGTCTGACACTTCTATGTACCCAGTTGTGTGTCCGCATGGCCTCAGCTGATGTGGTAGAGATGCCCATAAACATTATATACAGAAAGTTGAGTTCAAATTAGTTTTTTCATATTAAAGCATTTCAACCTTTTTCTACTGGTGGCTCACTAGATATAACATAGTAAGGTCTGGGCCTCGCTATCGATGGAAGTCCATGCCACAATTTTCTAAAAGTTACTTTATCTTAAAATTTCTCACCTGATCCCATAAAAACATTAAAAGAAGAACAGGGTAGTTCTGTTGCTACACTGCAAACCCACAGAAAGCCCTGTGCAACATATAATCACCGGTCAAAACTCCCTAAACAACTTAGGGGCACCTCACAGTTCCCAGGGAAATACATTTGAACTCTTTCTTCTACCCTAAACCACCAGTAAAACTAGGAGATAAATGTACAAGGCTGGAAGACCAACCTCCAGGACCTCCAGTGATCACGAGAATGGCAGTCCCCTAGCCCCCTTGTGAATGGAGTTATACTATCAATATGTGAGCATGGCTGCATTTCAATGGCACTGATAGAGATAGCCAACCATTTACTACCTGGTTGACGCTGCCATTGATAAAATATCAATATATACAGAATATATACTTCAAAAGTATATATAAGGAATATGTTGGCAATTAAAGGGTTATTCCATGGTTTTACTATTGATGACCTATCCTCAGGATAGGCCATCAACAGTCGATCAGCGGTGATCAGAATCCCGCTACATTAGTTTATCTTCCGGCCCACTGTCAGTACAGTGGAGCTGGATATAGTCATTGGTGGTCAAGGCCAGAAATGCAATGGATGGTCTCACCCCCACCGAAACCAACAGAAGCAATGCATCCCATTACCCCTCTGGCTCTGACCGCAATGAGAATCCAGAAGTGTAATAGGAAGCATCACTCTCACTGATCTCAATGGGAATGAAGCCACCCACCACACCCCTGACCCAGACCCAGACCACCAATGACAATGTCCAGCATGCGGCACTGACAGCAAGCTGGACAATCAGGTTCCAGGCATTCAACAGATCAATAGGCGATCTTCCTGCCCACGTACTCTCAGCCTATCTTATATACTATTTACAAAAATAATCTCCATGCTCATGTGCACATAGATATTCTATTGTTCATTCGTGCTGACTCATCTTAATATTTGTCTATCTGTGTTGGCTCATCTTCAAATATTGGCCAGATACCTGAAGAAGTCACAAGCCAGTAATGCAAACATTAAGACCCATTGTTATAGATAGATTCTTTCTTAAAGGGATTATGTCATTAGAAAAAAAAAATTCCAGACTTCCCTATTCCTCCCCCATCAATCTTCTTACTGCAGCTTCTCCCCGCTGATCTTTTCCTGGCTCCTCCAGACCCTCGGGTCACCACACCTCCATCCGGCCGATTTCCTGTGATGTAGCGTCCATTCTCGGCATTCTGCTTCCTGCAGGTCAGTGTACTCAGTCACTAGTGATGTAGCGTACACTGCCTTAGCAGGGAATGCCGAATCCTCGCAGCCTGCTTTTGCGTCCAGGCTATCGCCGCAATTGCATATGTGCGGTGTCTCGACGTGACTGTTCATATACTATATGAACACTAACGGCAAGACCTCGCAGCTGCGCACTAAAGCAGACTGCCGAGGATTCGGCATTCCCTGCTGGGCAGTGAATGCTACGTCACTAGTGACTGGGTGCACTGACCTGCAGGAAGTGAACTGTAGCAAATGGATGAAGAAGAGGCAGAACAGTAGTGGAAGAAGAAGAGAATCTGGCCCGCTGGAGGTGAAGTGACCCAGGGGACTGGAGAAACCAGGAGAAGATGGGTGGGAAGAAGATACTGTAAGAAAGCTGCTGGGGAGGAATAGGAAAGTATTGAATCCAATAACAAAACCCCTTTTAGGCTCTTTTACACGGGCCAATAAATCGCTTAAATTCCTGCATCCAGCGAGAATCTGAATGTTTATTGCTCAGTGTAAATGCATGCCTTGACTGAACAAGGAGCGAGAACTCGTTTGCCTCTTGTTTGTCATTCAGTTTGTCATTCACTTATAAATGACTCCCTGACCCACTCCGCCTCCATTTATTGAGCGATGCTAATTTCTGCACAAGAACAATTATCATTTGGACAACTTGTCAAACAACTCTGCCCAAGAAGTCCCCCCATGTAAAAGGGTTCTTCAGTACACTGTAAATAAACCAACCCATTGCTCTAGATCAGTGGTGGCGAACCTGCGGCATGCAGAGCCCTCCCTGCTGGCAGCTGCTCACCACGGAATTGAATACCTGCCGGGTTGCCGCGGCTCATCTGCCGGTATTCACTCAGCGGCGCTGGTAGCTGCACTGATGTCGGCGTACACTGTGATGTCAGTGTGCACCAGGGATCCTCCTCCCCCTCCCTTGATGTCTCCTCCTTGTTTCCGCAAGAGCAGAGGGAGGAGGCATCCGGACACGCACACTGATGTTGCAGTGTTCACCTGGGATCAGCGCCAGCAGCAACTCCGAGCAGAGGAGCATCGGCACTTCCACGAGGAGGTGGGGGTAAATATATGGGTCCCAGGAGGCGCTATTACTACTGGGGCTGACATAGGGGATACTATTAGTAATAGTGTCCCCTATATCGGCCTCAGTGGTAATGCTGTTACCACTGGGGCCACTGTGGGGGTCATTTTTACTGCTGGGGACGCTGTGGGGGTCACTATTACTGCTGGAGCCACTGTGAGAGTCAATGTTACTGCTGGGGACGCGGTGGGGGAGGGTCACTATTACTGCTGGGGCCACTGGGCAGTCACTATCACTACTGGGGCCGCTATGGGGGTCACCATTACCACTGGGGCCGCTGTGGGGGGGGGGGGGGTCACCATTACTACTGGGGCTGCTGTGGGGGGGGTCACTATTACTATCTGTTGGGAGGGTTGCACAGGCTGTATGTAGGCAAGCAACTAAGTCCCAGGGTGCAGCTAGGTTGGATTCAACACATCAGTCTTTTTTATCCAATCTACTATGTGGCGGGTTAGGCAGGCTATGTTGTAGCTTCTTCTATTTAGAAGGTTCATTCTGCCTTTATCCAGCATTAGCTTATTGAGTGAGATGTGGGGTCTTCTCCCTGCCCAAATAAATTTTGTGAATTCCGAGTTAAAGCGGGTTACGTCTTGGTGTTTGAGCAGTAGGGCGATCGTCTGCATTGGATATAATAGTTTTGAGAACTTGGGTTTTTGGAGGTTGTTGGTGCAACCCTATTATCGTCTGTTGTCTGCATGTTTTGCTTGTTAGTTCCTTTTCGGGATTAGTTCGTCTGCCATGGAATTAGGTTTCTTTTGGTCCCCTCTATCCAAGGTTGCCATGTTTCTTTAAAATTGGTGATTCTGTCTTGTCTCACTGCGTATAACTTTTCAAGTGTGCAGTGGTCGGATAAGATTTGTGTGATGTTTTGTGCTGTTGGTATTTTTGCAGATTTCCAATTTCTAGTAATCAATAGTTTGGCGCATAACAGCATTTGGGTCATGAATTTTCTGCAGCGAGGGGGGAGATTCTCCATCTTCAACAGCAAGATGGCAGTTTGTGGTTTAAGTTTTATTTTGATCCCCCATAATTTATATGCAATTGTGGGGATTGCGTTCCATAGTGGGCGTAGGTGGGTGCATTCCCAGAATATATATAAGAGGGAACCTTTTTCGTTGCAGCCTCTCCAGCAGTTTCCCGGGGTCCCTGGAAATAGTTGTGCAAGTCTCAGGGGAGAGTAGTACCATCTCGTGAGAGTTTTTTGATGGACTTCCAATAGCTTGGCGCTTAGAGTGCATTTGTGGGCCCAATTGCATGTTTTGATCCAATAGTCTAAACTATATGAGATTTTTAGGTCTTTTTCCCAATTAAGTATGTGAATTTTTTTCTGTTTATTAGGTTCTTCTGAGGCTTCTCCGTTTAGTATTTCATACCAGTGTTTTAGTTTGTTCTTTAGTGGCTTTTGTAAATAGAGTAAGTTGTATAGGTATATAGGCAGTGTTAACGAGAGTTGTTTGTTGGTTGAAAGGAAGCTTTTTATTTGCCTACTAGCGTACCCATCGCGCGTTGCTGCGAAGACAGACATACATACATACATTCGTTTTTATATATCTAGATGACGGCAGCAGCGACCACTGAGGTTTTGTAGGCCGCTGCTTCCCCCTTGCAGGCTGAATAAAATAGCCGTTGTGTGGAACATCCAATTTATCCGGCTGCTGTGGCTTCTTGGGAAGATAGCCTAGTACACTTCCAACTCCAATGGAGACTGACTGTAAATGGCTGGCGTGCTCTAGTATTTATGGTTTCAAGCTGTACGTGTCATTGCATACAGTCTATCTATCTATCTATCTATCTATCTATCTATCTATCTATCTATCTATCTATCTATCTATCTATCTATCTATCTATCTATCTATCTATCTATCTATCCATCTATCCATCTATCCATCTATCCATCTATCTATCTATCAGGGTTATTGTATACAGTCTATCTATCTATCTATCTATGACATCAGGAAATGAGAGAATTAGATTCCGTACGTAAAATTTGAACGCTAATTCTTTGGCGCTTTGAATTGAATAATCGAGTTGGGACCCATTAACTTTTCCTATTTATGACATAATCAATGCTCGTGTCAAATTTCAAGTTTCTATGACATTGGGAAGTGAGAGAATTAAATTCCGTACATAAAATTTGGACGCTAATTCTTTTGCGCTTAGAATTGAATAATCGAGTTGGGATGAGACATAAGGCCTTGCCCATAAGCATTCCCCAACCTCCAAGAACTGAACCTACCTACCTGAATGAGATTTTGTAGGCCGCTGCTTCCCCCTTGCGGGCTGAATAAAATAGCCGTTGGGTGGAACATACAATTTATCCGGCTGCTGTGGCTTCTTAGGAAGATATCCTAGTACTTGTTTACCCACTTCCAACTCCAATGGTAATTGGCTGGCGTGCTCTAGTGGTTCCAAGCTGTACGTGTCATAATAGAGCCTTAATGACATCACAATGCAGCTTTATAGAACACTAGCGTACCCGTCGCGCGTTGCTGCGAAGACAGACATACATACATACTTCGTTTTTATATATCTAGATGACGGCAGCAGCGACCACTGAGGTTTTGTAGGCCGCTGCTTCCCCCTTCCAGGCTGAATAAAATAGCCGTTGTGTGAGAATCGCTGGGGGGGGAGACATTCTTACTGCTGGGAGAATTGCTGGGGGGGGGGGGAGACATTCTTACTGCTGGGAGAATTGCTGGGGGGGGGATGGGAGACATTCTGACTGCTGGGATAATCGCTGGGGGGGATGGGAGACATTCTGACTGCTGGGAGAATCGCTGGGGGGGGATGGGAGACATTCTGACTGCTGTGAGAATCGCTGGGGGGGGATGGGAGACATTCTGACTGCTGGGAGAATCGCTGGGGGGATCGGAGACATTCTGACTGCTGGGAGAATCGCTGGGGGGGGGATGGGAGACATTCTGACTGCTGGGAGAATCGCTGGCGGGGGAGCGGAGGCATGACTGCTGGGAGAATCGTTGGGGGGAGGGGGGCATGGTGACTGCCAGGAAATTCTCTGTGGGGGAAGGGGGGCATGATGACTGCCAGGAGAACCGCTGGGGGGGAGCCATTATGACTGCTGGGGGAACCACTTGGGGGGAGGGAGGCATTATTATTGCTGGCGGACAGCTGGGGGTGGCATTGTGACTGCTGGTGGACCACTGGGGGGGGTATTATGACTGCTGGGGGAACCGCTGGGGGGGGGAGCGGGCATTATTACTGCTGGGGGACCGCTGGGGTCTATCTATCTATCTATCTATCTATCTATCTATCTATCTATCTATCTATCTATCTATCTATCAGGGTTATTGCATACAGTCTATCTATCTATCTATCTATCTATCTATGACATCAGGAAATGAGAGAATTAGATTTTGTAGGCCGCTGCTTCCCCCTTGCGGGCTGAATAAAATAGCCGTTGGGTGGAACATACAATTTATCCGGCTGCTGTGGCTTCTTAGGAAGATATCCTAGTACTTATTTACCCACTTCCAACTCCAATGGTAATTGGCTGGCGTGCTCTAGTGGTTCCAAGCTGTACGTGTCATAATACAGCCTTAATGACATCACAATGCAGCTTTATAGAACATGTTGGGGCATGTTCAAGGGCGTCCGATGTTGATGACATCAGTGATGACATCACAATAGCAGGTGGCTTACTTATTCGATCTACGTGGGGGGGGGGCGTAACTTTCGACGACGCTCGCGCGCTATTTATCGTAGGATATTTGTACTATGCCTATAATCTTCCCAGGAGTGTACTCAACAACTTCCCAAAGTTTCATGGCGATCGGATGAATGGTGTAGTAGCGCATAAAGGACAAACAGACACTGAGACACGCACGCAGACAGACATACATTCAATTTTATATATATAGATATTGTAGAAGGTCTGAATTGGTAAGTTTTATTTCTTTACACAATATTTCAAAGGGTTTAAGTTTAGAGTCGCTTTGGATATCTGTCAGTAACTTAATTCCCCTTTGTTTCCAGTTTTTTAGTGATAGGTTGGGAATCAATCGTCCTAGTACGTCTATTGGGAGTGGTATTTGTTTCTTCGGGAGGTGGGATTTGGAGATTTCAATTATGGTCAACCATGCTTCTTGTGAGGCTTTAATCGTTGGGTTATTTGAGATTGTTGTGTTTGGGTCAATTGCAGCCGACAACAGTAAAGTGCGGAGCCTACCACCTCCGTTTAATTGTTTTTCAAATTCTGGCCAGCTTATGTTATTTTGTGGGGTGCACCAGGCGTTTAGTTGTTGGATTATGGTGGCTCTATAATAAGCTGTGATATTGGGGGCTCCCATTCCTCCTCTTCCTCTGGAGGCAAATAGTATGGAGGCCGCCATTCTTGGTTTCTTTTTTTTCCAGATGAATGTTAACATTTGGTTTTGCAAGAGTTTTAAATATTTTTGGGGAATAGGCAGTATCATGGTTCTAAATATATAAAGGATTTTTGGTAGTACCATCATTTTATATAGTACCATTCTTCCTAACCACGAGGGTTCTGTATTTTCAAACCTATCTAGGTCTTTTTGTAGAGAGCTTAGTAAGGAGTTTAGGTTGCTTATCGGCATGTTGTTTAGGGGTAATGTAAGTTTAAGTCCTAAGTAAGGGATTTCCTCTGATTCCCACGAATATGGGAATTCTTCCTTGATGGTTTTTTTTGTTTTCTTGGTATGTTGATACCTAACATTTGGGATTTATGGGCGTTTATTTTATAGTATGATACTTGTCCGAATTCATTTATATTTTTTGTAATTGCTCTGAGGGATGTCAAAGGGTGAGTCATGATCAGTGCGACATCATCCGCGAACAAGCCAATTTTGTGTTGGCGGAGTGGAAGTGGGATACCTCTGATTTCCGGGTCCGTTCTGATTTTTTCTGCGAATGGTTCTATCGTAAGTACAAATAGTAGGGGGGAGAGGGGGCATCCCTGGCGCGTACCGTTAGTGATGTGGAAGCTACTAGACAGGACACCATTGGCCAGTACTTTTGCCGTTGGGGATGAATATAGGGCCTGTATAGCTCCGAATATCTCCCCCTTGAATCCAAATTTTTCTAGTACAGCAAAAGAGTATCCCCAATGAATTCTGTCGAACGCCTTCTCCGCATCCAGGGTTAGGAGCAGAGAAGGCGTTCGCAGCTTCGTCACCGCGGCCAAGAGGTCTATTATGCTTCTTGTGCCGTCCGACGCCTTTCGGCCCAGTGTGAAGCCCACCTGGTCGCTGTGTACCAGGCTTGGGATGATTCCCATTAATCTTTGGGCTAGGATTTTTGCATATATTTTCGTGTCACTGTTCAATAAGGAAATTGGCCTATAATTTGCCGGTGAGGAATGGTCTTTGTCAGGTTTTGGGATAGTTACTATTGCAGCTTGGAGCATTTCTGTGGGTAGCTCCCCAAGCCTCATGGCGTTGTTGAAGGTTTTAGTAAGATTCGTGGCCAACTCTTCCCCATATATTTGGTAGTACTCGTTAGAATACCCATCAGGGCCCGGGGCATTGTCTTTTTTGGGGGATTTAATTGTTTTGAGTGTTTCCTGGACGGAGATAGGGGCGTTAAGTGTTTCCAATTGTTTTATATCCACCTTCGGTAGGTCTATGTCTTTCAGGAATTCCTTAATTCTTTCTTCATTGGGTTGTATTGTTAGGTCTTCGTTTTTTAGATTATATAATTTTGCGTAGAATTTGGAGAATACCTCCGCTATATCTTTTGGGTTGCTGGTTTTGTGTTCCGAGTCTGGTGCTTTGATGAACGGTATTCTAGCTTTAATGCGTTTTTGCTTTACTTTGCAGGCCATATAACTACTGAATTTATTATTGTCTGAGTAGTAGGTGGTATTGTATGCTCTTAGCAGTTTCTCGTGGTCTAGCAATAGATGGTCTCTTATTTGTTGCCTTGTGTTTAACAATTTTTTGTGTATTGTTTCCGTCGGGTTTTGTTGTACTTGTTTTTCTAGTTCTTTTATTTATGTAAGGAGGCCATTCAATTTTTTTGTTTTTTCTTTTTTGTGGTGGGATCCTTGTTTAATCATTATACTTCTTATGACTGACTTGTGCGCGTTCCATAATGTGAACGGGCCCAAGTCAGGGGAGTCGTTAGTTGCGAAATATTCCTGGATAGCAGAGCGGATTTGAGTTCTGTAAGGGTCAGCCTTCATTAGGCAGATATTGTTCCGCCATATTTTTGGGATATGCTCTGATTTTGATAGCCCCAGTGATACAAAAATTGGAGCGTGGTCTGACCAAGAGGCTGTGCCTATCGAGGCATTTTTTATTCTTGGTAATAAAAAGAAGTTTGTTAGGAACATATCAATTCTGGCGAAGGTTTTGTGTCTTGTGGAATAGAAAGTGTATTCTTTCGTGTTTGCGTTTATGCATCTAAATGCATCATATAGCTCTTCTTTTAAGAGCCATGGGGATAACGTAGGAGCATTTAGTCTTCCTCTGCTGTTGGTATCTAGAGTTTTATCGGCGATTATATTAAAATCTCCACACAATAAAAGCTGACACTTTTGACACTTCCCAACTTTCCGCATTATTTTGTTAAGGAATCTTATCTGGGATGCATTCGGTGCATATATATTGACTAGCGTTATTAAGAACCCATCAATTTCGCATACTAATATAATAAATCTGCCCCTTTCATCAATGACAGAGTTATGCAGTTTAAATTCGATAGAGTCTTTGATCGCTATGGGGACTCCTGCTTTTTTTTTCTCATCGTTAGACATGAATATCACCGGATATTTGGGATGAGAAAATTTCGGGTGATTGTCTTTTACAAAATGAGTCTCTTGTAAACATAGGATATCTACGTGAGCGGCCAGGGCATCTCTCCACACAGCGGGTCTCTTCTAAGGGGAGTTCAATCCCCTCACATTAAGGGACATCAATTTTGTATCCATGGTTTAGTGTTTTTACCTTGTTTTGAGTTCGTGGATTCGTTTGTCTTTTTCTGACCTTTCCATTCGGGGTGTTGATGGGTTCTCCCGTTCAGATGTTTTTCCCTGGCATCTTTTCTTGTTGTGTGGATCAGTCCAGAGGTCAAGTGCGCCTCCATCTTGGGGTGGATAGGGTTGAAGGGAAGAAATAACCTAGATAAATGGGTAAGAACAAACTTGTAAATGTTAGAGCGGCTGTTTCCCTTTTTGGACGTATGAGCGCCCGTATAGGGTAGCCACTCTTTCTGGTGGGGGGAAAGTGTCCAGCCATTGTGATATTCCGGCCTTTCTTATAATAAACTTAAAGAGAGGAGTGAATCTTGGTTGTTTATATTTCAGCCTCCAGATTCTGGGACTGCTGTGGTGTTCGTGACCTATTCCTGGTCAGCGGTTAGGCGTTTTGTTCCACTCGGTGTCCAGGTGTGTTGGGGCATTTCCCCGTTTCGGTAGGGCCCCCCATTTAGTTATGAGTTGCTGCCCTTGTTCGGGGTTTTGGATAACGTGGGTTTTGTCATTTCTCGTTATGATTAGCTTAGGCGGGAAGCCCCACTTGTACATGATTTTGTTGTCACGCAGAGCTTGTGTGATATCTCTGAATTTTCTTCTGGCCTGTATAGTCATCTGTGAGAGGTCTGTAAATAGTTTAATTTGTTCGTAGGGAGTCGGGAGGGTTGTTTCTTTACTTAGTGTGTATAGCAAGGCTTCTTTTACATGAAAAAAATGTATCCTCACAAAAACATCTCTTGAGAGGTGGTCAGGCGCTGATTTTGGGCGGGGCCGTCTATGCGCTCTATCAATAATTCTCTCCTCTGTGGTTGTATCTGGGAGGATTTGTTTTATAAGCTTTTGGATGTATTCTTTCAGTTCAGGCTGGGTTATTGTTTCCGCAATTCCCCTGATTTTCAGGTTGTTGCGCCTGTTTCTGTCTTCGGTCTGCTACTTTGTTTTTTTAGCGCTTCTAGCTCATCTTCAACATTGTAATGTGCGTCGATGAGATCATTGTGCGAGGATGCAAATTCTGCAAACTTGTTCTCCATGTGGTCTACTCTCACTCCTATTTCTGCTAATGAGTTGTTTAGAGCTGTTGACACCGATAGTAGATCTTTTTGTAGGTCTTAGCCTCTCAGAGCTAAGATCATCTGTTTTATAAATCGCTCTGACGCAGCTTGGTTTGAGCAGCTCATGCTCGTTATCGGATCGTCACTGTTATCTATCAGAGTGTCTGTTTCCAGGCTTTGGGTGTTTTGTCCCTCTCTCTCCTGGTTACACATGGGATTTTGGCTGTTAGGGTCTAGTGTCTCTTGTTGCTGTGGCACTTGGAGCGCGGGAAGCGTGTTTACAGTAGGGGAGGCAGTCGCCATCTTGTTTAACCCTGCTAGCGCTGCTACTCTGTTTTCAGGGTTTGCAGTTCCCTGTGCTGGGCTTTTGCGAGGTCCCATGTGCAGGGGAGCGGGGGGAGAGCTTTTACCTCTGTTGTTCTGTGAGGCATCTCCTCGTTCTGTCCCTCCGGCTGGTCGCCGCGGCTCAGTCTCTCTCACCTCCCGTCCTCCTTCTCCTGCTCGGGCTGTAAAATATGAGGTGAGACGCTGCGGTCCCGTTTTTGTTCTCCTCCTGGTTGCCATACTTTCCTGGGTCCTCCGGAGGGTTATAGGGTAAAGGATTTCTCTCTCTATGCGCTTTTTAGTAGCTTTTTACGGCCGTTTCTCTCGGAACTCAGAGGAGTGCAACCGCTCCGGTCTCCATCCAGGCCACGCCCCCAATGTTGTGTCTTTCTCATTTTGATGCCTAAATACGTGATAAAGGGTTTTGCTATGGTGGTCTGCCAACCGAGTGACGTACATAATGTAGTAGGACAAGGCAAGCCTAGTTCTAGTATCTCACTTTTCAGGGGTTTATTTCATAGCCCGAGAAGGCCCCGTATTCGGTTATAATTTTTAATAGTGGCTTCAGATGCATTTCTGGGTCTTCTAGAAACATTAGGATATCGTCTGCGAATAGGGCAAGCTTCAATTCGTGGGAGACAATATTTGTGCCCTTATACATATCTGACTCGGTCAATCTTTTGCAAAGTGGCTCTAGTGCCACATAGAATAGTAGAGGGAATAGCGGGAAACCCTGTCTTGTGCCCTTGTGAAGTTTAAATGGGGTTGACAGGAAACCTGGTGTGTGTATATTCTCGCTCTGGGGTTGCGGTATAGGCTGTCCATGTAAGTTCTAAAGGCTCCTTCAATGTTCATTTTGTTTAGCGCCAAGTGCAGGCCGTCCCAGCTTACATTATTGAATGCTTTTTCTGCATCCAATGCTAATAGAATTGGGTTGTGCTTCTTAGATTGGGTCAAATGATTTAGGCACACTTGTTGTATGGCGTCGAGTGTTGCCAGGTCTTTGTGGATGTTTGTGACTGCCGACCGCTCTTTCCCAAACCCACCTGTGCCAGGCTTACTAGTGAGGTTATATTTGCTGTCGGCCATGATTTTAGACAATAAATTTGACATCTTGTTGATTAGTGATATTGGGCGATATGATTCTGGGAGCTGCACAACTTTGTTTGGTTTTGGGATTAGTTTTGTGTGCGCTAGGTTGGCTTTGTCATGGTTTTCTAGTTTGCATTATTTGGTTGAAGAGATTTGTTAGTATGGGGGAGATTATGGTTAAGAGGGACTTCCCCATGGTATCAATCCAAGCCTGGTGCTTTACTGTTGGGTAATTGTGTTATTACCTGTTTGACCTCTTCTGTTACTTTTTCATTTAGTGACACACGTTGTGGTTGACTTAGGGTGGGCAGCAAAACCTTCTTTCGGACTTCTTTCCTGTGTTCCATATTGCTTGTCTGGGGCTTATATAGTGTTGCATTTATTTCCCCCCTAGGTGTTTTTGTTTGACCATTTTCATCTACCATTAATATTATGTGTGTTGGGGTGCTGACTAGAGATGAGCGAACGTACTCGGTTCGGGTGTTTTTGGACTTGAGCACCGCTTTTTCCGAGTAATTGACTACTCGGACAAAAAGATTCGGGGGGGCGGCGTGGTGGATAGCAGTGGGGAACGGGGGAGCTCTCTCTCTCCCTCCATGCGCCCCCCAAATCTTTTCGTCCGAGTAGTCAGTTACTTGGCAAAAAGCGGTGCTCGAGTCTAAAAACACCCGCACCGAGTACGTTCGCTAATGCTGACCTTTCACTACTTGCTAGAAGCCAGCCTGCTTTTCGTACTTTCTTTCCTATCTAGCCAGAGATCAAAATCAGCTTTAGGAAATTGCCATTTTTCTTTGTTTTGGCTGTAGAAATGTATGTTTTGTGTAGCTTGAGACTCGCTTCATCATAGCGTGAGTTTATCTTTTTGCGTAGATTGGACATGTATCCCATTAGGCTTTTGCCGTTGGCCAGAATAGGGTGGGGTTTGCTAGGTGTTCCTTGTTTCGGTCCGTGTAATCTAGCACCACATTTGAAGTGCTGCTAGGCAGTTTTAGTCTCAGGTTAAGAAGGATGGGAATCTCCATGTGAAACCAGTGCCCTTTGGGTGTTTATTTTGTAGCTTTATCATTACGGGTGTGTGCTTTGAGGTTACTATGTCTAGGATTTCTGCTTCCCCGCACTGGGTACTAAATGTTGCAATAAGAGTTAAACTTTTTCTTTTTTTTAAAGAAAACCAATTAAGTCTGCATTGTCCCATGCTAAAGACCCATAACATTTTTCTGACAGCAGAGCTTGGTGAGGGCTTATTTTTTGCAGGAAGAGTTGTAGTTTTCATTGTTACCTTTTAGAAAGCACGTGTAAGTTTTGGATTGCTTTTTATTATGTGTTTTGGGAGGCGACCAGACACAAAAACAGCAATTCTGACAGTTTTTAAAATTGTAATCGTGAGGGTCTCGATGGGTTGTTATGGCAGCCATAGACTTCAATAAAGCCTGTGTCCGCCAGCTACAGTGGCCTATGAGACGCACGCTATGGCTGAGCTTTGTAGGCCTTCTAATGCACTACGCTATTGGGATATAGTAATGTATTAGAAGAATCATAAAATATGATGTCAAAAATTGCCCCAGAATTCTGGACTCCGTTACACAATTTAGGCCCAATGTCTACGGGCAAATTTAAACTGCAGGATCCTTGGGGACGATCCGCTTTTCACGCCACACATAGGAAAACATGGCTGACCGCAGCTGAATTAAAGCATGTGGCTTTGCTTTCCAGACCTTTTGGTCCAGTAAACAAGTCGCAGCATGCTCTATTTTGCTGCAGTTCCTGCACAGACGGCTTCCATTGAAGTCAATTGAAGACATCCGATCCATAGAAAGATTTAAAAAACAAAAACAAAACTGTACTGCGCGTGTGTGTTGGCGCTTTCGCACACATTTGCAGTGAAGACCCAGGGTTGGATTCTGCAGTGGACTCCCGCATATGGAATCGGACCTACGCGTGGACATGGGCCTTAGAAAGATTCATTGTTGATAAGTGGAGCAAGAGGTGTAAATATCTGTTCTTTTTGGCAACAGTAAGAAGTGTCTAGAAAAGTAGGCATGGCTTACTGCTTGGTCAGAACTTGAAAACATTTGCAACTTAAGTCGCAAAATTTGCCAGTTTCACTCCAGTAGGTGGGTGGTGTACAAAGTAACTCCATAGCTCTAGACATATTTAAAGATGGAGTTAATATGCCACTTTTCAAATAACTTGCATCTTTAGGTTGGAGAAGGCTGCTAGAAAACTGGTGTAAAAAGTTCCACTGATGATAAAAAAAAACACCAATCCTACAGCAGAGCGAGTGCGAATGATAAAAAAGGTTTCAAAATACAAAGACCATCAGACCTTGTTCCAAACAGAGGACCTACGCTGACCCCTGGCCACTGCTAGGAGGCAATGGGCACAAGAGGACCAGTATTAGACCACAGAGCAATAGAAATAAAAGTAGTCTGGTCTGATGAATCACATTGTCTTTAGCATGCTGTATACATCTGGGTACATGTGCATCACTGAACCGGTGAACAGATGGCATCATATGGCATCCTGATGCTCGGGAACCGTGGAGCCTGGCCTTCATGTGACCGTTACCCGGACACGTACCACCTACCTAAACGTTGTTGCAGACCAAGTACACCCCTTCAGACCAAGGGTATTTTCTAATGGCAGTGGCCTCTTTCAGCCAGATAATGTTACCTACCAAACTGCAGAAAAATGTGTTGAGGAATATGACAAGGTTCAAGGTGTTGACATGGCCAAGGTCCCCCAGAGCTCAATGGACTTGGGCACGTGTTGGATAAACAAGTCTGATCCACAGAGACCCCAACTGTGGTGCTTATAGAGAGTAGAAGATCAGCTAAGAGTTTGGCGTCAGATACCAAAGAACACCTTCAGAAGTTCACAAGTCCTTGAAGCAACAGGTCAGAGCTATTTTGGCAGTACAAGGGTGTATCAATAAGGGCAGAAGGGTGCTGGCAATATGGGACAGTCTCACCGAATCCTGGAACCTTGTTTGACATATGGATGTGTTGTGAGACACTATATGAAAGAAAACTATGATCTTCATACGCCTACAGAGCCAAAAACTGCACATTAGGAAGTTGATGTGCCATAAAGACTGAACTAATAGGAAATTTGGAAACCGGTCATCAAAAAATATAATTAAAAATTAAGTAGCAGAATCTTAAACCTGTATTAAAAGGGTTTTCCAGGAGAAAAAAAAAAGTTAACAGGCTTAAAACCAAGAAACGTTGAATCCTCACCTATCCCATCTGCTCTCAGTCTAGTGCTTACCACTTGGAACCTGGAAAAAGCGTTGTGCGGTCATGTGTCGTTCGTTGCGCACGTTACAGCTGTAGTCAGTGAAAGTCATGGAAGAATCACTACTAAGTCCCATTAGTGGCTGAGTGGTCACATGCACAACGAACGGCACGTGAGCGCCCGCTGCTTCCGAGTTCCATGTGTCGGGCGGCAGCGCTGAACAAAGAGCGGCTGGGATAGGAGAATATTTAATTTTTCTTGTTTTTAAGCCCATTTAACCTTTAGGTCCTGGAAAACCCCTTTGATAAAAAAAACAGCCTCGCAGTCAGCGCATGTCCGTGTTGCTTTATAGGGACATCAGTACATTTTTCTTTAAATAAAACCAGATAAAGAAACACATTACATTTTTTCTAATCTGTTTTTATTTCTGACTGTAGGGTTGTTACCAGGGGGGCATCCATCTTTCCTGAGCTACATTTAACAGCATTTAGAGATATGCTTTATGGCAGCTTCATGGGCCATTTATACAATAGACAGGGGACCCATTGACTTGTATAGGAGACTGTTCTAGCCATGCTTTGATCTGCGCCGAGGTCGTTGTGCCGGAAGAGGACTATATAGTCACAGCTGATCACCTATTGTGAATGCTGGATCCTGTGTTATGGCCCTTTTACACGGGCCCACAGTCTTTCAAGCAACTGGCAATATCACCGCCAAGGTCATCAGCGCTTGAGCAGAGCATTGACACAGACTTTCCGCTGGATCGCGGGCTTCTCGCTCAGCGCTTCGACGCCTAAGTGAAGCGCTGAGCGTTTACATGAAAGAAGAAGCCAGTGAGTCAATGGGGTATTTTAAGCTGACTGAACGGTGAGCAATTTTTGCACATTTACGATTAGTGCTCAAATCCGTTTGTTTGAACGAATTCTAAGCGATAATCATTACGTGTAAATGGGCCATTAGCTATATACGGGCTTCTACCCTTCAGCGTAATCCTACCTGTGATGTAAGGCTGCCTTTACACGAGACTATTCTCATTTGAACAAGCGAGTGGCGTCTCCACTAGCTCGTTTGTTCTCGTTCAGCCCGTTTAGGCAGGCAGATCGTTTAAACAAGCATCATTCAGTATTCCACATTTGCTGTAAAAACGAATATGAAAGGCTGAACGATGAGAACGAACAAACAACGACCTTTATACCTCCATTAAAAAAACAAAACAAAACAAAAAACAGATGGGTAAAGAGCAAACGATTCGCTCCGTCTAAAAGCACATTTTGTTCTCGGCAGAGTAACGCCGCCGCACACGGGCGGAAATTCTGCGGTGGGATTTCTCGCTGAATTTCCGCCACTGCCCGCCTGCATAGGATTGCATTACAATACGCAATCCTATGCAGGCGGACGCGATTTGTCCGCGTGAAACCACACGCAGAAAACAAATTGCGGCATGCTCTATTTCTGTGCGGGTCTGGCAGAGCCCCACACAGAAACGTTACTCCCGGGCCACCGGCTCCACTCATGCGCCGGCTTGCCAGCAGCCCGCACATCAGAGCCGGGGGAGAAGTTGAGTGCCACATATTGGTCCCTGCAGGGGCTCGGGTCGGATCCCGCTGCGAGAATTCTCGCAGCGGGATCCGACCCGGCCGTCTGCAGGCGGCCTAAATCACCATTTCAAAGAGTTAAATGAAACACAGAAGAGAGCAAATAAAAACAAAAGTATCTTTTTGTATTTAAATCGAGACACTTTCAACAAAAATACATTTGAGAAGAAAATGCAAGCAAAAATAACATTTGTAGAGAAAAGAAAATAAAATCCAAATCAGGACAATGGCTTGTAATATCTACTTAATCGACGTACAACAAGGAGATCTAGCACAACATAAAATAGGTAATAACTACAAACAGGTGGAGGTGGGAGGAGCATGAGAGCTAAAAGCATCATGGCCGTCCCAAAACAAAACGGCATTATGACTAGTTCATAGGGTTCCAATCTGAATCCGGTTGGAGAAATGAAGTATTCTCTGCCTTGTCTCCAGCTGCTTTATTCTTATTATTTATCCCTTAAAAGAAGAAGTTCAGTTCAGATACATAGAAACTATTTTAGGAGAACCAGTTGGAAAGCTCTGCAGAGAAGACCCAGATCAGACACAGACCTGTCACTAAGGATGCAGATTTGTCTTTGTTCCTTATCCAATGAGAAAAGAGAGAAGTTAGCATGAAATGCAAGATCTTGGACTGCACCAAGGTATCTTCAGCGGGTGCGAGGTCGGGCTCACACGAGCGGGTTGGATTCCACCTATAAGCCCTGATGGGGTCTCTGCGTACAGCCGCGTAATGAACTGCGTACTCATGCAGGTGGTCATGCGCAGTACAACCTTTTCCTATTTGCGTTTCCCGCGCCTTCTCTTATCGTATATGGGCTGCGGGTATATCCGTGCCCATACAGCATAATGGGCTCTATGGTCGCGCATTCCGGGGTAAAATAGAACACGCTAGGTTTTATTTTGCGTGAGCGGATTACGCCATTCCGACCCGCTAATGTGAGTGAAATTGTGTAATCCAATGTACAGCGTATGACCACGGATCATACTATTGCGGAATATGCAGTTCAAATCCAGTCGTTTCAGACCGGCCTTAAGGATAACAAGTCAGTTCAAACTATCTTACATAGTTATTATGTAAGCACTGTAATGTATAGGTCTATTAGGCCGAGCTCACATGAGCGCAAGTTTACCGCGTGATACGCAGTGAACGGAGTCAATGAAAGTACATTGATTTTCATTGGTCCCGTTCACATTAGCGAATATTCATTGTGTGTTAGAACACACTTTGTTCTTTTTGTACGCGCGTATATTTTGCCGTGTATTAAGAGCCCATTGCGCTCTATGGGTGCGTAATCAACGCTGTCCATATGCAATTAGAGTCAGTGTAGGAAATTTAAGCAAACAAAGAAAAAAGTTAGCCTGCGCATGGCAGCGTGTGAGAGATACGCTGTTACACGCAGTACAAAGTCGCTGCCGTATGTGGTGATGGGCCTCCACAGCGGTAAAACACTGAGTGACTGACGCAGTATTTTACGCATACGGTCGCCGTGTGACCCCGACCTTAACATAACACATGCCAGATAAACATAAAAGCTTTGAGTTAAAATATCTGCTGAGAACCACCAAGAAGAAGAAGAATGGGCTAATTGGTGAAATGCTAAACGGATTGATACGAATACAAGTTACAACTGGTTGTAGGTCATCACAAAACTTGCTATTTCATATGACCGGCCGACTGTGAGGGGGGGGGGGGGGGGAGATTGTATCTCCTCAAAATAATATAGAAAGGGGTGAACAAATAATAAAGACAGTCAGCTTCTGCAACACCTTGCCTGATGCGTTACGTGTGCTTGATCCTCCGAGCTCGTACCAACCACACCTAATATGGCACCCACAGTATATCTAAGAGCGCTAACAAGCCAGATAATTTAAATACTACAGACGTCTGCACCCAGTTGTCTCATCATATCAATGACATCGCTCTCGATAAAACCATTGCTACAGTCTCTTCCTTACACGTTCCCCCCCCCTCTGTACTGCAGAGACACCGCAGCCGGGTCGGCCACCACTTATCCCTGCAACGCACAGAACTGCTGAAAGACAGTCAGAATGTGATGGTCCAGTTCTCCCGTGAACAAGAGGTTCTCCAAAGTCAGCATGTACTGCTGGATTATCTGATGGTGCTAAACAAAAGGAGAAAAGCAGAGTATGAGAAATCTGTGCGTGTCGGATATATGCAACGCCCTACAATCAACAATATACCAACCAGTAAGAAGATCTGCTGAAGTCTCTCTATGCAGTTCTTATACCATGGAGTGATCACATCAATGCCTCCTGTTTCACAACGGACTAAGTGCTCTGTGAGGATCATAATAAAACGCTGCAAGGAAGAAACAAACCCTTCAGGCTGGAGGTGGGTGGAGGAATTAGGACAGCAATTAGGAAAAATCATTTTAACTTTACAATACCTGGAAAATTACAAGGAAGAGATTTTTTTGTTCACTTTGCGCCGACTCCACTTTTTCCTGTAAGCGCTCAATTTGCTCCTCCAGGGGTCCGTCCTCTCTTCCACTGTCGTCATCATTGTCTCTCTGAAAACAGACCACACATCTGCCCTTTACATCTTGTATTTAGGGTACAGGAGATTTAAGATCTACTTCAGTTATCTGCATCTTTAAAGGGAACCCGTCACATCCCCCACAGCACCATAAACTACTCACTCTTCAGGTTCCTGTGCGAGCGCTCCCCATAGACTTGTACAGGAGGGCATATATACGGGACTCTAAGAAGAGTCAGATAATCGTGCTGCTCGCCGACTTCAGAGGTGGACACCACTGGATCACAGGCGGGTGTAAGAAATACCCCACCCAACCTCCTGTCAGGCCCGCTAACAGCACTATAACTTAGTTTATGGTGCTGTGGGAATGTGACAGGTTCCCTTTAAGTTATTTTATCTTCTCATTAGAGTAACAGTCCGTTTAGACCTGCCAATTTCTCATTTGAACAAGTAGACAATGTTACAGTTTGCTTGGGCAGATACATTGTTGGCTTCTTCAAATGAGACATTGTTCAGTCATTCACATTCACTGTATTAGGCTACATTCATACGGGCAAAATCAGCGGCGATCCTCTGGCGTGTGTGAATCACGCACCCGAGGGTCGCAATTTCACAGAACTGATGCGAAGCACTTTTGGATGAGTTTCTTAGCCCAATATCGCGCTCGCCTGTGTGAATCTGGCCTTAGTGAATGAGAATGAATGACGATCGGTATTTAAACTGAACGATTAGTGAATGAGCTAACAAGCTCTTGAACAATATCCTTCTGTGTAAAAGGGCCTCAAGCAGACCGATAAACCTGACAAATGTAAACTCAATGAAGCATCAGTGAGCGTGTAACAGCTGCTGCGTACACGATCCCTCTCCATGGTTTAAGGTCGACATTTGGATTTAAGCGTTTTAAAGAAATGACTCCATCGTGGCGACTGCCACACTTTCATGCTACACTCAGTCTTGGTTACTCACCCGTTTGTGCTGCTTGGCTAGCCGTTGCTTCGCATCCTCCAACTCTCTCTGGATTTTTTGGACATGTTTATTCATTTTTCTAATTGTGGAATGCAAAGTTTCCCAAATGTATAACCTAAGAAAGGAAGAAACACAAAAGCTTTCATGAATGAAGAGTTTTGCACATCAGAGTAACAGCACTTGTCTCATGAGCCCCTATAGTTCATGCTTTGGTCATCTGCATTATATACAGCCTTGTACAGTATATGGACACCCAATAACTAGAGATGAGCGAGCACGCTTGGTAAGGTGAGTTACTTGAGAGAGCCTCGCTCATCTCGACTAACTGCCTTCTCCTCCAAGCATGCTCAGGGATGAGGGGGGGAGCAAGGGAGAGAGTGAGAGAGATCTCTCTCCCCCAGCCGCCGCCCCCGAGCATGCTCGGAGTAGAAGGCAGTTAGTCGAGATGAGTGAGGCTCTCTCAAGTAGCTCACCTTACCGAGCGTGCTCAAGAGCAGACCCTGGATTTATGAGTTGGTCTCTGCTTTACTGCTTAAACAGTCCCCACTTTTCCAAGACTTTCCAATTACTTTTGTTGTATTTTCACACGGCGGAATCAGACGCAAATTTTTCTACCTAGATTCTGCCTCTAAAAACTACTGCAGAAATCTGCATCTGAGCTGTGGATTCTGTCTAAACAAATTGGCAACAAATCCGCATATGTATTTAGCCCTTTTCAATGGAATAGGAGTGGAATCTGCATCAAAAATTGAAATGTCACATTTTTTTTCTCCTGCACGTGAAAAAAAATCCATGTCCTGTAGAGTATGGTGTGGATTCCCAATGAAGTTAGGGGATGAGGATTTGCTGCAGATTCTGCATCAAAAACGCACTGTGTGAGCACACCCATACACATAAAAGCACTGATTTATGTTGCCATCTGTACACAGTGGTGAAGCAGTTGGTACTATTTTTTGTGGAAAAGATTAAGAGCCGATATGAAGTCGGCAGCAAGTACATAAATGGAGAACGGGGTTGGTTGTTTGTGGGTTGCACTAAGTGGGCATATTGTGGCACAAGATGGCAGCACTCTGACAGGGCATCTATTGCATCAAGAACACACGAAGAAAGTGTGCCTGATGAAGAAGGTAAAGAGCTTTGGTCTTTTTTTAATAAAAGGTAATGTCCCATCTAGACGAGACGACGGTCATCGAACCGACTGCACAAGTGCTGATGTCACTGCCAGTAGTTAGCGCTCGTGCAGAGCATCTACACAGGCAGAGATCACTGCTGGATCGCGGGCCTCTTGCTCAGCGCTTCACCTTCTTTGTGAAGAAGGGAGTGTTTATACGCAACAAGAAGCCAGCAATCCAGTGATATTTTATATACCGACTGAAAGTCAGTGAGAATGAGAAGTGAACGGATAGTAAATGATTTTTTTTGCATTTACATGGGACGATTATCACTCAAGTTAGTTTGTTTGAACTAATATTGAGCGATAAGCGTCCCTTGTAAATGGCCCTTGAGTGCCGAGTTTCAAAGAATCCTTTAGACAGCTGGAAAAGTGTGGGCATGCCCACTGGACTGATGAGTCGTTAGTGCAGGATGTTTAATCCTTTGCAATCCCATTTTGGATTCAGGGTTTTCTAGGGGGCTTTTTCTTTCTGCCATTATACAATGGTGCCATCTGCTGGCTAGAGCCAGTACTGCGGTATGGGACATGCTGGAGAGGCCCCCGACAACAGAGCAGCTAGTAATATACAGTAAGAATACCCTGCCGGACATCTTCTAACATCGGAGCTGTACAGCCTTCAATCAGATGGTCTTTAAATTGTGTTCTGCAAATATGAAGACCTAATGGGCACTAATGGAACTGTGTATAGAAGGCTTTTTCATGAGTGATATTGTGCTTTAAATGGGTTAGGTGGTAAAATATGACAAATTCCCATTAAGATAAGTGAAAATAGGTTGAGGAAAAGTCATTCGGGCCGCTTCCCACTAGATCAGCAGGTCTCTGACTATTTACATACAGCGAGAGACCCATCAATCAAGCCAGGCAAGGAGAGGCTGGCAGGGAGCCACATTGGCACACATTCTCCAGATTATCGTAGGCTATAATAAGATTTCCTTTCATTTGAAGCACAAGGGAACTCTGAAAGAAAGCCACTTGAAGTTGCAAGTAAATGATCTCTTGTTGCGTCACCTTGTAAAGTCATGGGATAACTCTGGGGAGAAGATCCAGTTGGCCACAGCAGCACAATCAACGATCTGAGTCCGGATCATCTTATCCACGAGTATTGCAATCATCTGCAGAAGAGAAGAAGGGAAATCCCCACTTATTAAACATTAAGATGCTGCTTTTATACCTGAACTTCTTGTTACCCTTTTTTACTCTTCTAAATGGCTAGTTAGTATAGGAGGATTGGGATAATAGGGGGCCATCTATGGACTCCCACCTGCGGATGATTCTTCCAGACATCATAGACCACTCTTAGAATGTGGAGCTTTCCTTCGTCACTCTCCGACAAAGCTTTAAATACCTCATGAAACCTTAAAAAAAAAAAAAAAAGTAAAATAAGTGCTAGTTATGTAGCTGATTATTAAAGGGAACCCATCACCACATTTACGCTCTCCATGGGCAGCAACAGACTGCAGTAATAGGTCTGCTGTAGTTTGGGAGAGACTTCCATTCAATTAGTAATCACCAGCAGACTAGTCCTCTGTACCTCTGAGCTGAAGCTATCCTCACCTAAGGCCTCCGGTCACGGATCGGCAGCTGTCTGCCTATTACTGTGCATGGGGACTAGCCGCAGCTCATCTATATGGAGGACTATTTTCTGTAGCCCTCTGTGTGCGACTACTACTAATATATGTTTCTTCCAAATTACTGCACAGATCTACACGGCAGACGTATCACTGAAATTAGTGTGACCGACACTAAAAGCAGGCTGCAACAAGGATGGTGATGGATTCCTTTACGTCTGTACGGTTCTACTAGAGGTTACCGAATAAAAGGAAAAATAAGTCATTTTACTTACTTTGCAAGCGCACTGAATGAATAGCTGAATGATTTTGAGGCCAGGTTGAGCAGGGACTGGACAAACACCTCTATCTTCAGCGGGTTAAAGCTGATTCCTTCATCTGAAAGAAAACCTACATGTAATCTTTGTTTGCCCATAGAGAACCTAGTTGGTACTTTAGGATATATGCACATAGGTTCCGAAAACAAAACAGATGAGAAAACACGTTACCGTCGTCATCGTCTTGGTTGGGGTTTTGCACATCTTTTAACATGCTAAAAATGTCTTCAGTGACTGCCTTATTTTTGATGGCATTGGTCAAGTTAATCGCAACCGCATACCCAGGTAGAGCGCCTAAAAAGGGGTATAGAAAATGCAGGCAGTCATATTAATAAAAGACGGTAAGGACTTCTCTACAGAAAGTTATAATGGAAACAACGGGGTAAGACTCATCAATAGATTCAATAAGGTACTGAAGAGTAAGGAAAGGGCTACATGGCGACTTTGGCCGCAACAGGTCACGCCACTAAGGAGTGCAGTGCTACAATGGGACCTCGTTTAACCCTACGATGCATGCTGTAGAAGTTTGCATACATATGATTCAAAGTGCAATGATTTGTATAACTGTACATGAGACGGCACCACGATGCAGCGAGCTCTCTCCCCAACTATTCTAGTCATGCCACGTGGTAACGTCCGTGGTTTGGGTTACATTTGAGGAGCATTGAGTTGCGACTAGTGGATGATATCGGAGAGGAGAGTACATACGTTTTAGCTCTGTTATACATATTATATTTTTTTTTTTCTCACATACGATGAAAAATATTTTCTATTAAATCTGTTTTTATGGAATTTAATTATAAGTTACTGTTTGATCTAGGACTTTCCTGTGAGGTATGTGAGGGAATTAGAATTGCGTATAAAATGTTGGAGATAAACTTGAAAAACGGTCATTTCAGACCTACGTCACAAAATTCTTTAGAAAATACATTAAAAATTGTTATAAACTGCACAAACATACAAGAAGCAGACATAAAAGACGTAAACTTACTGCTACTCTCATCGCCATACTTGAATATGCATTTTGGCTCAGCTGGGTACAAAGCAGAAAAGGACGAAGGTACAATATCCAATATCCGCTGATAGTAAGAAAGTCTAAGAAAAACAGAAATAAAAACATACATATCATGGCCACGTACACACGGCGCTGACGCTTCACTTTGTGAATGATCATTTATGAAAAAAACTTGTTCACATTTAAAGAAAGAAAAAAAAAGTTATTATTGGGATGTAAGAAGCTGGATGGTCGTATCTACGAATTGCCCCCACCGGCCGTTCTGACCAGACTGTTAGGAGGTGTTGGGACCAGTGGATGTGTGAGGGCGCACAAGGTGACCGGGCTTAGGGAGCCCCCTATAGACCACCAGTAGGGAGGAGCATCTGGCCAGACTGTTAGAAGGTGTTAGGACGAGAGGATGCGTGAGGGCACACAAGGTGACCGGGCTCAGGACGCCCCCCTACAGACCACCAGTAGGGAGGAGTGTCTAACCAGACTGTTAGGAGGTGTTGGCAGCAGTGGATGTGTGAGGGCACACAAGGTGACCGGGCTCAGGGAGCCCCCTATAGACCACCAGTAGGGAGGAGCATCTGGCCAGACTGTTAGAAGGTGTTAGGGCGAGAGGATGCGTGAGGGCACACTATGCGACCGGGCTCAGGACCCCCTGATGGATGATCAGATGATCTGGTGGTCTAACAAAAATGAGCAGCTCCATCTGTTTTGTTGTCCACCATCCACACACAGGTGGCGCTATTGTTACAGGCTCCTGTGTCTGTCGGAACTATTTTCAAGTGCTCGGCTGAAGGACATTTGGGATCATGGCACCAGTTATGTGTACGGCCTCTGACACCCACCGTCGCCGTTTGCTGTGGTGTCAAACTACAAAACTGGACGCTACAGAGTGGAACTGGGTTGTCTTCTGCAACAAATACAGGTTTAGTTTTGGCACTGACGGACGTTTTCATGTCTGGAGACCTCTGGGTGAGCGCCTCATTCCTGCCTTTGCTGTAGAGCGGGACACCGCCCCCTGCTGGTGTGATGGTCTGGAGGGAGTTTTATCAAACAGTCGGTCATCCCTAGTAGTGGTATGAGGGACAATGACATCTCAGCGATACGTATGGCACACCCTCCATGTCCGCCGTATCACATCTCACATCCAAACTAGAGGCGGTACAACAGGGTACTAGAGCCTCCATGCCCACCTGTATCACATCTTGCATCCAAGCTTCAAGTGGTACAATGGGGTACTAGAGCCTCCATGTTCGCCCGTATCACATTTTGTATCCAAGCTACAGGCGGTACAACAGGGTACTAGAACCTTCATGTCGACCACTATCACATCTTGTATCCAAGCTAGAGGCAGTACAACATGATACTAGAGCCTCCATGCTTGCCAGTATCACAACTAATATCCAAGCTAGAAGCGGTACAACAGGATACTAGAGCGTCCATGCCCACCCATATCACATCTTGTATCTAAGCAGCACAACAGGGTACTACTAGAGCCTCCATGCCCCCCGTATCACATCTTGTATCCAACCTTGAGGCAGCACAACAGGGTACTAGAGCCTCCATGCCCGCCCATATCACATCTTGTATCCAAGCTAGAGGAGGTACAACAGGGTACTGGAGCCTCCATGCCCACCCATATCACAACTTGTATCTAAGCTAGAGGCATCACAACAGGGTACTAGAGCCTCCATGCCAGCCCATATCACATCTTGTATCCAAGCTAGAGGCATCACAACAGGGTACTAGAGCCTCCATGCCAGCCCATATCACATCTTGTATCCAAACTAGAGGCGGTACAACAGGGTACTAGAGCCTCCCCCTTTAAAGGGGTCAGTTTCCCACAATAAATTCTCCTTTTGCTCTGTTACTGTAATTACTTATATCAGCGTTACAATCACACAGAGAACCTTTCATTCCATTCCGAGAACCTCCAGGAGACGGATTATTATTTTTTTGTCCACTACTATGAGTGTACTTCATAGGGCATATGGACATAGTGGATTGTGTTCTCCTGCACAAACAGCAATAAGGCGCTATTATTGTACTGTCAAAGTACAGCTATTACCAGAAGTACAATATAACAACCACTCCTGTGGTGGGACCCTCAATAATGCACCAGCCACCCAGATCTGGACCGAATCCGCACACCAATGTAGAAAGCAAATGTGGCAGCATTCATGGGTGTAAAAGTCACGAAGTTTCCTTTATTCTCCCATAACAAACAAAAAACACCATACAGGCTACATTTCGGTCCCCAATTGTACCTTGTCAAGCCGCTTAAATCTTAAGTCTTTTCTTTTGCAACATTGCACTCGTTATTTGGAGCGACTCACATTGCCAAGTTGATTGTGATACCTGAGGCATCCGCTGAAAACCTTTCCATAGGAAGACTACCTGAAATCCTGAAAACATGACCTGTTGGGGGGTCCCCGAGGACTACAGTTGGGGAGCACTGCTATAGAGAGTGACAGACACTTTCCGGACAATTCAGCACAGAACCTCCACCTTTCTAGCAGGGAGCCAATTACTAGTATTCTCGTCACACTTTCTAAATCTGAGAATACATTCCCTGCATCTTCTGTTGAATCACCCGATTATATGTGTTTGCAAGTCACGGACCACAGACCACACTCAGCTTTTCTTATCCCACCCCATGGGTACTGCTTTAGAACATTCTAAAGTCTATGATCCCCAATGACACAGACAAGAAAACTAATAAGATTACCTACCGTGAAATCCATTTCCCTTTCACATTCATTGGGGACACAGCAAGCAGCCAACTTTTTCATCTTCCACTATCTGGAAGTCTTTCCCAAAATGGATCCTCACTTTTCTGTTTTTACAGGGTAACATTCAGTTTTCTAAGTACAGTTTGTATTCGTTAACCTAATTTTTTAATCTACGTTTATATTACTGCATGTGTACAAAAGTGACTTTGCTTAGTGCCTTGGTGTACTTAGGGTCGCCCCCTAGTGGCAGCACCTATACCGTAGGTTTCTGTGTCCCCAAGGATCGCGATCAGAAATGGATTTTAGGCAAGTAATTAAAATCCAGTTTTTACATACTGATGAACTATCAATTACCTCATGCATTTTTCCAAGACCTCCCGAACAAATTGGGGTTTAGGTCTATCCAAGTCCTGTGAAAGACAATCTGCCCTAAAACACAGAGAGATACTAATAATCAGCCACAGTATAAGCATTTTTGAAAGTACTCAATAGTATAAGGGATTGTTTAATCGAAACTTTAAAGGGAACCTGTCACCGCTAGAGACGAGCTAAGGCAAACTACTCAAGCAAGTACCTGCCCACTCGTCTCTAAACATTCAGGTGTCGGCGGGGAAGAGCGGTGAGTTGTGGGAGTGAGCAGGGAGGAGCGGGGGGTGAAGACAGTGATCTCCCCCCCGTTCCTCCACCGGCACCCGAATCTTTAGAGACGAGCGGGCAGGTACTCGCATAAGGCACTACTCGCTCGAGTAGTTTGCCTTAGCGAGTACGCTCGCTCATCTCTAGTCACCACCATCTCAGCCCAGAAATTAACTTCAATAGCTTGCAGGGAATGAAAAAAAAAATCAGTCGCTTCTATGTGCTTTCCCCCCCCCCCAATGAGCCCATGTTCCTCCGCATTTAGGTCCCAAAGTTATCTTGCGCTGTATATAAATGAGGAGTCATCTGACACGGTAGAATCCAACAGATTCATGAGCTGCTGAGCTGTTCACACCCCTTTCTCTTGACAGGTAACTTATCACATCCTATGTTACATAGGAGATCGCGCTCCCAAGAATCTCCCAGTAGCTAAGGAATCAGCACGACTCTTCTCAGCCAGTTTCCATTAGCTATATAATGACACTGGAACCTATTTGCAGAGGAACAGGGGCTCATAAAAGAAAAAGAAAGGGAGGATATTAGAGGAGATTGATTTTTCACCCCCCGCCAGCCAATGAAGTCAGTTTTATAGGTGAGATAATGGTAACTGGTTCGCTATACCTAAGGCTCCCTGTCCATGGGCGAATTTTCTTTGCGTTTCCCGCGACGATAATCCGGCTGCGGGGAACGCAGTGAACGCTTTCCATAGCGTTGCTATGAAAAGGGCAGCTTCAACTTGCCACGATTCTCCGCAGTGAGCCTATCTGTCAGATAGACTCACCGCGGAGAACAGTCATCTCTCCCCTGCTCCCGGGCGGCAAGATATCGCTACGCCCGTGGACAGGCAGCCTAAAGCCTACAGTGTTTCAGTACAGTTTATGGAGGACAGAATATGTGAGATAATTGTTTAAACGTCCTGCAGGCCGACTATATGATCAGCACTTGGCAGGACGCATCACTGGACATAATTTACTTACCAATCTTCCCAATTCCATCTAAATTGAAAGTTACTCAAGTGGTGAGAAAGCCAATTTATGAACCTAGAGGAGAAGCAGAAAAAAAAGTTATATTTACAGGATAATTTTACACAATTAATGCACAATTAAAACTAGCAGGTTTACTTTAATACAACACCACACTTACTGCTGCAATATCCTGGACATTGAAGGTGATGACATAACTGAATGCCATCATTAAAAGCAAGTGACTTAGGTGCATGGGTTTTGTTATATTACCATCATTGTAAATAAGGCCGGTCTACCACAAGCAAGTCGGATTCCACATGCGGGAGCCCACAGCAGAATCAGAGCTTGTGCCCGGCTGGCATCTGCGCGTACCTGTAAAATCTGTACTGCGGATGGTCCATAAGATCAATTGCGGAAGGGTCGGACGGCCTCCATTGAATTAAGTGGAAGCCGTCCGTGTGGAATCCATGCAAAAATAGAGCATTCAGCGATTTTTTTGTTTTTTCTCTCTGAGCGGAAATCGCAGTGGCTGTCCACTCGTGAGGGACATGTGAATGCTCTATTTGTTTGAATGCGTGTGGAATGCCACAGATTGTCCGTGTGGGTGACGATCGCAAATTCCTCAATTCAAACTTTCTCGTATGAGGCCGGCCTATATGGTTTTTCCAAAAGAGATTGATGAAGCAAACTGCATTGCTTTTACCAATTAACCCCTTGATGGCCCATTTGGGCCTGATTTTGGGGGGGATTTTTATCTCCAATTTTCCAAATCCATAACTTTTATTGTTCCATTGATATGGCCGTATAAGGCATTGCTTTTGCATGGCGAAGTGTAGCTTTTATTGGTATTTTTTGGAGAGCAGTGAAGAAAAACAGCAATTGTGTTTTTTTTACAGTGTCAATCATATGGAATAAATTAATGACAGGATAATTTCTGCGGGTTGGTACGATTACGACAATACTACAATCACATACATATTTTTTGTTATTTTTGTTTATGCGCAATAAAAATAAAAAAAAAAAGTATTTACTGCATCCATCAAAGTCCCATAACTTTTATATTTTTTGATCGACGGAGCTGGGATAAAGCTTGTTTTTGCACGACTAGTTGTCATTTTTATTGGTACCATTGCCATAGCAACCCACCAGCCCTCTGCAATTATATAGCAAAGGGCCGATGACATCACAGAGAGCTTAACAGCGGGAATCGGCGTTCCTGTTAAAGAGGAAGGATGGCTGTCAGTCACAGCGGACTCCGGATGGTGTGGGCTTTGTTTTTGAGGCACACCAACCATAGAACGTAAATGACACCCATTAGCAAAAACTGCTTCCCACAAAGGGCTTATATTCCAGCCCTGGGGTATGAAGGGGGTAAAGAATGCTCCATAATTCGGTCACTGCATGCTGCAATATAGGAGTGAATTACCTGTCAATGCAAGTTACATTCATTGTATCCAAGCGAGTGTACAGCATTTCAGTGGCTTGGGCGAGCTGTTTTCGTCATTAAGAAAAATGATGATGCATCGTAAAACATGAAAAACCTTTTAAATGCCTCCGCTCATAAAACAGACAAAGGGTAGCTGATGCATATGTCTGCTATATACTTAGAAAGTGCGATAGCTGACAAGCTGTATTCACATATAATCCTTCTATATATTTTGGTCCATAAGAACCCGAAACAAATGCAACTCATATTGGACAGTCCATTGCATCTCCTGCGGACCCTTTTTGTTGGTGCCTCAAATTAAGTGCTACCCAGCTAACTGTTTATACTTCAAAAAGGATACCACTTGTGGCAACGATCCTGGTTGAAGCTTGCAAAGCTCAATTAACAATGTTGTGTACATGACTTCTATATGTGGGGGAACTGGAATCTGAAACAATTCTCCAAAGATGACCTACAGCAAGAAATAAAAATAACGCATATATTAGTATAATGCAAAGTCAAAGATCAAACAAGTACACAGATTGCTACAATCTCAACAAATCCACCATATCATCAGGTCCTGGAATGGCCAAAAAAAAGCCTTAGACAGGATCTCCTGGTCTTCCCGGTCTCAAACCTTGCAACAACGAGGCCCATATTTTCTTAAACAGTAGCTTTATCTCAAACCTCTACTTAGGGCCGCCTGCAGACGGCAGGGGCGGATCCCGCTGGTTCAGCGACTGGACCAAATTCTAAATATAGCTTCCAATTAGGAAAAAAGTAAGTGGTCTCATTAAGGCCTCAATCTGTACCTAGATTAAACTTCAGTTTTCCTTTTGTCTGGCCTACTAATGGGGTTACCTACTTTGGGATAAAAATTTCCTCTAATCTCTCAACTATTTACCACTCATTTTCCCCCTTTGGCAGTCGTATGTAATATAGATTTAGACTCCTGGAGCCATGGGGATTTCTCCTGGTTTGGAAGGATCAGGGTTCTATAGATGATCCTGTTGCACAGACTGTTACATGGATGGGGATGGCCAGCAGGAGGCATACCATCTTTTTGGAGTGGGATCTACATCAGACTGAAAAATATAGATAGAGTTGGTCTATCCACTGGTTGCTTGTATTGCTTAGCTTCAGGTCACAACTATCTTAAGCTTCAGGTCTCCTTGCAGAGATCCCTTCGCCGCTTACCTATTTTGTGCTCAATGGCATCCTTAAATGACCATCAGAACTCTTAGGGCTCTTTCAGATGAGCCACCTGCATGTTGTGCATTTCTTAAAAGGTGACATTATGTTTTGAGCTGTTTATACCAACTGCTATTACTCTAAGTGCTCTGAAGTACTGCGTTTATAACTGGACTGCTACAAGGTAAGCAAAACTTTATTTGGATCATTTTACCAAGTTCCAGTCAATTTATACATTGGTCACCAAGGATACCTACAACTTTGTACTTGACTCTCATTTATGCACTTACTGCCATCTCAGAATCGCAAGATAGTTCTACATAATACTAAGTTGTATATATATGCTTTGTTGTTTGTTCTTTACGTAACACACAAGTCTTTTTGAATTTGGATAGTAATCGGCAGTTTTTTGTGTGCGTTTTTTTTTTTTTTTAGTGTCAAGGCCCATTTACAGGGAACAAACTGTCAGGCAAACAATGCCCGACAGCGTGTCCCAGTGATGCTCGCTCCTTTCCTGTTACACAGGAGCAAGCATTCCTGGGATCGCTTAGAGCGTAGCCAGCATGGAGTTGGGGCGGCCAGGGCACACTTTCCCTCCGCCCACCTCCATTTACTGCAAGCAGGCGGTAGTTCAGAACTGAACGACTGTTTACAATGAACGGCTTGTGATTTAGGTTTCTGCATGCAGAAACTATACGATTCTCGTCCAGTGTCTGCATGCATTTACATGAGACGACTATTGTTCAATTACCCGCGGAAGCGTTGGTATTTGAACAACTCTGAATGCTAGTCATCCCATGTAAACGGGCCTTCACACTATGTTTTTGTGGCTTTTTATTCACCAACATGTGTATACTGAAAGGACCAAAATAAATAAAAAGGTTTCTTCTGTAAGACATACCTCAACAATATGGTAATTCAAGGGGATCTTATTCTTCCCAGGGTAGCTAAGAAGCTGTGCAGCACTGAAATAAGATTACAAAAGCAAGTGTTAGGAAAGCAGCCACAAAGAACATTGTACACCAGGATTAAAGGGGCTGCGCAAAGAACACAACTCCTGTTCATATGACCATCAATATGGGGTAGCTCACTCAGGACCCCCTGTATAGGCTCAATAAGAGCAGCTGCAGTTTTGCCAGTCTTTTGAGCCGTCCTGGGATTACAAGGATTCCCATTCATCTAAATGGCCGTCTCTTAGTACCTGACTTCCCTTATGTCTGGCAAGATTCATTGCAAGTTTTACAGATGTGCTGCAGACAATACATTCCCTTGTGGATGAAGCCCCTCTTCGCCCAGAGTGATGCAGTTCATGAACTGCGGCACAAAAATTCTGGTTTTATGAGAAGTACAGCAAACAGGGTTACTGGAGTCCACTGGTTCCAAGTCACCGGTTAATGCTGCCCTCAGACATGGCAGCATAAATATGGCAACAGATTCCCTTCAACTACAAATGCGCAGATTAACTACTGAAAATGTGCCAGTTTTTTCAAGGATATTGTGTCTGAAAACCGTCACAAAAATGCAGCACATTAATGATGGATAATTTTTCACCAATCGTGGAAAAGGGGGCGTGGCTTATTTTAACTGCCAAAATACATTGAATAACTTAACCATCTAATAGGTAGTATAAACTTAAGACTAAACAGTCAAAAAAAACAACAAAACAAAAAAAAAAACACCATATTTATCATCCAGGAGAGGCACTGTGATATATGGCATGTTTTAATACTGTCTGCTCCAAGTTTGTTCTATTTGTCTGACCTATACACAGTATTTGCAAATTATCTCCTCCCCCTGTGGTCAGCAAGTTACAGGGCAGAAGGAGTAACTTCAGAAGGGTCTGTGATCCAAAGATTATTCCGATTGCCAGATTGGAGGCAGGATGAAACTTTTTTCCCCTTAAATGGGGAAAATTGGCTTCTACCTTTTTTTTGCCTCCCTCTTGATCAACATTGGGGGGTAGTGGGCTAAAGTGGATGGACAGATGTCTTTTTGGCCTTACATACTATGTTACTATGAGTTGAGCAGATGGATATATAGTTTTATGGGGGAAAAAAAATCTGTATAGCTTGTGTTTTATTTTTTTTAATGTTCTTTCTATACTTACCAGTCCGCTAGGCGGTCCTATCAGTGATTGGCGGCAATCTCTCAATGCACACTTATACAAGGAAGGTGGTCAATGACCGAGTAGGACCTCCCCCACTGGGCTTCAAAAACCCAAGTTCTACTGAACCTTTCTCCACAAAACTATATAATCAATCTGCTCAGTCTCCTGCTCCAGAACATGCTGGCAATAGATCAGACTGCATGTTTAACATGACATGTTCCCTTTAACCCTGTCTTTGCCAAGGGGTTTCAAACATTTTACACCTCTTGTAGGCAGGAAGATTTTCCCACTTTTGAAATCCTGCAAAGCCTACATACTTTTTGAAGGTAGACGTCTGAACCATTGTACACACACACACACACACACACACTATAGGAAGTACTGTGCACCTACATTTCTACTTGGATCACGCTTTTGGGCACCAATATAATTTAAGGATCTGTGCCTCTCCTCCTTCACCTAGAAGTGCACTTCAACTTGCTCTATCTTGGGCAAGATTCCACCTAAAGCAGTGACCTTGACTTTAAAACAAGACTAAGATCGCTGCTCTAAGTGGGATGCAGACTGAGAGAGATTACTAGCAAGGATGTATGAAACAGATCATTAGTAGAGAAAGAGTTAAAATAGCTACAAAACTGCACTGGAAAAAAACATGGCTTCTTACACCCAGTCTCTACTATAAAATACAGCATGAGAAAAACTAATACAAAATCGATACCCTTTATAAAAATACACAAAAACAACTGCACAGAAAGTTTCAAAGCCTCATTTACCAGGTTTTCCTCTCTCTCCAGTGTGATTTAATGATGCAGTGCAAATTTTCTTCTATAACAAATCGCTCTACAGAATGAGATCCAGGCATTACTGGACCCTAAAAGTGAAGAAAAATAAAGCAAAAAACACAAAAAGTGCAGATTACCATCATTTCAAGAAACGAACAGAATATAAATTAACTCATTTACATGCACTGAAAAGATTTCAGGTAAACCACTGTGATAGCACTATGCAACACATGTGAAACCAATGCCAAGAATTACATTTAAATTGATTTTAAAAGGGAACCCGTCACTACTCCACAGCACCATAAACTGGGTTTACGGTGCTGTTGGGGAGGCGACAACAAACTGGGCGATGCATTTTATGTTAAACTAGCCCGCTCCGTCACCCAGTGAAGTTGGTGCGTGGTATGAAAATCAGACTTCTATACAAGAGCACATACACGGGACATGCTTGATAGGCATTTATGCATGGCACGCCTGGGAGCCTTCAATAGACTCCAGGCTGCCATGCCCCTCAGTACCGTCATTGGGTTGCGAGAAGGGGTCCCACCCTCCCACTGCTTAGAAGCACAGTCAGCTTTGACCGCAGCGTCTAAACAATTAAAATGTTGTGATTAGAGCTAATTGCAGCAATTATCGCGGGCTGTAAGCAACAGCCACCAGGTATGGAGCAGACTAATATTCCGAGCCAGTCCCATACAAACTTCACGACCACGGGACATTTAAATGTATTCACTGGTCCTGCAATGGTTAATAAAAATATTTTTTTTAAAAACTGTATTTTAATGACTGACTAATCCATCATGCCATAGGCAGTACTATAATCTTACCGAAAGGCAATGAACTTTAGCTTACACAGCTACAATGTACTCCTGTCAACCATGTACTGTACATTGCTATGCTGGTTTCTACCTTGTCTCATAACCTACATCTCACTGTACTTATGAATTTATTCTATGGTTGTTTTATGAATTACTTGTGTTTTTTGGGTAATTGTAAATTAAGCAATAAAAATGAAAATATACATAGAATCAAAACAAAGCAAGTACCACAAGTTACCTCTGGAGCATCTGTGTAGTCAAACATTCTGAATATGACCCTTGGAATGGGATAGACAGAATCCTTTGTGTGAGGTGGCGGGGTGAAGGGTGGCAAATTGTGTTGCAATGCTTCACACAATATGCTATCAAAAGCAAGGTATGGGCGCAATATGTGTCTCTCCTGCCAGCGATCGGTCTTCAACTTTTGAATCTGTGCCCAAAGACAATCCAAGTACTGGAAAGAGGGGAAAGAAAAAAAACGAAAACCCCGATTTATGGCGTCAAACAACTAACTGATCATTCCAAGCTAGATAAAAAAACAAAAAACGACTTGTTACTCTACCTCTTCTTGTGGGTGAGGCTTATCTGCGGACCATACTTGTAACATAGGCAAATGGGTTTTTTGACGTTGCCTAAAAAGGATAAAAACTGTATGAGCTTTTCATTAAGAAACACCACACTGTCCAAATCTGACCCTCTGGCAGCCATGTTTAAGGCTGGTTGTCCACGGGCGTAGCGATATCCCGTGGCAGATCTCCGCTGCGGAGTAGGAGACAGATAACGGTTCTCCGCACTGAGCCCATCTGACAGCTAGGCTCACTGCGGAGAATCACGGCAAATCACAGCATGCTGCAATTTGAATCCTGCGAGAGGAGAACCGCTATGATTCTCCGCTCATGGACGCTGTGGCTGCGCATTCCATAGCAACGCTATGGAAAGCTTCAGACAGCATGATTCGCCAGTGATTTATCGCCGCCCGCGGACAGGGGGCCTAATAGCACAATTGTATGACAGGAATATTTGTTGAGTTACCCATTCGAGATCATAAAGGGAATATTTATACCTTATGTCCTGCAGAAACAACAGGATATATATTTTGTAATTGCAGACCATGTGCCAACTGCTCACTATTGGTGTGTTGATCTAGGACCAGAAAATAGACAGTTGAAACTTACTTGAGGTAGTTTTCAATTTGTGATAAAATACGGTCCATCTCTACATCCTTTTTCTCATATAATTCTTTCCCGACCCAAGGCAAGGAAGAAAGAACAGCAAACACGTACCAATCAGATCGCACCTAAGAAAAAACAAAATATGGAGAATTAAAGTGAACTCCCAATAAGGCAATATTGCACTCTGGGGACCCCAGAGAAGCACATATACAATACGAAAAAAAATATTTTGGGTGCCTTTGGCTCCCCAAGGCTAAACATTAAGGCAGATTATACTTTTTGTCGACTGGAGCACCATCTCTGATGTTCTACCAATCGCTGAGCAAAATATGAAACTTGTTTATAATATTGTGAGGTGGAACTCAAGACTAATATTGTAGCCGATGGAGTCACCAAACCCATCCAAATGCTCCAAACATTCACATGATCAGAGGAAACTAATCTACAGGTGGTACCTTGTAGATTAGCAAAGACGTATAAGGATTCTACATGTGTGTGCTGGAGATGTAATGACAGATCCTGATATGAGACAGCTGGTGGGAATGTGAAACAATTCAGGCGATATGTAATTTATTATCTGTGATCTGCAAATCCACAATCTTCCGATCACTAGCGGCCTTTTCACAAGCAAATTTACGAGTGGCGCAGAAAATTTGTTAAACATGTGTACATGCATAACAGGACCATAAAACTGTAAATGAAACCCTCAGCCTAGCCCTGAAGTAGGGCAAAAAAAAACAACAAAAAAACAACAACTTTGAACCTTCCTCTTTTTGCCGTTATGCAGATTGCGCAGCTGACTTTTGTAGTTTGCTTGTAATTAAATCCCCAAATCTGCTATTACATTTTGAATAGAGGCGGCCCCACAGGGTGCTTGTTCTTCCCCGACCACCATTAAAAAAAACAGATAAAACAAGAATTGCGCTCAATTTTTCTTTTCATACTAATGTAGCGAAAGGAGCGAGATCTCTCACAATATGAGCCATTGTCCACATGGATGGTGAGAGATACTATGCCTTTACCACACAAGTACATGTTAGTAACCGAAGATTACTCAAAGAGTCGAGACACATTTTTGTACACAGCACTCAAACAATTCTTACCCGCGGTATATCCTCTTCCTGTGTGACTCCAACAAAATTTTCAAACATTGCTACCATGGAGGGCGCTGCGATAACATGGCAATTCACCAGATCAGACAAAAAGCGGACCTTTATGTTGGTTCAAGGGGGAAAATAAAAACAAGTTAAGATTCTTAGTAAAGATGCAACCCATTACTGGAAACTTGCAGAAATCTTTAGACTACAAATATATCATTTTTTTTCCCCAAACATAGATAGGCAGAGTTCAGTTCAGAATTGGAGTCAATATTTTTAACCGAAAAGAGGCGAGAACCATCAGGTTTTCACTTGTCATCGGTTCACATAACAGGTTTTCATTAAACAGAATTAAAGAAAAAATAAATAAACTGTGGTTTTGCTGTGCTTTATACAAAAACACCACAAGATTCTAATGATTTCCAGTGAATAGTTATTTCTGACACGGTTCTGTTGAAATTGGGGCAAACCACTGTGTTTTTGGCGAACTGTTGAGCAAATCGCTAAACACACACACACAAAAAAAAAAAAAGAAAAAAAATGAAACACACAAACACATCCACCACCCAAGAAGTCCTTCTGCCATGAGCAGATCTTAGGCTGGGTTCACATAGATTTATTGTGTGTGCCCGGCCTTTTCATCACAGCCCTCCATCAGAATAGCAGAAAATGGCAATCACGATCTTTAATCAGTCAAGTGTTGACCACTCTGACCTGCGTTTGGGAAGTCTTCCTCTCGTCTTCAGTATTCTTGGGGGACAGAATGGTGTGGTCAGGAATATTTGTGGTTTCCAAAAACACCAGAAACTGATAGAAACCGGGTCAAAGACCAAATTGGTCTCAGTTTGGACTCATTTAAAGGGTTGCCTGGTTACCGTACAACATTCCTCCTACAAATGTGCTAACAAAGTCGGATGAATTTATCGGTTCTCTGCTGCCACAATCTAACGCTGTAGCCCTGCCGTCCTCCTGATGTTTGTCGTCAATGTCATTACAGGATATCACAGAACCGCTGCTGCAACGTCACCACCCGGTTCTCCAGACATCAGCAATCACATCCCAGGAGCCATGATGCCACGAGATTGGAACGGTGATGCTGTGGCCACCGACTGGCTGCAGCAGACATAGAATAATGAAATCATCTTCAACAACACCCACCAGGACCGCGGCGGGGCCACAGCACTGGATCGTTATGGCAGAGGATGGCATGTACAGCTAATTCTTTTTCATTTTAACACAGTTGGTGGTATAGGGGGAATGTCGTCCGGTAACCACACAACCTCTTTAGAGTGGTTTTCCTAGGCCTTAAAATTGCTTCACAACCACTCTGTCCTTCCTGGTTGCAGCTGACGAGAACATGTGACTGCTGCAGCCAATCACTGGCTGCAGCGGTCACATGTTCTAGTTAGCAGCAACCAGGAAGGACAGAGTGATTGTGAAGAAATTTTGAGCCATGGCAAAACCCCTTTAAAATCTATGGTTCCAGCATTCACTGACAGTTTGTCGTCTCATGTCCGTGAAACACTGGAAAGGCCGACAGGACATCGTGGTCAACAAAGCAAGTAGTTCCTGGTGCCCGCTAACTGAACACATCTAAATAAAGATTGTTCAACAGCGGCACCGTGGATTATTTAACCGTGATTTATAAGTGCATATGCAAACGAAGGTAGGATTACATTGGGGACACGCAAATGGTATTGCTAGTCAAAGTGTTCTACAAAACAAGTCTGAGAATCTTACAAGATACGTGGCCTCCATGTAGGCGTTGGACTTGATGGTTTCTTTCAGGTGACGGATCATGGCTTCTACAAACTCTCCACCAAAATTGTAGTTTCTTGCATTCAGCAGTCCCACTAGTGTAGTGTAAACCGTCATTTTCTCAGGCAGATTACGAGCGCTGCTTTTTACGAGATGAAGCGACATAAAATAATTAGCCATTTCATAATTGCCCAGCCATAACGTCTATACAGAGTGCAGGCATACAAATTACAGATTAAAGATACATCCAAAGTGTGTGTGTGTGCCTACTGTGATACATTTCCTATAATCACTAGAGATGAGCGAGTGAGTAGTGCCTTAGCCAAGTATCTCCCCGCTCGTCTCTAAAGAGTCGGTTGCCGGTGGGGGAGAGCGGGTAGATCTCCCTCTCCCTCTCTCCCCGCCGCAACTCACCTGTCACCCGCGCCGGCCCCCGAATCTTTAGAGACGAGCGGGGAGATACTCGGCTAAGGCACTACTCGCTCATCTCTAATAATCACACATTAACGTCAACATTTTACATTTAAAATCAGGTTATTTTAAATCATTTATTACAAGACACACAAACTAAAAAAAAAAAATCTTGAGCGATTCTGGTTTTCACTGGTCACTATAGCAGACACAATAGGCTGATATTTCTTGTAAGACAGAGCATAATAGGGCAACGCCGATTGGCACAATACACTGCAATGCAGAAAAACTGCAGTGTATTAGAGAAGCAATAAAGTAGAAGTGAAAAGTGTGTTTTGGAGCCCTGGATATTACAAACACACCCTTTTCCGATCTCTTAAAGGGGTTGTCCCGCGCCGAAACGGGTTTTTGTTTTTTTTTCAATAGCCCCCCCGTTCGGCGCGAGACAAACCCAATGCATGTGTTGAAAAAAAAAAAACGGATAGTACTTACCCAAATCCCCGCGCTCCGGTGACTTCTTACTTACCTTGCGAAGATGGCCGCCGGGATCTTCACCCTCGGAGGACCGCAGGTCTTCTGTGCGGTCCATTGCCGATTCCAGCCTCCTGATTGGCTGGAATCGGCACACGTGACGGGGCGGAGCTACGAGGAGCAGCTCTCCAGCACGAGCGGCCCCATTCAACACGGAGAAGACCGGACTGCGCAAGCGCGTCTAATCGGGCGATTAGACGCTGAAAATTAGACGGCACCATGGAGACGAGGACGCTAGCAACGGAACAGGTAAGTGAATAACTTCTGTATGGCTCATAATTAATGCGCAATGTACATTACAAAGTGCATTAATATGGCCATACAGAAGTGTATACCCCAACTTTGTTTCGCGGGACAACCCCTTTAAGTAAAATCTGAATATTTAGAAGATCATGCTAATAATCCCACACCGAGTGTTTTATTAAAAAAGTAATTAAATTAGGCCTCGCTCGCTCTGCTGTTTTGCTTTTCATTTTCCTATTCCATCATGGGAACAAGAAAAAAAAATAAAATAAAAATAGTTCCTTCATAGGACGGATCTTAACTGTGCTAGATGGATTTCATTAACTATCTGGCATATGTTGTCAGCTACTTAGAGTGGGTTATACAGACGACGGTTGGTGCTGCTCTGAGAGTCTCCACTAGGACTGGTGGATCTTGGATATTACACTGCAGGAGTCAGTCCCTATATACTGTTTTCTGTAATTATATGGGATTTCTGTTTGTTGTCCCGAGATGATGACAAACTATTCCTGCAATAGCACTCTTAAGGCTCATGCCCACGGCCGTGGGCTGAGCCTGCGCCATGTTATTCCTGTGCACATCCATCCTACATGTACGAATGTTGCTAAGGGGAATAAAGGCGAACTCCACTTCTAATCATCCTTTATGCATCTCAGAAGTTTATACCTGCGCCTCATGAGCTGACACTCTTAATCTGTGTAACAGAGGCATTGAGCTTCTGCACACTGTGTTGCTGGCACACTCAAAGACCTTTTAGGTTACAGTTCTAATAGAGTCAACGAACCAGCTGTCTGAGACAAAGCTATCTCAGTCAGATAATGAAATCTCTGTTTTAATGGTTACAAAGGAATGGTACCAATACTTCTTGAGATTCTGCACAGTATGTGATAAGAATTAAAAGTGGAGATACTCTAATGGTGCTTTTACATGGGACGTGCTGTTGGGCGTCCCAGTAATACTCGCTCCTGTGCTGTTATACAAGTAGGAGTATTGTTGAGATCGCTCACAGCGCTGCCAGAATGGAGGTGGAGTGAGAAGCGCTCTCCCCCCGCCTATCTCCATTCACAGTAAACATACAGCTATTCAGTGTAAACAGCAAACGTTCACTTTTGAACGGTACGTCATTCAGTTTTTTGCATGCAGAAGCTGAACGACTGCATAAATCTCGTTCAGTCGCTGCAGGCCTCTACATGGAACGACTAACGATTCTGAACGTTATTCGTCCCGTGTAAAAGGGCCATATGACAAATCTCGGTAACCAGGCATTTAATGCATCCATGTATTTGGCCTAGTCATTACTGTCATCTATGGAAGCATCATTGCTACGACACTTTATGTTTCAGCTTGATTCATGGAGTGGTGTAACTGGCTCCAAAAGTCTACCTAGCTGTGTCTATGTCTGTCTGCCCTACAAACAAACTTACACCGAACAAAGAATTCTCAAGATTTTGCTTTTGTAGTTTGGCAAGTCAGCTTCCAGAACGCCGGCCAGCCCTTCCAGGTTGCTCTCCAGTGATGATGTACTCTAAGGATAAAACAAATCATAAATGACTCAACAGTGCAGAGCATTTCAGCAAACACACTACTAAATAGATCATTTTAGGTACATGACATACATATAGTGTCCCCCACCCCCACACAGTGGAAACGTTTACTACTAAAGTGAATGGGATAAAAGCAAATCACGTAGAGGAAAAGAAAAGAAATTACTGTGGATTTCTGCTGTAACTAAACTGCGGTTGTGCTGCAGATCTGGTGAGGAAATAACACAAATATGCGGCATTTCTGCAACGGGTGAATGTACCCCTAACATTGGAGGCAGTAGGGGAACAAATCACGCACACAGGAAAAAAAAAAAATGTAAAAAAAATTTGCGCCCCTAGAAGTTGTCGTTTTGCTGCAAGCACTTACACCGCAGGCGGATATACAAATGATGAGAGTCGTGATGCAATTCGATAAACCTTCTTGCCACTCTAAAAATGGTTCCACTCCTGGCTGAGATGAGAGACCTGCGCCCGTCTCCTGACCACCTCGCCGGATGCTACGGAAACGGTTGCCGTGGCAGCTCTACGTCGTTTCTGTAACTCCCATCAATCTGACTGGGAGTTATAGAAATAGCGCAGCAGAGCGCATCGTTATCCCCACAACACGGCGGTGCGCACCCAAAGCCATCAAGAGGAGGACCTTTACCTTCTCCCCAACTCTACATATGAGCGACTCAAGACGATCTTCGATGTCGAGCGGTTCTGAGGTTTTCCGCCTTTTATGCGGCTGTCCTCCTAGGGGAAACAAGAACAGTAATACAGTCACAACAGATTAAGACACGTGTTACTGTGACACATAATGGGATCTCCTAAGGCCGTGCTCACACAGGGCGGACCCTCCACATGGGAAACCCACAGCATTTAGAGTAACAGCAATCTAGATGGGATTTGTAAAGTCTTGTCCGCACTGCAGAGAAAAATATGCAGTAAATCAGTGCGAAAAACTAATGATTTGGATTTTAAATCTGCATTCTGTTAATTTATGGCAGCGTTAGTGCCGATCCCATCTCTTCAAATGAGTGGGTGAAACCCGCAGCAGCTGGTGCAGATCCTCAGCTGATCATCTGCTATGGGAAACCTCCTATGGACTCTAAAGAGTCGCCTTCACAAGAGCCGGCGGCCGCCTGGACACATGTGGGTGCAGCTCTCCAGGGAACGTCATCTGCGTGAGGTCGGATTATTACTGCAGACACGTCTGTGTGAATAAGCTCTAAGGCCTCCTGCCCACGGCCGGGGCGGATTACACCAGCAGAGTCAGACACAGCGCCCCACGAAGACCCCATACTCACCTCTCCGGATCTGCCGCTAGAGTCCCTTCTGGTGCACATGTGCCGGCAGTGACACACATTCTCGCGATACTTCCGCTGTGCTCACGGTGGAAGTATCGCGTGACGGATGGCTTCCATTGTAGTCAATGGAAGCCGGCCACATGTATTTTCTGTGGCAAATAGAACATGCCGCGATTTCTTTCACACTGCGGAATCCCGCGGTAGAACATTGAAAGGCAGAAAGCTATTAGGTTCAACAGAACCCAATAGCTGCGGGATAACGCCGCGGATTTCCAGCGAGCGAGATGCGGCAGAAATCCGTCAGAGCCCTAAAAGCTGCCTGCTGTACAACCGCAATTCCAAAAATGTCGGGGGTGCTGCGTAGGAGGGATAAAAAAAGAATGCTCTGATTTGTAGATCTGCCCGCCTGCAGACGGCCGGGTCGGATCCCGCTGCGGTCCCATGCCACTGCAGAGACCTGCGGCTCACCGGCTCCCGGCATCTCCTCTCGGTGCTGTCTGCCCGCCAGAGATGAGCCGGACCACCACTGGTGACATTTCTGTGCGGGCTTCTGCGAGACCCGCACAGAAATAGAGCATCCCGCGATTGGTTTCCGCGTGCGATTTCACGCGGACGAATCGCGGCCATCTGCATAGGAAACCGCAGAAGTAAGCGGTACTAATGGAAGACAGCTGGGGGAGTCAATGTTCTAGTAAGTCACATGACTGTATAAGAAGAGCATGGTAGAGAGGCCGAGTCTCTCAGAGGCAACGAAGGTCAGAGGTCATCAGTCTGTGAAAAACTGTAAAAACAATTGGGGAACAATTTCGGAAAAACGTTCCTCAACGTAAACCAGTGGGGGCTTTGAAGATCCCCCATCTACAGAGCAGAGGATATGGAGTTCACGTGCAGAAGGGGCAAGGCTGACGGTCAGTACTGGATGCCTGAGATCTACGGGCCCTCAGGGGCCCCTGCAGTGACAACTGGCAGGATTACAGAACACAGATCCCTGCACGGGCCCCGGAACATTCCAGAAATCACCGGTGTAAGATAAGGCTGCAGGCAGGGGCCACACAGCAACACGAGCCAGAACCAACGGCCTCCTCTCTGGGCCAAAACCCATTCAAAAGAGACCGAGACAAAAGGAGACTCTCTCCAGCCTGAGGAGGCTGCTAACAGAGAACAATAGGCTGCTGCAGACCAGCAGGGAAAGAGTCCTTAGTAGGGACCGCATCAGTGAGCAGCGGGAGAGCACACGGCCGCCGCGCCGGACGGCAGACAGGGCGTGCTGGTACGTGTAGTACTCCGGCTATCTACCGAGACCATGACAGAGCATGATAATAACGGCTCCGCTCCCCCCGCAGGGACTCTCACCATCATTCTCGTCGCTGTGCCTCCTCCGGGACATGGCAGCGGCCGAACGCTTCCCTCACACTGAGCAGTGCGGAGCACTCGCCAGTGAGGCGCAGATCTCGCGAGACTTCCGCAGGCGCGCTCTGTGATTGGCTCGGCGGCTTCTCGAAGCTACTCCTGTAGGACCAGAGAGAAGCCGGGTACAAGCACTTCCGCTATCCCACACGGCGGAGGAGACGCTCTAGCCAAAACAGTGGGGTGTCTATGGTGCTGGAGCGCGTGGGCTTCCGGAAAGGCAGGGGGCTTAGGGAGTGTAGAAAAAGTGCTGAAAGAGCTGCCGGCGTGAGGGCTCTGGGGGTGGGGCCGTAAAGCGCGCTGTCTGTGTCAGTTTACGGCATTCTGGACTTACTAGTGTGTATATATATATAAAAATGATGCCAGTAGCCCCTTGACCCATATTCGGCCACTCACAACTGCGCATTTTTTCGGCCACAAATTAATTATTTGCGTTGGAAAAGATCGCAGCATACCCCATCTTCGGGTGCATTCCCACAGGCGTATGCGGATTTCAGTTCATATTCCCAGGGCGAAATACGTTGTAGCCTTACGTGTAAATACGCAGTGAAAACGCGTTTTTCCGGGCGTATTTCCTGCGCATTTACGGTCACCCATTGATTTCAATAGGTTATTACGGGAAGTAGCGCGCACCAAGATGGGACATGCTGCACTTTTTTTGACGTCACATGAAAAGTGCGCAGCCGTGAATGAACCCAGCGAAATCATTGGTCTCGGTTCACTGCGTATTACGCACATAATATGCTGCGTATTAACCCTCAGGGCCTGTTCACACGGATCCATGTGCACCTAGTATTACCTGTGCAAAATTTGCGCATGCAATACAACCGTGAATAGAACCAATTTCAATGGGTCCGGTCATGTGTGTTATTTTGCGCGCACTTTTCGGTCACGCAAGAAAACACAAGTGACCAAACCCATTGAAATCAATTAGCCCTATAGCCCATATTAAATGTAATTGGCCACTGAAGTATAGGTCGCGTGTTCACAGGGTTTTTTGCACATGCACGCCCGCAAAATACTGTAAAAAGCGGACATGCATGTTGAAAAATGCAGCGCACATAAATACACGTAAGACCGACTTCACACGGGCGTATTTGTGCGCACAAAATTTGCCTGTGTAATACGCATAGAATAAAGCCCATTGATTTCAAGGGGTTCGCTCGCATGCGCGTATTTAGCATGTGATGTGCGACCGCGGAAAAACACGCTGCCCTTCCCATCTTGTTGCGTATTATGCACCGTAGAAGCCCATTGAACTCCAAGGGGGCGCGTATCCCCTCGGGAAACCTGCAGAGCCGCTGCGCATTTACCACAAAATCAATGCGCATTTGCGCACAGAAAAACGTGCCAGGGCGGGCGGAACATGTGGGCTCATTTCAGTCATATAAACACGCAGCATATTTGCACGGATGAAATGCGTGTGAATGATCCCTAGCTGTAAAGACCTGTTCTATAATACTAAGGCCGGCCAAACGCTGCGTAATTGCGTAAAGAACGATGCTTTTTTTGCGTGCGCATCAGTGTATTTCTCAGCAGCGGGCACGTCGTTTGTGCGGCAAACAAAAACTCATTGATTGAAATAGCTAATGACTTCCGGCACAATTTCCGCAGCGCTTCACGCATCTCCTTGTGTACTGCACGTACATTCGCACATCTCCGTCGACTTCTATGGGGACTTTTGGCGCGCAAATACGCAGAAAAATAAAGCACGTTCTACTTTTTTTTAATGAAATGCGCAGGAAAAATACGGAAATGTGAACGAACCCCTTTTATTCGCGTGCAGATAGGCCCGTGCGAGGCCGGCATACTGCTTCATTTGATTTGATTGGTGGAAAGTAAATAAATAAAAAGTGCAAAAAAGTTAAAAATCTTTTATTTTTATCTCATTAACAGGCAATCGAAAGTGGTGCAAAAAAAAAAAAAGAGCAGCCGTCCTTCTAGTCCTTTCCGGGTTGCTGAGATCGGATCCTGCAAGGAGATCAGTGCAAGGGACCGTGCAAGCAGGCTGGATGAGCGGAAGAAATGGGAATTGCCGCTGATCCCTAAGTTGCTGGACTTCCTGGGGGGGAGGGCAGGCGCTGCTGCAGACATGCTTTCCTCAGCTTCATTGACAGTTTAGTGCAGGCAGGGTGGGCATGCAGCCACTGCGGCCCCCTACACTGTGATACCACCCAAGCCCAGCCCTGGCTCCGTCAGCGCCTTACCCATCCACGGCCGATAACTTTACCAGGACTGACAAACTCCTGCAAACAACTTGCCTCGTGGACTCCCAGCCACAGAAAAAAGAGCTTTTTATATTTTTTAGATTTTCGTCTTTTTCATGTAACGAGCCAACCGTTGTCCGCTCTCCGTGCCTTCAGAAGATACTTTTATATTGACACAATATTGTCTTTTTGTTGTTTTTTTACTGTGTTGTTACTAAGACCATGTCCCTGTCTTCCTGCTACCACGGAGCAGATGTCTTCTGTCGCCCCGAGCCGGACTGCTGTGACCTGGGCTTCCCTGACGTAGACTTGAATGGATCTGCAGCGCCCACGCCGGAGAGCACCTTAAGAGCAGGACTAGATGTGAAGACAAGGAAGAAGTACATGTACGCAAAAAAGAAGGTACGTGGCTGTATTTGTGCCTACGTGGCGGAAGTCCTTCTCTCATATGTAAGGCCCAGTGTCCATCGGTGGATTTGATTTGCGGGGCATCCGCAAATCAAGCTGCCAATAGAATACATGGTCGTCCGCAAATGGAAAAAAGCGTGCGGATTTGATTTGCAGACCTTTTGGTCCGGAAAAAAAAATCGCAGCATGCTCTATTTCAGTGCGGATCCCGGCGGGACGGCTTCCATCGAAGTCAATGGAAGCCATCCGATCCGCGGCTTGTCTGCAATTGGATTACAGACGGGCCGCGGATCCCGCGGGAAAGCAGGAGGTTTAAAAAAAATGTGCGTGCATCCGACGGCGAGCCGTGCGAACTGTCCACAGTACAGAAAACTCAGAAGTACAGAGGTCTGTGCAGATGCCACCGCCTGCCAAAACAGCAGGGTCCTCTGCCACGGCCACAGGCAGGATCAGATTCTTCTATGGACTGCCATACGCGGAATCCGACCCGCCCATGGACATGAGGCCTAATACTACATGAAAGAATGTCTAGTGTACAGAACCTCTACAGATAGATTTATCATCCTGAGGACGCATGTCCACGACCGTGTTTTCACTGTCTATTACGCAGGCGTTGCACGGACGCGGTGAATGGAGTTATTGAAGGTCAGTGGATTTTCGTTGATCCATGCACACTGGCGTGTGGACACTGAGTATCGATACGCAAGAGAAATCAATAACGCATGCTCTATTTCTCTGCGTGCCTCGCAGCCTGAGCCCTGTACACTTTAGACGCTGTCCACACACAATACATTGCATATGGGTGGCGGTTTCATATGTATCGCTGCTCTGAAACAGAGTGGAGAATTTTTTTTCAAAAGTCACCCTGCGCATGTCCGTGTGTGTGTGTGATACGGGGGCATGCACAGAGCACATGCAGCCATACGCAGTCTCTGCAAGCAGAGCCGATATATACAAATCGGTAAAACACTGTGGCGAGACCCTCAGCGTTTTATCCATACGCCCGTGGACATGAGCCCTAAAGTTGTTTTTTTTCCATAGCATTACAAGGTCAGATAAGGCTGCGTTCTCATCTGTGGTGGGGATTTCGTTTTTCTGTTTGGGGAGCAGGAAAGGTGGGAATCCCCTGACCGAACGGGTCCGTCTTATAACTGAACCGAACTGCGCCAAACGGACCCTATTGACTATAATGGGGTCCATTTGGTTTCCGCCCAGGCATTTTACCGGAAGAAAAAGCGCTGCATGCTATTTGTTCCATTTTTTTTTGTGCCGAATCGGCAACAAAACCTTCGAACGGAGGTTACCGCACGGATGTGAACCCGGCCTTGCTACAGTGAGGTCCTCCCAGACCTGGTAACAGGACTAGTACCGATAACACTTTGTTCACAAGGCTTCTAGTTGTAGAGTATTATTTGATAGATTTATAAGGCCTTGTTCACATGGATTTAAAGGGACAGTCAGCTACTTTTAGCTCTAAGCTTATGGGCTGAGAGCAGGTGACCGCCTGAGTCCTGGGATGTAAGTGTTATACTTACCTCCCCAGTGTGAACGTTGAAGGCTGACGCGTAATTCAAATAGTCCACCCGCTTTAATTCTACGACATTCTCAATGCAGCAGCAGCTTCCAGTGCTTACACCCCGGGGGAATGACGGGGAAGGTAAGTATAAGGGCTCCTACCCACTTGCGTTTTTTTTAATGCAATGGTCAGTGGGACTTTCTAATGTTAAAAACGCATCGCAAGTTTGTGCTTTGTGATTTTTGTGTAGTGCGTTTTTAACATTAGAAAGTCCCATTGGCAATCGCGTAAGAAAAAAAATAGAACGATATCGCAGCTTTAAAAGAAAAAAAAAGGCAAGTGGGTGGGAGCCCTAAGAATACATGCCCGGACTCATGACTGTGTCAAGTAGATGTGTTGTTAAGCTGAGACGTTTGCAGAGGACCTCCTGCCAATCCAGGGACTCAGGAAATCGTTACAAAAACTTTTATTTCATACATATTAAAAATAGAAAAAGGCGACCATCACTGACAAAAAACGAACACATGTAACGCAGCGTTTTACCGCTGTGTGAGCCGGCGGTGTGCAGGCATATTGCTGCTTAGGGCAGCGATTTTACATTGGCATGACAGCGCATCTCATGCACGTTGTCATGACTGAAGAAAAAAGTCTTCCTGGTTTCTTTTATTTTTTACTTCCTGCTCTGCTGCTTAGCAACGTTGCGTATAAACACCGCACATATGCAATGTAACTGTGTCTGTATAGCGTTTATTCCGCACACATAGAGAACAGTAGGGCTCTATCGCGCATATTACGCTGTAGAGTAGAACAGGCTGCCTTCTTTTTTACGTGCGTATTATACACAATGAAAACCGCTAGTGTGATGCGGTCAATAGAAATCAACGTACTTTCACTGACTCCATTCACTGCGTATAACGCTTGTGTGAGCCGCCCGCAGTCGTAGCAGAGGAAATCAAGTAATCCCACACCGAGCTCCGTCACCATCACAACATGAGGCCATTACATAAGCACAAAATGATGGATATAACAAATGTCAGAAGCCTCCCACACGAGAGAATCATGTGCGCAATATCTCTATAGTATTACTACACGCTATTGCGAATGCCCATACAGCATCGATGTGCGACGGATATGGGTACTCAAATCTAATCCTTTTGATTGTCGGCTAAACGACTGCATGAGCGCCAACGTCCCCTCTAGTTGCTGCCGCTCGTGCAGAGGGTTAAGGCAGGCAGATCACCGCTGAGTATCGCTGGCTTCTCTCTCAGCTCTTCCCATTCTATGTAATAGGCCTCATGTCTCCACGGGTGGCTTCTTGCTACGTAATTCAGAGCAGGCGTCCGCCTCTGGATTCCGCAGCAATAACCCTCCATAGCCGTCTATGGAAAAACGATTCTTCATGCACACAAGCGGAAACCAATTGCGGTTTCCACTCGCCGATGAAAATCACAGCATGCTCCATTTTACTGCGGTTCCTGCATGGACGACTTCCATTGAAGTCAATAGAAGCCGTCCGACCCGCAGCCTGTCAGCAGTTGACACTGCAGACGGCCCGCAGATTCCGCGGGAAGAGCAGGAGATTTAAAAAAAAAAAAAATCTGTACTGCGCATGTGTGCCAGCTGGCACATCCGCACCCATCCGCAGTACAGAAGAAAGAAGATACGGACAGGTACACAGGGTCGCGGTCGCGGGCACGGGCGGAATCTGCGTGTGCAGTGGACATGAGGCCATACACTGAGCGGAGAGAGTTTGCATGCAGCAAGATGCCAGCGATGATTTTTATGTTGGCTGAAAGGGAGCAACAAACAAATAGTAAATGATGTTGTGCATTTAGATGTAACGATTATTGCACATGTTCGTTCATTTGAATAATAATTTGTGAATTTGCATGATATCGTCCAGTGTAAATGGCTCTTCAGACCAACTACACAAGTCCACCGGAATCTTCAGCTGACTATCTGACATGCGCACTCCAATCCAGCTAGGAGCGCTGTGACCGCTCATTGCCAGACTTGCAGCAGCTTGTAGCCTGGACAGCCATGATGTTGGAGCTGTGGTTCCATTGCTCTGCAGTTAATAGCGCTGCATCCAATATTGCTACAATCGCAGAATTTTAATAGCAGCATACTCACACACGGCAGATTGTCAGGCATTTACAGTAGCAGCAAAGGGCATGACATTTTGAGGATCTCGTCCACAAACTATGGAAATACTCTGCACAAAACCTATTCGGAAATTGACATGTGCGGAATTCAAATACGCAGCATTTCAATTTTATCACCGTTTCCACTGCGGAACTCACTTCTCCTCAATGATGGTATGAATACTGCACAGGAATACGTGCTAAAACCCGCTTCAGAGCCCACACTAAATGGCGCAGGTTGGTGGCAGACTTGCTGTCCGCTGCGGACAATCTGCTGCAAATCAGCCCTGCAGTAGCTTGTAGTCATACTATATAGATAGCATACTTGGGGGATTCTGACGTTTGGATCCCTCGATGAGCTGGAGGTCCTTTGCAGACGCTTCATATATCTGGATGGTTTGGTTTTCCCAGCTCACTGTCAATGGGTGATGTCAGTAGGTGGAGGAAACCTTATGCCGCTCATTGACTGTGAGCGGAAGAGACCACCCACTTGACAGATTCACTGTACCAAGAGCCAGATCTAAGAGGAGCCCGAACAGGCAAATGGGTTGCAAAAGACAGGCAGCGATAGTCCGCAGGGCCACGGGCCAAGCTCTGCAGCCAGCCCCACTGACATGGACATATGACAGGTCCTCTCTAAAATATTTTTTGAAGGGGTTTTCCCCACAGTGGACATGTATCACTGGTTCACAGGGCAGGTAAGAAATGTCTGATGATTGGGGGCCGTACCAGTGGGACCCCCTGTTACACCTCACTGCATGACCATAGTGTGGAGTGGTTGGGCATGCACCCCACTGCTCCATTCAACATCTAGGCAGACGGATGCCGTGGAGTACAGAGCTTGGGCTATTTTCTTCGTCATGGGCCAACTCTCTGCTGGGCCATTACCACCCTGGGTGACTGTACCCTTATATTGTCCTTGTTTGGTTGTCGCCTCTTAGGGTACTTCTTCATGGGTCGATAGTCCCCAAAGTCATTGCTCAAGAGAGCGATTACGGTCGACTGTCGTCCCATATAAATACTTGTCGGAGTTGCTTTCTGCTCACCCAAAATCCAAGTGACCATGGTACTCTATAAACAGGTAGTCGTTCATCTATGTACAGCTGCCTGTTTACTCTGAATGGTGGGGGCAGCCAGTAGAGATCTCCGATCCGCTCCAGCTCCATTCAAAGAGCGATCATTCCTCCTGGACGGCTGTCAGATGTCCCACGTAAGGGCTCATGTCCACGGCCCTGACGGACTTTGCCAGCGGAATATCGCAGCGGAGTCTGCCACGGTGCCCCCCCAAAACCCCCATAGCTACTACTTCGGATCTGCTGTACGCATCCCACATGGAGGGCCGGCACACATGCGCAGTACAATGCATGACGCACTGGCAGTGTCATATGATGCGGAAGACGGAGCGCGATACTTCCACTGTGCTACAGCAGAAGTATAGTGTGACGGACGGCTTCCATTGACTCCCGTGGCATTTAGAACATGCCGTGGTTTATTTCATGCTGCGGAATTCCGCAACGTGAACATTGAGCTATTAGGTTTAATAGAACCTAATAGCTGCGGGGCAACACTGCAGATTTTCGCCGTGTAAATCGTGGCAGAAATCCGTCCGTGGGCATTAGCCCTAAAAGTTACCCTTATGAGACCACATTGGTGACCGGCGTGAGTAACCTGCGGCCTTCTTCATCTACAGGCATTCGCTCTTTTTGTTAAAGACTTACGATCACCAAGTGCATCGCCTCCGACTGTCCGAGATGGGTTTACCAAGTGGAAGTGCTGCGGACATGAGTTTAGAGACCTGAGAACTATTCACAAACATGTCGCCGCACAACACGCAACGGAAGTTTTACAGCAAACTGGAAGCCTTTTAGAAGAATCCGCTGCTACCAGTCTGCCGCGCAGCGACTACTCAGATAATAACACGAATGCCTCAACCCACATGTCTTGGAGCAATCACAAGGTTTCTGATTGGTTACCAGATATGAAGTGTTACAAGACAGAAGCGCCAACCAGGTAATGCAACATTTGGTGTATGTGAACGGTGCCTAATGTGTACGGAGACATGTGGACCGTCCCAATGTCTGCCACGCCAATGTCTTACCTGTGTGAAGTTGCATAGTCTAGAAGGGGGGAGTCCGGAGATATTCTGTATAGCTTTTCTGGATTTCTTTCAGCGTTGTTGTGTATGGAGCTGTTTAATTGCTGCCAAGACAAGTCAATCGCTGTGTCAGCCGGAAGAAGCAGAGCGCAATTTCTTGAAGACTCCTGCTAGCCTTTAGGCCCCTTTCACACAAGTCCATGTGTATTTGCGTGCGCTTTAGCAGAATGCTATACTTTTTTGCGCATCCATTGGCGTATTTTACTGTACTTTTTGCACCCACAAGGCGTGTTCATTAGCGCGCACCAAAAAATGGACAACAATTGAAAAGGCTAATGAGTTCCAGATGTTCTTTGTCCAGCGGAATTACGCACTGTATCACACATCTCTTTGCGGATTGCGCTCACCCCATTGACTTCTGTGGGGATCTTTGGTGCCCAAATACTCAGAAAAATAGAGCATGTTGTAATTTTTTCTTGCGCAACTGAAAGCGCAGTTAAATACGCACCTGAGAATGAACCCATTGAAATCAATAGGCTCTATTCTCCTTGTGTATTGTGCGTGTAAATTTTGCACACGCAAATATGCCCGTGTGAGGGAGCTGTTAATTAGTCTCTTAAATTAGAAAAAAATATGTGGAATTAAGGCTGGCATTTCATGGCGGTATTTGCGTGTGCAATACGCAGGATATAGAACCCATTGATTTCAATGTGTTCGTTTACATTTCTGTATTTCGCGCACACATTTCATTGGAGGGTAATAAGCTGAACTGGGTGAACATATGTCTTTTTTCGGCCTTACATACTATATATTACTATTTCGGTCGTGCAAAAAAAAAATAGAAGATTGCTTTATTTTTCTGCGTATTTGTACACCAAAATTCCCCATAGAAGTCAATGGGGGTTGCACAAAAGTGCGTAAATGCGTAAAACACTGCAAAATTGCACAGGAAAGAAATCACATCTGAAACCCATTAAGACTAATCAGCCACTTTAATTGTGTCTTTGTTTGCCGCGCGAATGCAAATGCTTTGCGGGGGCAATAAGTACAGTAAAATACACTGATGCGCGCAAAGAAGGCTGGTTCACTCTGCAAAAAAACGCTCCGCTCATGCATTAAAAATTTGATAGCCCCACCCACCCAGCCAGCCAGCATCTCCTCCTCTCACCTAATTTGTCTCAGTAAGGTCGGCATCACGCTTAGGCCGATCTCACACATGGCGTTGGCAAAACGCAGCGATTTTGATTTAGCTGTTTTTCCGTGATTCTTACCACTGCTTTCGAACGCAGGTTACTGATTTCAAAGCGCTTTTTAATGCACCCCCATCATTGTGATGGGTGAGGAGGTGCGTTAATAAGCAGGAAAACGCACCAAAATAGAGCAGACAGGGCTCGAAAATCGCAGCGTTAGTAAATGCCGCGTTTCAGCGCAGGTCTGCAGGGCCCCATTGAAATCAATGTGAGCGGTGTACTGCGATTACAGCGGTGTTTGAAATCGCAGTAAATAGCGTATGTGTGGGAGTGACCTTAGGCTTTTTAGCAAAAATGTGCCACTTTTGGAGTTTTTGCTACTTAAGGCTGCCTGCAGGGACAAGCGCGGCACTCATGTAGTGAGTATCCGCCATATCTATATTTTCGGGACAGTGGACAGGAGACCTGTTTTCATAAAAGTTAGGCATTTTGTATACCAATGCCAGTATTATTCCATTTTGTTTGCTCTTCTACAAATATAGATATATTCTTCATGAATCCAATATATCTACTTCCTCATATTCCAGAATTTCCGCCTGTGTGCAGGGGGCTTAATTGGGAGAAAAAAAATCCCACTCCTAGATGTTAGCAGTAATTTCGTATGCGGTTACGAAACACACGACAAACAGCAATTTTTTTGCATTGGCATTGTTCTTATTTTTTGGGGGTACATGTTTTTTTTTTCCAAAATGGCCGCATGCCCCGGGGTCAGGCGCTTTATTTTCTGATGTTTTCTCAATGCAGTAACAAATTACCAAAAAATCTTGCACGTTTGACCAAATAACACTACCCAAAAAAGCACAGATGACTTTTAAAGAAATGCATGCAATTATTTTTAATATTTTGTGACAAATAAAATGGCAACACAAAGAAGACAGCCAGAGGATATTCAGCATCAGCAATGTGCATGGTTGCCATGGATTTCTGCCCCAGATTTTCATGTGTCGCAGCTGTGGATCCGCATGCAGATTTTCAGACACTGATTCCGTGTCTAGAACTGCTACTCCAGCATTGATTTCCATTGGAGGCAGTTGGGAACTTTAGGACCTGTATTTCGCAAAGGGTTTGATGCGGATTCTGCATAGAATCCACTGTTTAATGCACTGGCCTAAGACCGGTTTCACACGGCTGAGATTGTCACATGAGTGAAAACAATGGGAAACACTTGTTGATCCTCTAATGCACCTGCAAGCCGTGGCGGAGGTTCGCTACTTCACAGAAGTTATCGGCGTGATATTGGACCAAGTTTCTCGGCGTGACATAGCGCTCACTTGTGTGTAAGTAGCCTAAGGATGGTTTCACACACAGATTTTTGTGACCACATGTTGAGCCAAAGCCAGAAGTGGTTCCAACAAGAAGTCCTTCCTATTGTCATGGGAATAAATCATATTCCAGAAGATTTCACTGGTTTGCTTCAGATTGGTTATAATGAGAAGCTTCATGCATGAATATATGTATTTAAACTCACGGATGCTCTCCGTCAGCCCCCATACCCTTCTGCTTTATTGAAAGGAAGTACAATACAGTTATACTGAATATGACGCACCAATTACATGCATACCCCTCCCAACATCGTAACAACTCAGGCCTAGTATGTAACGACGCTGATGATTAACATATGCTTACGCCCCAGGTGTATGTTGCTATGTGAACACGTAATTCCTATATACCCAAGTAGCATAGACTTTATTAATATTCCAATCTGGACCAAGGAATCCAGGGGAGGAGATAAGGAGCAGCCCCCCCCCCCCCCCTATGACCGGTGGGCATTGCAGGCCTTTCTTATAAGAAACACATCTCAGGCCTTAAAACTGTCTACAGAAATGTGTGTAGGGGTGTGTTGGAGATACCAGTACAAGAAAGCAACACACACACTGTACAGTATTGAACCAGTTATCCATTTCACTGCTAGCTATTTTCTATGAAGGTGGATATATGAATATATATATGTTTGCATAGGCTGATTTAAAAAACAAAACAAAAAAAATAACCAACAATACATTTATATTATTATTACTACAACACTATATATTTCCCATTCCTCTGGAATCCACTTTTCTCTCTTACTCGACAGTGATATCACAGCGAGAAAATTGCAGCAATATTGCATCTGTGTTCGGTGCGATATCACTGCATTTTCTCACGGCGATATCGCGATTTTTGTGTCGCTACAAAGTTGCACGACTTTGTAGTGCTCTCTTATTAGGATTTTCGGCGGGATTGAAATATACCCTAAAAATAAGCCCTGGCTGCATAAAAAAAAACACAATACAACACCTAACAGGCGCTGTCAGCTCCGCCTCGCATCTCCTCTGCACCTTCGGTCGACTTGCTTGCAGTTTTCAGTCAGAGCTGCCTGGTTTAAAGGTTTAAAATCCCCGCCTCCAGGAAGCGATGGCTGTGATTGTTTCTCCAGCACCGCGGCTCAGCCAATCATAGCCAGCGCTGCAGTGATTGGCTGAATCGAGCTCTGGCTATGATTGGCTGAGCCGCGGCACTCGAGAACCAATCGCAGAAAGCAGTTCCTGGAGGCGGGGATTTTGAACCTCTAAACCAGGCAGCGCGGACTAAAAACTACAAGCAAGTCTGCCGGAGGAGCAGAGGAGATGCGCGGCGGAGCTGACAGCGCCTGTTAGGTGATGTATGGTGTTTTTTAATGCAGCTAGGGCTTATTTTAGGGCTTTTACAGTAGGACTTGCTACTGTAAAAGTTGCATGTTGCATCTCACGAAAACCGTCTTTTAATTGTAAAGCTGCGCTGAAACGTATTCTATTTGCACGCCGTACGAACGCCAAATCCACCCATAATGTTGCATATTTGTTACTAAATGTTTACTCCTCAGTTGGGTCTGCTGGCGATTCTTCTGAAGGGTGAGCCCTCCTTGTTAGTTGCAGCTCCGGATGTTGTCCTGCTATGAAGTTTGTCCTTCTCTTCCGCAGTGAGTCGGGGGAAGTCCTCCTCTATTACAGCTACTGTGATATCAGCGACCCGCAGTGGGTCTGTGACTGGCAGAGGACCTTGTGTGAGCTGCTGCATCTCACAGGAAAGGTAAGCGCTTTCTAACTTAAAGGGAACTTGTCAGCAAGTGTATCAACAAGCACCATGGCCGCACGGAAGCGGTATTCTGAAACGCTGCCATTTTTCAGAATAAGCAGACTTTAAAGTTTTTGACTTGGAATAGAATCTTGATGCAAAGAAGGGGAGTGCGTCTGCCTCTCCCCACACCTGTCATGCCGATTGACAGCTTTCTCCCTAAGTAGGTAGAGAGCAGTCAGTCTATATGCTGCTGGTGGGCGGAGAGCAGTGCAACAACCCGCCTCTTTGACTCAAGATCTCTGTTCCAATTCAAACTTTAAAATGTGTTTATTCTGAAACACTGCAGCGTTTCAGACTGGGGCCGTAGCATTTTACCACTGTGCAGCCGGCCTATCACTGTGTATGGCAGCCATTTTTGACTGCGCATGACAGCGTCTCTCACGCACGCTGTTGTGCGCAGCCTGACTTGTTTCTTTTTTATGTAAATTTCACGCACTGTCACCTAGCTTCATTGTGTATAAATGCCGCACACATGCCTTTATTAGGCGCCCAGAGAGAACAATAGGGCTCCATCATGCTTAAGACACGGAACAATAGCACATGCTGCGTTTTTTGGGGGTTTTTTTATGCGCGTATTATATGCAATGAATATACAGAAGTGTGACTAGATCGATATCCTTTTATTGACCCCATTCACCGCGTACTATACACATGTACATCACATGCATAATATGCTATTACATTACACTTGTGTCAGCCTGTCCTAACAATTACATAGGGGCACAGTGCACTCCTACCCCAGGTTCATGCCTCCTGCAGTTTGGGCCGCATGAACCCGGTGACAGCTTCCCTTTCATTTAAATTTTTTTTTTACACACTTATTAAAAGTGTTTCTTTTCCCAGATATTCCAGAAATAACGTTAGAATAGCGCCACCTCACTAATTGTTCCAAGGTGGTCACACTACTCAGTCTTGCTTCTCCGCAGTAACGCTCACGTCTCACTTACCTCTCGCTCAACGTCGACTTTGACATCAGAAAAGACATCTGAAAAGACACAGGAGCTTCAGAAGCTGCCGCTCTGCTTATAAGGGGTCCCTCCACGTACCCAGTGGGGCGGAGAGAGAAGCAAGACTGAGCATGTGCGACCACCTTAGATGGACCAAGATTAGAAACTACAGGTGGCGCTATTCTAACATTTGTGCTCTTTTACACCAAACAATTATCATTTGTACAAGTGAACAATGCAGCGTAGCCAGGCGGCCTATTTATACCACAGATACATCATCGGCTTGCTAAATGAGAAATCGTTCAGTTCATCACATTCGCAGTGTACGAGAATGAGAGGGACAGAATGAGCGCTGCTTAAACTGAATGATAAGCGAACAAGCCAACCATTTTTATATCGGCATAACGAAACGGTGAATGAAAAATGAATGCTTATCGTTCGCCGTTGAGTCGTCGGCTGCGCTTAGATTGAATGATTATCCTTCACTTTTGCTCGTTTGAGCGTTTTTTTTTTTACTAATTGTTCCGTCTAAAAGGGCCTTCAGTCCTGGAATATTTGGGATAGGAACATTTAAAATACGTGTATGTACAAAAAATGCTTAAAGGGGTTGTCCCGCGAAAGCAAGTGGGGGTATACACTTCTGTATGGCCATATTAATGCACTTTGTAATATACATCGTGCATTAAATATGAGCCATACAGAAGTTATTCACTTACCTGCTCCGTTGCTGGCGTCCCCGTCTCCATGGTGCCGTCTAATCTTCAGCGTCTAATCGCCCGATTAGACGCGCTTGCGCAGTCCTGTCTTCTGTCTTCTGAATGGGGCCGCTCGTGCCAGAGAGCGGCTCCTCGTAGCTCCGCCCCGTCATGTGTGCCGATTCCAGCCAATCAGGAGGCTGGAATCGGCAATGGACCGCACAGAAGACCTGCGGTCCACTGAGGGTGAAGATTCCGGCGGCCATCTTCACAAGGTAAGTAAGAAGTCACCGGAGCGCGGGGATTCGGGTAAGTACTACCCGGTTTGTTTTTTTTATCTCTGCATCGGGTTTGTCTCGCGCCGAACGGGGGGGCTATTGAAAAAAAATAAACCCGTTTCGGCGCGGGACAGCCCCTTTAACATTACAGGTTGCATTTAACTATAAACAATATTTTTCGTGGGAAAGCACCTTTTTAAAGTTTTTTTTTTCCCGGGCCTAAACAATTGATGGCGTATTTTCAGGATGAGTCATTAATAGTTGATCGGTGAGGGTCCGCAGCTCGGGACCCCTAATGATCAGCTATTATCCAGTTGTCAGTGATGACAGAGTCAAAAGCTCTTAGCGACCTCCATATACAGTGGCCCGGGTTGGTATTGCAGGCACAGCTCCTATTGAATTCACCTTTGCTCGTTTAAACGATTTTTTTGACTAATTACACTGGTCAACAAATCAAAATAATGTTTCTGTATCTGGTTTGGAAACAGGTTGATTTTGACTAATTTTGGGGTGCTGATAGATTCTATCTATCACATCACATTTCTGAGATACGTAGCACTATTATTACATAGACCATAATACAGTATTGATAAGAATGAAGAGAAGTGCTTCATGCAGATTACAGCAAACACTAAACAGCGGTACAGATAGGCTCATGTCGGTAACCTTCCTGCTCAACTACATTGTTCTGCCATCTAGTGACCATTTTTAGAACTTCATCCACTGTGTATTACAATCCAATAAAGAGTTTAGCTTAGTCACTGATTTTATTTTATATAAAGAAAATGAGCACAAAATCCTTTTTAAAAAAATCTAAATTACATAAAAACCTTACGTGATGCATCATTTCTAAAGGTACATTCGGATTCTACACCCAAAAATCCATAAGAAGTGATATATTGCACACCTGATGCAAAAATACTGTTGAGCAGCGTAATCGTTCCGTCTAAAAGCACCCTAAGAGCGAACCCGTCTACATTCCGAGGCGGCAGACCCTGCGTATGTTTATCCTGGCTGGCTGCCTTTCATTCATTTTGCTATGATTAATTTTTTTGCTTTTTAGATTCGCATCGCCTCGGAAGGAATTAATGGAACAATAGGAGGAAACCGAGTGTCCACCAGGCTTTATATGGACACCATGCTCTCGCACCCTTTGTTTAAACAGATGTGCTTGGATGATTTTAAGGTAAGAGTCAAGATTTAGGTGGCTTCTATGTAGACGAAATGTATCTAAGCAGAGAACCTGTAAACCAAGGATTACTTGTAGACATTGTCCACCTTGGAACGCCATTCAGTTTTTATGTCCAGAATTTCATACTTGCGTTAATGTTCACACCCGGCAGAAAATGGGGCGAGTTATCTGCATGAAACCCACGACCAAGGGGCAAAATCCACCCCATTGGTGCAAATCTTGATGTGGTTTTTTTATACTGATCCACAGCAGATTTCACTCTTTCAGTTAAAGGGATGAAATCTGCAGATCTGCATCAAAAACCGCGTCGAAATTCGCCCCAGTGGCACAGATTTTAACGTCCTTTTTTGTCTTGGACTTGATGCAGGTTTTCCTTTTGTGGACAATCCACACGATTTCTGGCTAAGTGATCGGCTTTCATCAGCACTTTAGTTTGACAACCTGGCACCTGCTCTAATGGCAGAAACCGGAAAAACTCACAGTTCCTGCTGTTTAACGCCTATTACATGCCGATTACCGAATTATTTATTCTGCATGTTGAACGTCGTAAGAATGAAATCTGAAATACAAATGATTCCATTAAAATATACAACTTGTCCCACAAAGAACAAGCCCTTATACGGCTATGTCAATGAAAAAAAAAGAAAAGTTATGGCACTCGTGATTAGACAATGAAAAAAAAATAAAGAAAATACGGGAAGTCATTAACGCGTAAAATAGTCCCGTCACCAAAGGGTTAAAATATATAGGATGTTTAAAGGGTTTTACTGCTAAATGCGCATAACGACACTCTCATACGGGCATATGCGTTTTTACGTTCGCCCGCCGGTGACGTAAAAACGCATACACAAATCTAAAGGGCCTGGCGCATATACACCGAGCCTGCAATGCCATTGGGCGGGGAAAGACCGTTTCACTCTGCCTCCCCCTCGCTGGCTCTCGGCAAGGGGAGGAGATGGGGCGGAAGCTAGTTTGCTAAGCTCGCTCCCCCTTTCCGCCCCTGTCGGCAGTTAGTAATGAGAGTGGCGGAGCTTAGCAACTAACTCCGCCCCCATACCACACCCTTCCATTGCAAGCGGCCGGCAAGGGGCGGAGAGCAGAAGAGAAGAGGGAGGGAGTTTAGCAGTCACTCTGATAAACTCCCTGCACCTCCCTTCTCTGGCCGCTGTCATTGGCTCCCATGGGAATGTATGCAGCGGCTGATGTATTCTGGCTGGGAAAGATAGTTCCAGGACTATCTTTCCTGCCCGGCGTAAAATAGTCTGGTGCTGTGTTGGCCCGGCCGAGCGCTTTTACGCCACAGGAATACGACCGTGTGATATGATGCATTAGAATCCAGTGCATCAGATGGTAGCGTATATTGGCCGGCCGATATACCCTCGTGTGAATAAGCCCTAAGATATACATTCTGGAATCCCCACTGGGTTCGAGAATGAAGAGTCCCTCTAATTTGTGTGTAAAATTGTAATCTATACGTTTTTTAGTGACTTGTCTCATTATTTTCGTGTGGCTTTTGCAGAGGAGTGATGGGGGTGCCCACTGCTTTCCTGATCTTCGCATTGGGGTTTTCCGGGAAATTGTGCCAATGGGTGTCGATCCACAGAAAGTCAGTTATAAAGAAACAGGTATGTGAGTATGTTCTCCTGTATGTTTTGCCATGACGGGTGTATTCACACGGACAAGCATGATATCATGACCGATATTGCACTCTTTAAATTTCCGATTCTGCGTACCAGCGTGATGCATTTTGGCTTTTATAAAGCATTGCATCTACTTGGAAGCTTTTTGTGTACGGCCCTAAATGACCACCTCCAGTACCATCACTATCCTAAACCACCATACTAGGCTAAAGTGCCAGGATGTACCGCGTATTATACACTCGTACATCACGTGCGTAATGGGCAATTCAAATATGCTCACATGAGCCTGGCCTGTGGCACTGAAGGTGCTGTGGCCTAAGCGAATCAACGGTAGCTTACTCTGTGCTTGGCCTAATATGCTGGTTTAGGATAGTGATGGCACTGATAGCGGTCATTTACGGACATACTCAGGAAGCCCCCAAGTGCCCCACTGAAGTTGGACATGTAGTAATGTGGACGAATTCCAGAAGTTACAACGGTTCATGTTATAGTAACCTTCCTATAAAACATTACCATTTCCATATAAAGACTTCCAGGAAGTATGGATGCCTTTATATATGAACTAGCTGATATACCCGGCTTCGCCCGAGTTAATTTGGTACTGGTGTTTATCTGGTGTTCACACGGAAAATCTTATGAAGTCGTGGTTACTTTAGAGATACTGAGAAAAAACATATGTTCACCATTTTGCATAGTTCTCTGCGTTACCCAGGAAACACCACGTGGAGGTAACCATGTGACGTTTACTTTATATAAAATGACATCAGGAAGTGAGAGAATTAGATTACGTACATAAAATTTGGACGCTAATTCTTTTGCGCATAGAATTGAATAATCGAGTTGGGACCCATTAACTTTTCCTATTTATGACATAATCAATGCTTGTGCCAAATTTCCCGTTTCTATGACACCGGAAAGTGAAAAAATTACATTCCGCACGTAAAATTTGGACGCTAATTCTTTTGCGCTAGAATTGAATAATCGAGTTGGGACCTATGAACTTTTCCTATTTATGACATAATCAATGCTCATGCCAAATTTCCCGTTTCTATGACACCGGAAAGTGAGAAAATTAGATTCCGTACGTAAAATTTTGGACGCTAATTCTTTTGCGAATAGAATTGAATAATCGAGTTGGGACACATTAACTTTTCCTATTTATGACATAATAACTGCTCGTGCCAAATGTCATGTTTCTATTACATTGGGAAGTGAGAGATTTAGATTATGTACGTAAAATTTGGACGCTAATTCTTTTGCGCATAGAATTAAATAATGGAGTTGGGACCCATTAGCGTTTCCTATTTATGACATAATCAATGCTCGTGCCAAATTTCCCGTTTCTATGACACCGGAAAGTGAAAAAATTACATTCTGCACGTAAAATTTCGACGACAATTCTTTTGCGCTAGAATTGAATAATCGAGTTGGGACCCATTAGCTTTTCCTATTTATGACATAATCAATGCTCGTGCCAAATTTTCTGTTTCTATGACACCGGAAAGTGAAGAAATTACATTCCGTACGTAAAATTTGGACGCTAATTCTTTTGCGCATAGAATTGAATAATGGAGTTGGGACTCATTAGCTTTTCCTATTTATGACATAATCAATGCTCGCGCCAAATTTCCCGTTTCTATGACACCGGAAAGTGAAAAAATTACATTCCGCATGTAAAATTTAGGACGCTAATTCTTTTGCGCATAGAATTGAATAATCGAGTTGGGACCCATTAACTTTTCCCATTTATGACATAATCAATGCTCGTGCCAAATTTTAAGTTTCTATGACATTGGAAAGTGACAGATTTAGATTCCGTACGTAAAATTTCAACGCCAATTCTTTTGCGCTAGAATTGAATAATCGAGTTGGGACCCAATTACTTTTCCTATTTTGGAGATAATCTATGCTTCTGCCAAATTTCATGTTTCTACGACATTGGGAAGTTGGAGAACTTTTGGCGAGTCAGTCAGTGAGTCAGTCAGTGAGTCAGTCAGTGAGTCAGTGAGGGCTTTCGTCTTTATATATATATATAGATGTGTAGAATAAACTGAAAGGTCATCACTAAAAACACTGTATATTACTGTATTTATGCAATTTTTATAAAAATTAACATAACTTCTGATTGCCTCAGCCACACATCTGACTCCGGAGGAGTTCCATAAGAGAGTGGAGTGGTATTTGTCTGACCCACAAGAAGAAAAGGACACCGTTTTATTGGACTGCCGCAACTTTTATGAGAGCAAAATAGTATGTATTCATAGCCGGAATGGTGAGATTTCCTGAGTACATGTCCACACTGTTGTAACATAGTATGTCAGGCTGAAGGGAGACAATGTCCACCTAGTCCACCCCCCACCTTGTTGATCCAGAGGAAGGCAAAAAAATCAATGAGGCAGAAGCCAATTTAGCCCATTTAGGGGAAAAATTCCTTCCCAACTCCATAAAGGGAGTCAGAATAATTGCTGGATCAACGTTTTGAAAGTTCCTACCTGACTCTAAGACCCGGATCAACAACTCCGCTGGTTATTTAATGTGTAGCTGTGATAAATGGAAACCATAAAAGCCCATTCGTGATTAATACAAACATCATGCAGCTTCTGCCTCACCAGATGACCACAAAATAATGTAAGAAAATACTTAATGTAGGCTAAATGTCCCTGCGTGTCCCGTGGTGCTCAGTATACTGAGCATGTGCAGGGCAAGTAGGGAAGGATAGCTCAACTGCTTCACACTCCTTAAGGTGAGCAAATGCTGTAACCCTTTAACGACCGCCAACACACCTTTTTATGGCACTTTTTAAAGGGGTTTTCCAGGTAGAATACTATTGATGACCTATCCTCACAATAAGTTATCAATAGTTCATTGTTCGGGGTCCATCGTTCGGCAACCCGACCGATCAGCTGAGTGGGCACATGCTCTGCAAATACACAGAGGTTGGAGCGGAAGTCCCCACGATAACCTCTGTGTAGTGGCCGGCGCTTGTAACTGCATGCACGGTTCTCATTGAAATCCATCAGAGCCGTGCCTGCAGTTACAAGCGCCGGCTACTACACAGAGGTCGGTGTAAAGACTTCCGCTCCGACCCCTGTGTAGGCGTTGACAGCATGCGCCCACTGAGCTGATCGGTCGGGGTCCTGAGCTACAGACCCCGGACGATGAACTATTCATAACCTATTGTGAGGTGGAGAAAGGAAGGAAAGCTGCCAGAAAACATGATGATAAATCCCCGTGTCGGTCTATTCTTGGTGCTGCTACACCATTTCTATATAAAATCCTTTGACCTGGACGATAATGTGTTCATGTAAACTAATGTTCTGGATGTTTCTTGCTGTCCTAATTCTAAATAAATGTTCCATTTACTAATGTCACCTTTTAGGGACAGTTCCAGAACTGCCTCGCTCCAGACATCAGGAAATTCAGCTACTTCCCAAACTATGTGGATCAAAACTTGGACTTCTTTAAAGATAAAACTGTGCTAATGTACTGTACCGGAGGAATTCGCTGCGAACGGGGTTCTGCTTATCTCAGGTCAAAGGTGATATCATCTTTTTCTTAAATTCTTCTTGATTTCAACTTTTGCTAATTTAACCCATTAAGGAGCTAGAACTGTAAATTTACGGCGCTTGTTCCTGGGCTTTAATCCTCGGCCAATAGTAAAAATATGGCACAGGATTAAAGCTGCTGCTGCAATTTAGCAGGACCCAGAGGAGAAGGCAAAAGTGTTTAACCTCTTCTGCCTTTTCTCTTGCAGGCTACATAGGGCTCAATGAGCACTGTGTAGTGAATAGAGAAAGTAAAAGTGTCACTCCCGCTATTCAACCTGGCGAACACATGACTGCTGGGTCACCCCTTGCCACAGCAGAGCTGCAGGGTCCTAGCAGACCCAGATCAGCTCTGTTGGTGACTACTGTGACTACAGAGGGATGTTTTTCTTTGTAACGGGGGCTCCTATGGATGCCTAAATTACAGTGGAAAAGTGTGAAATAAAAAAGAAAAAAAGGGACAATGTAAATGACTCCCAAAGGTGTTATGTGGCATCATGGGGGACATAGATGTTAGAACAAATAGTGACAAAAATAAATTACAGAATTAAAAAAAAAAATATATATATAGAAAACGACCCGCCACCGACTCCAACTTAAACTGTCGCCATATACCCATATACACCCTGTAATCCCAGACTATACAAATTGTATATCAAAACATACAAAAGAAAATGAACCAGATCCTGTCCTTTATTTTAGTGTAGATATACTAATTTTAAAGAAAACTATAAATTAAATAATCGTTTGGGGTCTTTTTTTTTCAACTTTTTATTCCTAGTAAAAATTAAAATTAAAAAAAATGATGAAAATCAATGAAAAAATGTATTTAAAAAATAGCCCTAAATCTCATGGGGGAAAAAAACGCCGCAAAAATAATTTTGGCTGAAAAAAAGCAAATAGGGCAGTAAAACCACCACATGGGTAAAATCCTGAGGTCACTCACTTTTTTTCGAGCGTTTAACGCTGCTTTTTTTTTTCGCGCGGAGGTTAACGCTGTCAAACACTACCATTGATTTCAATGGGGCTTCTCAGACATGCCATAAAACACAGGGTTTTTAACACTGCATTTTTCAAGCGCTGTCTGTTCTATCTTCATGCAAAATGAATGAGGTGTTGTCAGCGCTGCGGCAGAATGTGGTCGCCACGTTTTGACCGTGTTTTTTCAGTTCTGACATTATTGGCTTGCTCGGCTACGTTTAGAACTGAGCTGAAAACGCAGTCAAAGCTTGTCAAAAACGCATGTTCTTACAAGCGCCTGCGAGAGAGCGGCCTTAAAGTCTCTGGCTCTTCTGGACTGATACACCCTGATCCTTAAGAGGTTAAAAGAGGACCTAAACCTGAGATCGTCCTCTTGAACATGGGCATCCCAGGCCTCTTAGTTAAATATTGTCCCCAGATACTGGAGAGACCACACAAGTCCCTCCACGCTAGAGTGGTATAATGAGGTGAACATTATATGCTCCTTTGAGAAAGTCAAAGCCAGACGTGAAGGTGACCTGGAGAAATTCACAAATCTCTGGAACCCCTGGTTCACTTTTCTACACGGAGTCCCTGGCCCACCACCATAACCTGTTGATACCCCCTAACCATTGGATTGTTTTCATTTTACTATGTGATCGCCATGCATAAGTGTTCTATGCGTTGTAGCTTTCTTTTTTCTGATGTTTCTAGTGTTTTTAGCAGAGCTGTCACTGTTTTTTTGTTGCTTACAGGATCGATTGATTTGTAATGTGATTATCCACTGATTTACCTTTATTTTTGTTGTAACCCCTACCCATTCTACCAAAATTAAAAAATAAAGAATTTATTTATATGTATATATAAAAAAAAAGGACTTAAAAGGCGTTGGGGGAAATTTATTTTTAACTGCCTTAAATGTAGCCATGCAGGCAGAAGATGTGCCAGATAAATACATGAGGGGATGATACAAGGATCTCTCCCAGGATCTGTTTATACCCAGGACTGCGTCGGTAACAAGAGGGCATCCGCTACATCTAATGGAAAGCAGGTTTCATCGCCAACATAGAAAAGGGTTCTTTACTGTAAGAGCAGTTAGACTGTGGAACTCTCTGCCGGAGGAAGTGGTGATGGCAAAATCCATAGAGGAGTTTAAAAGGGGACTTGATGTCTTTCTGGAGCAGAAGGATATTATAGGATATAAATCTTAGGTTAATTGTTAATCCGGGTATACAGGCAGGTAGGAACTATTAAGGGTTGATCCAGGGATTAGTCTGATTGCCATTAGGGAGTCGAGAAGGAATTTCCCCCAAAAGGGCTAATTGGCTCCTGCCTCTTGGGGTTTTTTGCCTTCCTCTGGATCAACAACACAGGAGGATAAACAGGCTGGACGAGATGGACATTGTCTTCATTCGGCCTTACATACTATGTTAGATCTACCAATGTAGCACATACTACTCATTGGACACTTTTCCTTGGGCCACTTTTGGATGGCTTTCTTTAGACCAGTATTTTGCCCCACAATTTTGGTGTACTTTGTCACATTTTCAGCCTCCTCCTTAGTCACTACTTTTTATAGACCCTTTTTAGAACTGCCCAGTAAAGCACAAAGAAATGTCTAGAACATGTAATCTGGCCAAGACATCTACCAAGTAATCTGCCAAGGCATCTACAGCAGTTTGTGGCCCATTTAGTTTAGTAAATCTACACCATTGTTTTTCCTATAGAGATTAAAATGTTGCCAAATAGTAACAAAAATACTACTTTGTTCTCGAAGTACGTTCCCATGTTTAGGCTCTACTATGTATGAGCGCCTGTTTTGATATTTGCTGCTGTAAGCGATAACTATTTACAACTGAACTCTCTAATATCCCAATCCTGCTGCTTCCCCGCATGTTTATGGGCATCTTGTTGGCATTAATAGAATCAGACTGCATCTGTATCTTGTAGAAAAATGTGAAGGGGGTATTACTAAAGCATAAACTTGGATAAAACTGTAGCAAAAATTGGTGCATTACTTGCAAGAAAATGTGGTGACTTTATTTTCCCCCCATTGTACGCTACTTTTTCTTTAAAGAGAGTGTGTTATGTTGGGAGGGGGTGGGGCCACACCGGCCCAACCGATTTATGTGTCATTTACGGCAGCAACTGGTGTAAATTTGACCAGAAATTTCCCCCCGCACGTAGATTTTCATGTAGGTACTGTACATAGATGGTCTGAGAAGTACCTAACGTATAAGGAGACATACACCTCTTCATACATTTAGGCTCATCATGCACCAGTGGGGGTTATGGTAGAGGGTTTTTCCAGGCAGTACCGTCTGTCAGTGTCTGGTTACACCACGGTTGGCGCGGACACCGCTGCTTCGAGCTCTGTGTAATGGCCGGCACTCGTAATTGCAGACTTAGCTCTCATGGAAATCAATGAAATCCCAGCCTGCAATTACAATCGCCGACCACTACACAGGGTCCGGAGCAGTGGCTTCAGATCCCATTCCACATTAGCCACGGAAACGTCCTTATAAATATCTTCCTTTAATGCGTGCCTCTTATGCATAATGCAGAAACCTTGAACGGCATGCTACAACCTGATTGGCTTCCAGTACGTCTCATTGTTTTTTATTTTTATAATAGGCTGTGTGCAAAGAAATCTACCAACTTAAAGGAGGCATTCACAAATACCTAGAACAATTCCCAGATGGATTCTTCCGAGGGAAACTGTTTGTGTTTGATGGACGCTTCACAATATCTTCTAATGATGACATCATATCTAGTAAGTAGGACCCATATATGTTGGGTATTAGGCCTCCTTCATACGAGTGACATGGCATTGCCGTGAGAATCGATATCGCATCGCCGGTCCATGCGATTTCGCTGCGTCTTCTCGCAGCAATAATGTGATTTTGCGTGACTTTGTAGCATCACATGCGAGGATTTTCAGGTGTGGGGGGGGGGGGGGATTATAAGCCCTACCCTGAAAATAAGCTGGAGAAGAAGAAGAAAAAAAAAAGTATACATCACCTCTCCCGCACTGTCCAGGGCGCTGAGGCAGCTTCTCCCCCGGTCCCCTCACTGTTTCTCTTCTTCATCTTCTGGCTGGGCATTGAAAAATCTATGCCTCCTGGAAGCACTGGCTGTGATTGGCTGACGCTTAGCCATTCACAGCCAGTGCTTGATGAATGGCTGTGATTGGCTAAGCGTCAACCAATCACAGCCAGCATTTTCAGGAGGCAGGGATTTTTCAATCCCCGGCCACAAGATGAAGAAGAGAAACCGTGACGGGACCAGGGGAGAAGCTGCTGCGGCATCGGAGAGCGCTTCTAAGGTTATGTATGTGTATTTTTGGCTTTGACATTAGGATTTCCTACTGTCAAAGTTGCATTCCACTGCACGAAAATCGCATTTTCGTGCGATGCGATGCAACAGAGAGGAAGGCTCCATAGGGGAAACATGAGCTACAAAACTTCATAAGTCACGTACATATTGCCGGACCCGTGAGGTTTTTGTGTCGGGTTGTTGCATGCTACAAAACATCGCATGTGTGAAGGAACCCATAGGACAGCATGGACTTCACATACATGCGATTGTAGCAACACGACAAAATCGTGCGACTTTGTCACCCGTGTGAAGGGGGCCTAAATGACATGTCCTGCAAATATGTCATAAGTGTCTTAAGTTGGGAATACTCCTTTAAAATAGAGCTAAATCTTGTCTTTTTGTCATTTTTGTCTGCTTAGCCTGTCGCTACTGTGGCGCTGCATGGGACAAGTACAAGTTATGCTCTACTCTTCGGTGCTGCCAGTTGGTCTTGACCTGCTTGACATGCCATGAGGGAGGCCATACTGCATGCTGCCCTGCCTGCCAAGAGAAAGGGCTCCAGCCACAGACTGACTTGTGCCAGCAACAATTCAAAGAAGAATGTGAATGTACGGAACAGAGAACCAAGATTCCCATAGAGAAGGTTTAGCTAGAATTGTCTAATTACCGTGTTTTCAGGACAATGTTTTGTACAAAAATGAAACGCCAGCCAAGACGACGAAGTTGCAGGGGCGGATTTATGAAGCTTCTGCTTCTTTGTCCAATGGTTCTCTACATGTATTGCATAAATATTCACATGCCTTTATTGCATTTATAATGCGAAGAAATAGAAATATAATCAGTCGATCTAATTAAAATCTAAGCACTGTCGATGCTTAAAAACGAATAGAAGTGCTATTACAGGTTTACACTATTTTTAGAATATTTAAAGGGGGTTTTCTGGGCTATTTTTATTGCTTACCTATCTTCAGGATAGGTCATCAATATTTGATTGGCTGGGGTGCATTGCTTGGAACCCGGATCGATCAGCTGTTCAGACGTCCTCTATTACCAGCAAACCACACAGCATGGAGTGAAAGCACATGGCTCCGACACACGTGTAGTGGCCGGTGCTGGTAATTGCAGGTGCAGCTGACAGATTTTAATAGAAGCTGCGCCGGTCACTACACAGGGGTCTGAGCTTCCTGCTTTCGCTCTTACCCTATGTTTTTCCAATGACAATGGCTTCCCAAACAGCTGGGGTCCCAAGTGGTACACCTGAGCGGATCATTGTTATTGATGACCTAAAATAAAGGTCCTTTGACATGCCAAAATAATCCTTCAACTGGCTTAAAGATTGGAAGATTTAACACTGTATTTGCATAAAGTGTTAATGGCCATTAACACTTTAATAATCTTAATTTGCATGTAAAAGGACCTTTAAAAATCTATTTCCTTTCAGGAGTTGTTTGCTCAGCTGGGCGTGTGTTTAATGACATGCCTAGCCTTGTAAACATCTGCAGCAGATTCCATTGTTCTCCCCGCAGAGTACACAGTGTACTCCTTATGTATGCAAAGCAAAACCCGATGAGTACACTGTGTATCCTGCAGTCTTTTGAAAAATGAGCAAAATGCAGAGGCTGAAGGATGGATTTTACACAGAGCTAAAATCCATTGTTCAAACAAGAAGTGCACAAAGCTGCGTTTACATGTAACGATTAACGCTCATTTTTGGCCAGTTGGAAGAATTTTCAGCAATAATCATTGCGTGTAAAAGGGCCTTAAAATAGGACATCAATGAAAAAAGCCCGTAAACCCCTCTAAATTGTAGAACAGTATCCTACTGTATTAATACATTTAGCAAGCCATAAATAACGAGATCAGGTTTATTACAATATGTAGGAATTAAAATGAAGGAAATGTGTTTCCAGTTAACAATGCATTCTGTAACCTTGTTCATCCACACATGGAGGATGCATATCAGTCCATCACAGTATATCAGCAGATCTATTCAGTAACGAGCTGGTGCCTCTTAATCTCAGGACTGCATATAATGATGGCACCAGCTTAGAATTTCATTCAACAACAAAAAAGTGTAATTCCTGCAATTCTTAGTAGGATCCGAGGAGACCAGGCAAAAAAAAAGTCTTTAAGGTGCTTGAACACGGGACGATCTGTCGGGCATAGAGATGAGCGAGTATACTCGCTAAGGCACATTACTCGAGCGAGTAGTGCCTTAGCAGAGTATCTTCCCGCTCGTCTCTAAAGATTCGGGGGCCGGCGCCGGTGACAGGTGAGTTGCGGCGGGGAGCGGGGAGAAGAGAGGGAGAGAGAGATCTCCCCTCCGTTCCTCCTTGCTCTCCCCAGCCGGCCCCCCGGGGAGATACTCTGCTAAGGCACTACTCGCTCGAGTAATGTGCCTTAGCGAGTATACTCGCTCATCTCTAGTCTGGCAACAGTTTGTCGGAGCGATAATCATTTCTGTGGTTTTAGACAGGGGTGAGCATTGCTGACTGAATGGAGGTGAGCGAGTCGGGAATCATTCTGGCTTGCCCCACTCCAGTTACATCAGATGATACATTGTTTAGTTTTCTGCATGCGAAAACTGGATGACGACCGAGAAGTAAATGACTTCTCATTCGGCGCATACATTTACACTAAACGATTATAATAGTTTAGATTCTCACTGGACCGCAGGAATCCGAATGGTAATGGTTCCTTGTAAAAGCACCTTAAGTTATACTGATGACAGATTGAAACAAGGCCTTTTAATGTCACCAGCAAATGACGGGGGCGATGAAGCTTCAGAATATGGAATGTGCGAAGATATGCAGCACCTACCGTAAATGCTGCAGTCCTACTTCCCGCCATGCATCTGATTGGCCTTCCTACATAACTTGAGTTGTTTTGTATTAATCAACCCCATGATAAAACAATAAAGCCCAAGTTCTATGTGCCTCTGGACATCCAATTACTTTGTTCCATGAACCATTAACAAACATGCAACTCTCTGATGTGCTCAATAATAACTTGTGTCAAGATTGTCTGAAAAATGTAGACTTTTTTTTAATGTGCCCTCGTTATTGTCCTACACAAGACAAATCCAGTGTCAACTTAATCCTAGCAAAATATTTGTCACCATGCAGCGGCTGCGGGTCCTCGCGGGGCGCTGGGTCCCGCGGTCGGGGCGCGTCCCCCCCGGCTGGTTGTCCGGCTGTCGGCGTGGGTGGCTGCTCGCACAGTACGTGCGCTCGAGGGTCTGGGCGGCGACATGCGCGTGCGTGCCTGTGAGTGCAGCTCCATGCACGAGCTCTTGTTTATGAGATTGTGTTAGGTGGTAGTCGCCTCCACCTCTCCGCCCCTGGGCGGAGGCTTCTGTTTATAAGGCTGGCAGTGAGGTCCATTCACTGCCAGTTATTGGTTTCTGTTCAGCGTGGTAGCATCCTGCCTCTGTCAGTCTCCTGTTTTTTTCAGCTTTTGCTATTTCTGCCAGGTTACTCCATCTACCTCCGTCTGCGTGTATTTCCTGTTGGTTTTCTTCATCTGCCCTTCCTGTCGGTATTCTACCTGTTCCATCATGGTACGCCAGTCCCCCCTCTCGGTCCCTAGTGAGAGCAGGGAACGCCGCCCAGTTGCCCGCCTGGGGCTAGTCAGGAGTGGAGGCAAGTAGGCAGGGACAGGGGCTGCGGGTAAGTTCTAGGACATGTCCCTACTGCGGGGTCCCCCCCCCCAGACATGGGCCTACTCCTTACCTGAGAGCTCGGCTTGCCTGCATTCTGTTGATTCGTTTTTTCGGGAACTAGGAGGTATTCTTGATGGACTGGACCAGGCGGGGTTAGCAGTATCTCACTTCATGGCTTTGCGTCAGGGGCAGCAGTGTGCTGAAGACTATTGCTCTAAGTTTAGACAGTATGACGGTGAAACCTCCTGGAATGATGGTGCCCTCAAAGATGTGTTTTTGTTGGGTCTTTCTGATGCTGTCAAGGATCTAATTATTTCCCATCCCGCTCCCTGAACACTTAATGAGGCGATGGAATTGGCAATAAAAGCTGACAGAAGACTGAGATCTAGAAAAAAGGAACGTCAGGCCTGTAAAACTAGGGAGTCCTGCAGACCCGCTCCTACTTCTCCCATGCCAACTCCTGGTGCTGAGCCTATAGAAGTGGACCAGCTAAGTCCGGAGGAACGGCGACGGTTCCGGATGACTCACCGTCTTTGCCTCTACTGTGGGGAAGCCGGACATCGGGTAGCAACCTGTCCACAGAAGCAACGGCAAAATCAGTCTGAACCGCCGGAAAACTACAGATCCTAGGAGATTGTCGGGAGGATCGCCTAGGATCACAGGTACTCCCTAAGTTTTTGGTGCCTTGTCAGGTTAGCTTCCGGAATTTTATTCGGTCCAGTCAAGCCTTTATTGATTCAGGTGCTGCCGCCAATCTGATTAATTTAAATTTTGTCAGACCTCTGATGACCGAATTTTATTTACGCTAAAGCCCCCCATACGCTTCACCAGTATTGATTCGACTCCTCTCTCCGCAGGTGTTGTCCAATGGAGGACTCCCATCCTACAGTTCACTGTGGGTGTTGTCCTTTCTGAGAATCTGTCTTTCTGGAAAAGATGTCTGTTGATGTGGTGCTTGGTATGCCCTGGTTGGCACTGCACAACCCCCAATTTGATTGGTCCACACGGGAATTGACACATTGGGGGTCGTCCTGTCATAATCACTTAACTACTATAGCCATGTGCTCAGCAGATGCCGTGCTTGTCCCGGAGTATTTGTCGGATTTTCAGGACGTATTCTCTAAAAAACTGTCTGAGACTTTGCCTCCCCATAGGGAGTGGGACTGTGGTATTGATCTGATTCCCGACAGTCCCATCCCTAAGGGAGCCATTTTCAATCTGTCGGGGCGTGAGCACAAAGCCCTTAAGTCCTATATCTCAGAGTCTCTGGCCAAACGACATATCTGGCCATCCAGGTCCCCTGCCGGGGCAGGTCTCTTCTTTGTGGAGAAGGAGGATGGGACATTGAGGCCTTGTGTGGATTATCGGACTTTGAATAAAATTACAGTGAAGGACCAGTGCTCCTTGCCCCTGATTCCGGACTTGTTGAATCAGGTGGTAGTGGCCCACTGGTTCTCCAAACTGGACTTAAGGGGGGCTTACAATTTAATTCACATTCGAGAAGGAGATAAATGGAAGACCGCGTTAAACACCCCGTTAGGACATTTTAAATGTCTGGTCATGTGCTTCGGACTTTGTAACGCCCCCGCTGTGTTCCAGGGTTTTATGAACGTGGTCTTCCTCGACTTCCTGGGGGTATTTCTGGTCATATATCTCGATGACATTCTGGTGTATTCTCCAGACTGGGATTCACTTCTGCGGCACCTGAGGTTGGTTCTGACCCGTTTGCGTGAGTACCAACTTTTTGTCAAGTTGGAGAAATGTTTATTTGGTACTAAACAAGTATCTTTCCTGGGTTATGTGATTTCACCCATGGAGATTCGGATGGAGTCTGATAAAGTAGCAGCAATCTCCCAATGGGTCAGACCAGACAACCTTAAGGCTCTCCAGTGGTTTTTGGGTTTCGCAAATTTTTACCGTAAATTCATTAACAATTACTCAGTTATTGCTCAACCCTTGACCGATCTTACTAAGAAGGGGGCCGACTTGGTAAGATGGTCGCCTGCGGCCCTAGAGGCTTTTAGTCATCTAAAAAGAGCATTTACTACTACCCCAGTGTTAGTACAACCAAACGCGCGGCGACCATTTTTTATTGAGGTTGATGCGTCTGAAGTTGGGGCGGGGGCTGTATTGTCTCAGGAAGTCAGCGGGAGATCTGGGTATTATCCTTGTGCGTTCTTTTCATGGAAGTTTAGTTCGGCAGAACGTAACTACGACATGGGTAATCATGAGTTATTGGCGATTAAGTGGGCTCTAGAAGAGTGGCGACACCATCTTGAGGGGGCTAGACACCCTATTACCATGTATACCGATAACAAGAATTTGGTATATCTCGCCAATGCTAAAAGAGTCCCAGCTCGTCAGGCCAGGTGGGCGTTGTTTTTCGCCAGGTTTAATTTTGTTGCGACTTATATTCCGGGAGAGATGAACATGAAGGCAGACGCCCTGTCACGGAATTTCGGGTTGCCAGAAAGTGAGACAGTGACTCCTGAGAATATCTTGGCACCTGGGGTGGTGGTGGCAGCTGTAGAATCTAACCTCGTCCCTCAACCACAGAACTGTCAGCAGGATGCTCCTTCGAGGGTGCCGGAGGGCAGATGGTTTGTGCCAAAGACCTTACGTCTTAGAGTCATTGAAGAATCTCATACGTCTGTTTTCGCAGGCCATCCGGGGTTCAGGGAACTTTGGATCTTTGTACTAGACACTACTGGTGGCCAGGCATGTCTTGAGAGATCCGCAACTTTGTTAAGGGATCCTCTGTCTGTGCTCGCAATAAAAGTCATTGTCGTCCGGAGGAGCCTTTGAGACCGTTACCGGTACCTTCTCGACCGCGGTCGCATTTATCGGTAGATTTTATCACCAATCTACCTGAGTCTCAGAAGTTCACCACTATCTTAGTGGTTGTCGACCGCTTCTCAAAGATGGCACATTTCGTGGCGTTAAAGAAGCTACCTTCGGCAATAGAATTTGCCAAGATTTTTGTAAAAGACATCATTCGCCTACATGGGGTTCCCGAAAACATTGTATCTGACTGCGGGGTTCAGTTTGTTGCGCAGTTTTGGCGAGCCTTCTGCAGAAACCTGGGAACGTCGCTTTCCTTGTCAGCATTCAACCCGCAGACTAATGGTCAGACTGAGCGGAAGAACCAGCATTTAGTGCAATATTTACGGTTGTTTGCTAGCGAAAAGGCTCATCAGTGGGCAGAATTCCTGCCGTTGGCAGAGTTCGCGCTAAACAAATTTACTTGTTCTTCCACTGGGGTATCTCCATTCCTTTGCGTATATGGTTAGCACCCTTGCTTCCTTACAGCTATTTCTACTCCGTCTGGCTGTCCTGCAGCTGTCGTCGCCACAGATGCGCTGCAGGGGGTATGGAAAGAAGTACAGAAGAACCTGGAAGCAACAGGGGCTCGTATGCAGTTGCGTAGTGGGAGGAGTCTGTCAGTATCTGAACCTTACAGGGTGGGATAGAAGGTATACCTGTCTTCTAAAAATCTCAAATTAAGGGTCCCATCCTTGAAGCTGGCGCCGCGTTACGTGGGGCCCTTTGTCATCACGTGTAGTGAATCCTCTCGCCTATGAACTGGGTTTGCCAGCTACAAGGAGGGTGCACAGGGTTTTCCATAAATCTTTATTAAAACCTTTTGTCCCTTCAGGCTGGCGTATCACCGGGTAGGATACCGTAACAATATTGGTGCAGGTTTGTAGTTTATAATGTGCCTATCATAATTTTTAACTAGAAAAGCAGGCGGATACATAATCCAGAGCATTTTTTTGCATAGGGGTTTTGTGCCTGCTATCACAATCGGGATACACCAGGGTTGGAGCGGAAGCTGCTGCTGCTCCGAACCCTGTGTAATGACCAGCGCTGCTTTCAATGAAATCACTGGGATCCCAGCCTGTGATTACAACTGCAGCTCCCATTGATTTCAATGAGAGCTGCGCCTGCAATTATGAGCGTCAGCCACTACACAGGGTTCGGAGCAGCGGCTTCCGCTCTGACCGCTGTGTATCCCAGCTGTGACAGCAGGCGTTGCCTGGAAAACCCCTTTTGAGCTGGACTTTACGTTAGTTGAACATCGGCTGAAGCTGGCTGGTCATCTAATGTGTCGGAGATATTCCAACTATCCCTTAGTGGCAGATATCAGGGGAAGGTAGGGTCAGGAGTGTTAGATTTTAACTTGCCCAACCATTTTGTTCACAAGGGAGGAGAGAAGGTGCTGCCGGAGGGGTCTACCAGCAGCTTAACCCCCCCTCCCTCTCCGCATGCCCCAAGCCGCAAGCCCCATGTCCATGTGTGTTGGGGAAGTTGGGAGAAATAGCTGTCAGCCTAATGAGCATCCAGCCAATAGTTGTCTGTGTGCAATGCATTATTGCAGATCACTGCTCACCAATTCCCCAACTTGTAAAAATCTTAGTAGTTTGTCTTTACCAATAAGTGGCCAGTCTACACATCTGAATTTGTCTCCTCTTGACCTAAAAGTGTGCCATACACTGATCAGCCCCTAGTGGTGGAAGCAAGCAGCCAACACTTTCATGCTTTTGGGCATCATCCGATATGGTGCTTTACAGCAAGGAAACCAATAATTATGACCTCCCGTTTGCAAGAAAAACACTCAATTCTGATGCCAATTTCTTAGCACAAAACCATGACAGCAAAGGGCGTTTCCCCACTCCATGTTCATACATGAGTACAGGAAGCAACCCTACTGAATGGGTACAATGAAAAATCTTCCCTAAATGGTATTTCCTGGAGAAATACGGATACTGCATCTTGTGAAGATCATGTGGGGTAAGTAAAAATATGTAGATGTGAGGAAACATCCACAAAGTGATCTGTTGGATGTAAGGAGGTAGTTGGAAAGATAGAACAATGCCTCTACAGCACCACCTATTGGTAGGCAGCATTCCTGCAAGTCAATGTCAGACCTTTTAACAAGCCTTGCAACACTCGTGGCTTAGGCTTCCCAGTCATTATTACGAGGCTTGTCAAGTTTATTGCGAGTGCCATGTGCTTTTTCTTTTTTTTTTCAAGATCCCATAGGAAATGATGGATGATTCCTTATGAGGAATCACCCAAAATAGAAAATGCAGTGATTTTTTTTTTCTTTCAATCTTGCAGCACTGTTGTGAGCAAAAAAAAAAAAAAAAAAAAAATCGCTCATGTGAATAAACACATTGAAATCAATGTGTTATTAACCAGCACGAATTCCGTCCACATCGCTATCGGATGGACCTCGCACATGCAACTCACCCGTATGAATGCACCCTTAACCGACCTTAAGGCCTCCTTCACACGGGAGACAAAGTCACGTGATTTTCTTGCGATAATGCTACAACTTGCATCTATGTGAAGCCCGTGCTTTCCCATGTGTTCCTTCACGTTTGCTATGTTTTGTAGCATGCGACATTGCGAGTCAAAAGCCCCGGGGGTTTTGCGATATGCGCGTGATATATGCAAAGTTTTGTAGCCCATGTTTCCCTATGGAGCCTTCCTTTCTGTTGCATCGCATGAAAACGCGATTTTTGTGCGATGCAACTTTGACAGTAGGAAATCCTTTCCTGGCCGTAGGAAATCCTACTGTCAAAGCCCTAAACTAAGCCCTAGCTGCATAGAAAAAAAACAAAACACATACATCACCCCTTTTCGGTACTGTCAGGCTCCGCTACATCATCTACCCAGTCCCCGGCACTGTTCTTCAGCATCTCTTCTGACCGGGCGTTGGAAAATCAATAAATGACTGTGGTTGGTTCATTGAGCACTGGCACTGGCTGGCTGAGCGTCACAGAGCTTAGCCAATTAGAGGTAGTGCAGGGATTTTCCAATCCCCGGCCACAAAAAAATTGCTGAAGAACAGTTTCGGGGGCCGGGGAGAAAATGCAGCGGAGCCTGACAGCGCCGGAGAGGTGATGTGTTTTTTTATATAGGTTTTCTTTTTTTATGTGGATGGGGCTTATTTTTGAGGTAGGGCTTATATTTCAAACCCTCCCCTGAAAATCCTCGTACGTGGTGCTACGCCACAAAATGGCGGAGCACCGATGCGATACCGCTGTGATTTTTCTCACGATGATATTGTGTCGCCCGTGTGACGGAGGCCTTACTCTGGTCATTACACTTAAGTTTGTAAAGAACGAAAATAAATCCCCCTGGAGTGCGTCTTTAACGGTGCGTCATAGCGATAGAATGCGCAGTGCCTAATCAGTAACATAAAGATGACGAAGCGGTATCGGCATACAGTTTATTGTACAATCAAAGGATACTGAGGCTTTGGTACATGAACACTGGCAACCACTCAACACGGCACACAATAGTAAGGTCATGGTTTTTACATAGGACACGGATGACCTCTTCAAACTTGGAAAGATTGACATATGGGGGAAATTCGTCATTACTGGTGCAACTCCTTCACCTTCCTTAATGCGGTCGTTAAAGGGTGTTTTAAGGGGTAATTTATACTTTTCATTTTAAGGCTTTTCAGTCCAACTCTGTGCCTATTACTTGGGGAAAGCCAACATATCACGAACGCCATCAGAATATTTGGTCTGAAACTGCTATCTGAGCGCTAGCAGCCATGACACCCCAAAGACACCTCTATGTGTAAAATAGGAAAATCACTCCTGAACCTTAAAAAAACGTAACTCTTTGATGCCTTCTATGCTAATGACTAGTGATGAGCAAGTATACTCGCTAAGGGCAATTGCTCGAGCGAGCATTGCCCTTAGCAAGTACCTGCCCGATCGAGAGAAAAGGTTCGGGTGCCGGCGGCGGGCAGGGAGCTGCGGGGGAGAGCAGGGAGGAACGGAGGGGAGATCTCTCTCTCCCCCCCCCCCCCCCCTTGCTGACTGCCGCAACTCACCGCTCACCCGCGCCGGTAGCCGAACCTTTTGTCTTAAGCGGGGAGATACTCGCTCGAGCAACTGCCCTTAGTGAGTATACTCGCTCATCTCTACTAGTGACTCATCACGGGGTGGGCCACTGGAGCCTTGAGTCACCACTTTATGGATGCCCTCTTTCTGCCAATTGCTGCCTCCCCGGCCGTCAGGTGTGAGAACCATTCACTTTTGCCTGCCGGCGCATGTGCAGTGTACCTCTGAACTTAAGGGGTAGACATCTCAGCCTATTGCACATGTGTAAATACGGAGCCGTACAGCATGTGCTGACATCAGCGGCCAGGGAAGGCGACGATTCTGCTGAGAGAGGCCAGTGACTCAGGGCTCCAGCGGACCACCCCGTGACTTGAGGTAGGTCCTTATCATAGAAGGCGCTAAGGGTTAGATGTATGTTTTTAGACTCTGGAATGATTTACCAATGATGAGCACTCTGTTGGCAGTTTCAGACCTAAAATCCTGATGACAGATTGCTTTTAAATAGACTGCCTGACCGTCATGATGGTACATATAAATCATACAGTACTCAAGTGACATGGGGACTACTAAGTGACAAGGAAATGGCATCCGCAGTACAGTGCTGGCTGTCAGTTCCGGCTACACTGGAGTTGAAACAGAAGCCACTGCTCCAACCCTTGTGTAGTGGCCGGCGCTCGTAATTGCAGGTACAGATCTCATTGCAACTAAATGGGATCTGTGCTTGTAAATTGCAGGCTTGGGTCCCATTGATTTCAGTGAGAGCTGCGCCTACAATTACAAGTGCCCGCCACTACACAGGAGTCGGAGCAGCGGCTTCTGCTCCAACCCTGATGTAGCCTGGCGCTGACTGGAAAACACCTTTAAATTTTATTTACTACAGTGTAACATATTCTTGTGTACATTAAAAACAGCCGCTGAATTAAATACATTGTAAGCAAACAGAAGCCTCGAAATAACGACTGGCAGATGAAAGTACATAGCAATAGTAAGGCATTGCTCAGCAATGATAGTCTTCATTCTTGGATGGAACGCTTATTAATTACAGTATTATCTCCAAATCTGGTTTTGTTCCATAAATAACAGAACAATAAATTTAAAGGCACATCATGGAATAGAGGAAAACCTCAACACATTGTACTCAAGTATTATATATATGGAAACAGCACATTGGCCGGCACCGCTGGCGTGTAACACTACGGTTTGATTACCTGTCATGATGATATATGCGTAGGCATTAAAGGGGTTGTCCAAAATAATATTTTTTGTTAAAACTAAGTCCTCCATGGTAAAAAAATAATAACAAACGAGCTACTACTCCCCTCTCCCGACTCCCCACAATTCCCTATTCAGCAGGTCCGGGTCTCCTCTAATGTACTGTTTACGTGCTGCAGTCAGCCTGTGTACGGGACATCACAGGCTGCTGCAGCCAATGTAACAAAAGGAGAGTCCCACAGCACACCTCCGTATGCACAAAAAAATGCAGAGACCAAGCCTGCTGCATGGAGCAATAATACTTTATATTCTTTTGCTACACCATTGATGCTGCCATTTGCTTCTCTACTGGATAGGCTGCTGCAGCCAATGGCAGAGCTCAGAGATGGTTCTGTATACAGGCTGCTGAAGCCAATGACAGAGCTCAGTGATGGCTGCAGCAGCCTGTATACAGGACCATCACTGAGCTCTGTTATTGGCTGCAGCAGCCTTTATACAGGACTAATAACAGAGCTCAGTGATGGTCCTGTATACAGGCTGGTGCAGCCAATAAACAAGTCAGAGATGGTTCTGTATACAGGCTGCTGAAGCCAATGACAGAGCTCAGTGATTGTTCTGTATACAGGCTCCTGCAGCCAATGACAGAGCTCAGTGATGGCTGCAGCAGCCTGTATACAGGACCATCACTGAGCTCTGTTATTGGCTGCAGCAGCCTTTATACAGGACTAATAACAGAGCTCAGTGATGGTCCTGTATACAGGCTGCTGCAGCCAATGAGAGAGCTCAGAGATGGTCCTGTATACAGGCTGCTGCAGCCAATAACCGCTCAGTGATGGTCCTGTATACAGGCTGGTGCAGCCAATAAACAAGTCAGTGATGGTCCTGTATACAGGCTGCTGCAGCCAATTATAGAGCTCAGTGATTGTTCTGTATACAGGCTACTGAAGCTAATGACAAAGCATAGGGAAGGTCTTGTATACAGGCTGCTGCAGCTAATAACAGAGCACAGTAATGGTCTTGTATACAGGCTGCTGCAGCCTGAAAACAATAAGTCAGAGAGGAAACCTGGAGCTGCCGATGGGGAGCTGGAAGAGGTATTAGCTGGTTTGTTACTTTTTGCGTATAGGACCTGGTGTTAATAAAATATATACTATCTTGGACAACCCCTTTAATTCTCTCACTGCTTGGTTTGAGGTTGCTGCCGCCTTGTGGTATATTGATATGTGGCAGGCTGGGCATCATCAAATGTTAAAGGGATTCTAGTTTTGTTAGATTTAGGTATATAGATGATAAATGTGTCTGGTCTTTATGTTGTAGCCATGTATACCTTCCCTGGGTGCCTACATTGGAGACACACACTTCCTTCCTCTATAGTCAGTGCAGCAGGGTGTGCGCTTTATAGCAGGTGAAATGAATGGCACTGGATTGGTTGAGAAATCTCAAATATAATCTCTTACTGCCAATAGTCAAAGAGTGAAAGAAACCCCATCAAAATTAAAAGTGTATAGTAAAAACCTGATTTAATGTCATTTTCTGACTAAGCCCTCCACTTGCAAGCCTGAACCCCCCATGTCTTTATCCATAGGGGGGCGCTGCGGGGAGCCATACATTTTATATCAGCATGATTCTGGATTACAGATCATATGAATGAGCCCCTTGTCATCCATAATCCTGTTGAGTCCTCCATAGAGGGAGTTGGTCTTTGCAGTGGCTTTCCCACGTTACTAATGGAGAGAAGGGTCTCCTCTATGACCCTCATACACTATGGAAGGTGCTGGTCCTATCAGGTAATCTCTTTAACCCCTTAAGAACATGGCCATAAGGATGGAATGATTTTTGGGGTGGATTTTCATCGTTTTTTTATTTTTCTGTAAAAAGGACCATATGAGGGCTTGATTTTGGCAAAAGAACTGTAGTTTTGTTGTTACCATATTGGGGTACATACAGCTTATTTGATCACTTATTGCTTTTTTTTTTAGAAGAGAAATTACCAAAATAAGTATTTTTGCTCCGTTTTTCTTTTCCGTGCAGAATAAACAGGGTGTTTAATTTATTGTATAGGATATGATGATACCAAACATGTGGAATTTTTAATTTTTTACATATGTATATGTAAAGAGGGGAAAATGCACAAAAAAGTTTTGTTTTTTTTAAACTTTTTTTATGACTCTACAGGGGACTCGAAACAGAAAAGCTATGATCACTCTCATAATACACTGCGGTACTTCTGTACTGCAATGCATTATAGCTTACGATAGCGATCACATTGTCTGATGCCATTGTCTGGGGTGTGGTTGCCATGTCGACCCATCAGTCCTCTATGATTACATAGTGGAGGGCCAATGACGTCAGAGGGAGCGCGCTCCCTCTGTGAATCCTTCATGTAATGCGATCTACATTAATTGAGGCATCTAAGTGGTTAACAGGGGACATTGGTGTTCTCACCGATCCCCGCTGTTGCAGTAGGAGATCGGCTGTTAGTCACAACCGGGTCACGTTCTATGATGACACAGGCTCAGTTTTGAGTGTGTACCATCCCCATGACACAAGTTTACTCCTGTTGTGTTAAGGGCCACCCAATCAGGACGTAAACGTACATCTTGTGACATTAAGGGGTTAATCCTAGAGTTACTGTTTATTATAGCTGCTGGATATCTTCTAATAGAAATAGGGCAGACAGTAAATGGCTGCATTTATCCTGATTTGGGCATTGTGGCCTATTTACTTTATCAGCTTACTGATCCATATGGCCACATGATGGTATATGTAAATACATTGTGATTGTCGCATTGCTTCTACAGACCTAATGGCGAGTCGTAAACTGATATCCTGATTTTACATCTAACTGTGTGTATATACATTTTTAGAACGTTATGCCGTGTGAAGAATACATTATTACATTCCGTAAAATGAAGTGTCAATTTTGACTCTTAAAATATGTGGAATGTGGAAAAAAGAATTAGTATTGAGGGGGATCATTCTGAAAATATATCTAAATTTGTGTAAAGGAATGTTACCTTTACAAGGGTCTCATACTGAAGATGTGTTCAGTAATATCAGGAATATTCTAGACCATCGGTCATACAAATATTGATTTGCTGTGATTGGAGTTGGGTCAATCCTCTAACAGCTTGTGCGGGTTTCTAGTGGCGAAGCACAATGTATGTTTGTTTATAGGTATAATCAATGGGGGTTGTTCACCGGCCAATCATATGCAATGCTACGTACCGAGCTGTATCTATGTGACTAACCAATGTGTTGATCCCAAATATACAAGAAACACCAACAATAGAATGCGTCACAATATCAGGCTGGTCTGCCATTAAGAGGCAGCAGAAGTTCTGGATGGTGGTTGTATACTTCTGCTCCTTGGTGACATCTGATTGCACGGTGCTTACGATCAGGCACTGCGGAGTACTGAGGTATGAAACACAGTTGTTGGGCTTTCACTCTGGTATTAGGATTCTGCACCCCGCCATAAACTCCCATGGAAAGGGTCCGGCGGTGTGCTGCTCTCTTCACCTTCACTTTACACCCCACTTCGGCATTTTGGAAAAATTGGGCCATCCAGGTCGGCCAGCCTTCTCTTCCTCACTGATAAGAAAAACACATTATAATGTTACAGACAGTCACGTTTCTGTACTTTCATTAACAAAATTCTCTATTTTAACCCCTCCTTTATAATGACTTGTGACGTACAGGCAGAGAGCAGGCTTGGGGAGCTGAGCCCGCTCCATACATGGTGGGTGTCAGCTGTCTTTGACAGCTGTGACTCGGCCGCAACTGTTGGGATTGGGGATAACTCTGACTGCAGTAGTTAATCCTTTATAAACCTAGTTATTATAGCGGCGGTTAAAAAAAATCCCAACAGAGGGGGCTGCCGCTGTCACCTGAACAGCTCGCCTGCCATTCAGGATTCAGGTGTCATGGAAGTCTGGAGCCTTGGGGAGACCCACAGGGCAGCCATGTATTTCAGCCTATTAAGCCGTGCCTGTAAGATGGCCTAATAGATTGCCTGCAGCTATAGAATGGACTGCAATACTGAAGTATTGCAGTCAATTATATAATTGATTGACCAATCACTAGTGCAAATTTCCTATAGGGGGAAGAAAAAAAATAGTAGAAATAAAATTAGAAAATGCTAGCAGTTCATTGCCAAAATACATATATCAGACTGTGTGGAAGACAATGGTAAAATATTCCGTTCTACATAAAGTAATAAGACGATTGCTAGTTCCATCCTAATAATCTCTAGCTTATGGCCACTTGGGATGAATTTGCTGTGAAATGTCCACAGTAGACCCGCAGCAGAAAGTGTGCATCAATAATTGCACCATTTGCTGCAGATTTTGATGCGGACTTCACCCTCTCATTATAAGAGGTGGATTCTGTGCTAGAATTGACATTCTACAGAGTTAAATTCCGCCCCTCGTGTCAATTTCCACACAGGTTTGGTGCAGATTTTTTTCCTTGGCATATAGACACAATTTTGAAAATCCCACCCACTTTGATGCTACTGAAGGTCCGCACGGAAAATGTGGCAAGTCTGCCCCATGTAAACATGGCCTTGTAGTCTCACTATATTAACCCTCTCCAATCCACTGTATGACATTCTGATTGAAAGCTGTACAGCTCTGATGTCAGAAGACGTCCGGCAGGGTATTCTTACTGTATATTACTGGCCCCTCTGTTGTTGGGGGCCTCTCCAGCATGTCCCATATCGCGGTACTGGCTCTAGCCAGCAGGTGGCGCCATTGTATAATGGCAGAAAGAGAAAGCCCCCTAGGAAACCCTGAATCCAAAATTGGATTGCAAAGGGTTAAAGATCCTTTACTTAACATCTAGCAACATGCTGAATTATTAAATATATCACTCTATTGGGCTGCTTTTTAAAATAAAATTCTACTTTTAAAGTAAGCAGAAGTCAAGAACACGGACAAATTAAACTCCGCACGTCAACAACTTCAGCACAGGTGGAATACAACTATTGCGGTCATCACGCCATGTCTTATGTGCCCAGTAATCTAGGTGTGTGCGGGGAGGAAGAAGGGCAGACATTTTTTAAAGTACTCCTACCCTGTTCTCTCAGGCCGGCTTCACACGCAGTAGCACAACTTTTTGGAACTATGAGCTAGGCTCTTTTGCACTCGTGTCAGCATAGCCCGCTGTATCTTTTCTGCCCGCAGGGCATGCTCCTCTGCACGCAGGGCCCAAACACGCACTGCTTGAAATGCTCAATTAATCTAGGGAGTTCCAGAGGAGTTCCCTTTCCAGCAGAATTGCGCAGTGTTTCACGCATCCCCTTCCTGTGCATTTGCACACCCCTCATTGCCTACTAAGTGTAGCTTTGATTTGCAAATACACAAAAAGATAAAGCATGCTCTTTTTTTTTGCGCAGCCGAAAATGCCCGCATAAAATAAGCTCATTTGAACGAACCCATTGAAATCGATGGCTTCTATTCACTGCAAATACGTCCCTGTAAAGCAGCACTTAGGGTGGCTTCACGCACAACGTCTTGCAAACGCACAAAATTTGTGCAAGATTCCCGCTTGTGTGCATGTAGCCTCACACTGACCTATTAGGACTCTTGTTGCCTTTCTACTGAGTTTGGCTATAAGTAGTAGCAGGATTCTACCTGAGTCTACAAGGAGCAGAGGCGATGTATCATAGGACCTATAGATGCCAGCTAGACTTTAGTATTTAAACAATGCAATGGCAATTCAAATGATTGAGAATCATGTAAAAATAAGTACAGAGAAAGGTCAAATGAATGAAGTTCTGAGCAGAAGAAAAAGCATTGTGGTGAAATGAAGAAGGCAAAGTTACAGCAATGCTGTGAAGAGCCGGAGGGTGGCAGACCAGAGAACAGATCATGAAGGTATGCCAAGAGGAAGGGCTAGAGGTTCTATCTATACTTATACATCCTCCAGGTCCAGAGCTGAAAAGTTATGCCACGGCCCATCAGATCTATGTCTACGAGCTGCAAACAAGAAGCAGATCACACTGACCCATTTGTAATATACACAGACATGATGCAAGTATACAGGTCACATGTTCTAAAGGGTCCTTTTACACCGGCAGATAAATTGCCCTTAATAAGCACCTCCTGATAGAGGAAGTTGAGCGAAGTTGGTTTAATTCCATTTATATCTTGTAATTATCAAGAAACCTTTGGCTTCTTCCCCCTCTCATACAGTTACATTACTCTTGGCAGCACATCCTCTGTCCAGAGGAGGCTATATGCTGTCGAAAAACAGTATTTTAGGTTTTCCTAAAAGATACAATGATGAACAAACTACCAAAAGTATCGTTTGTCGTTCAACTGCTGAACATGGTTACACTGAACAATGATGGGTTCAGCCGATTATCACCCTGAGTAAAAGGCCCTTGATGGGGTTTTCCAGGCAGTGCTGCCTGTCAGTGCCGGGATCAGCGTGGAGCCTGCAGCTCTGACCCCTGTGTAGTGGCGGCGTTCCTGATCGCAGGCTCAGCTGTTGCTGAAATCAATGGGACCCCAGCCTGCAATTACATGCACAGCTCCCTTTGATGTCAATGAGAGAGAGCTATGCCTGTAATTACAAGTGCCGGCCACTACACAGAGGTCGGAGCAGCAGCTTCCGCTCTGACCACGGCGCTGCCTGGAAAACCTTCTTAAATGCAATCCTTCATTCTGTTATCCACAACCACTATTACAATGCAGAGCTGGGTGTCTAACAGCATCATTACTAATGATAATAACAGCAAAACCTAATAACTGGAGCTCAAGATAATGTTCATTCTAGTAAAATGTGTGTTTTTAGGAGAACTTTGGGGCCAGTTTATAAAAATGGGTTATTATTACCGATGCATTGATAGAAAGAGGGTCAGCGCATCCCCATAAACTATATGTTGTTAAACTTTTGATTTCTATTTTCTGTACGAACAATCGGGAAGTTAATTTGGTAATTAGCTAGTGGTAAGCGCTAAATATATTAAGATCTTCTATAAGAATACTTGGCGTTGAAGGGGTCTTCAAGACCTTCAGCAAAACAGGTCTGCATTGCAGAAGAAAGCAAAAATGTAAACACTGCAAACATTTAGCACATATGTCAGATACGTTATGCAGTAATACACTGTACTGCATGGGGTCACAGGTCATCTTACCGAGGTCGTTATTGTTCATCATGGCGTTAGACGCTCGCAGTCTCGGTCCTTGCTGAGTGAAGTGATAACCAAATTTGAGGAGTGTTGAATTTTTTTCTAACATACTTGCAATTTCCATTTCCACTTTATTACCAAGCGGTTGGCTCTAGAAGAAAGTTGTCAAAAATAATTACTACTGTGTGGAAATAGTTAGGATATTCTGTTTGCACAGCTATTCCTTATACTAGTCCTATATCCTTATACTGCAAATCAGAACTTCAATATAGGCGACTAAAGTTAAAAATGAGACTTAATGAATCCAAGAACCCCTAGTAGAGCACTGAGCGTCTTTCCTCACTGCTTTTTGACTGCAATGCAGCTTATCAACATAAAAGTAGGTGCTGCAGACCGCTAGTCGGCCTCTAAAGGCCCATTTACACTGAAAGATAAATCACTCACATGACAGTTTGAGTGACAGTTCTGAGCGATCATCTTTGCATAACTCAAGTAGCTAATTAGCTACTTAAGAGCTAATGCAGGCAGAGTGGGACACCGCTGATAAGTCAGAGAACAAAGCAGCTGTTTTGTATATGCAAACAGCTGCATTGTTCTCAGAGCTTTCAGCGGGTGTCCTCCTGGGATACCAGCTGAAAGAATACCATCAGCGCCACCTGCTGAGAAAATCAGAGAGCTTGTGCACATGCTGGAGCCCATTCTCAGGATCAATGGGGTCTCAGTGGTCAGACCCTCACAGATCTGAATGTTTTCCTCTATTCTGTGAATAGGGAATAAACTTCAAACCTGGCACAAGCCCTTTAACGTAACGTCTTATTGCAGGGTGAGGCAAAAGTCTGGACACACCTGTATAACTGGTGTAATTATAAGAAAAATTGTGAAAGTATTAATTGGAAGGGAGGCTTTATTTTTTGGTAGAGGAGACTTTCAGCGGTCATCTGAACTCTGCCATTTTGAATTTAGCGTGGGTTTTTCAAATGGAAAAGCGGTCATGATATATCAATTGTGGCTGGAATTTACTCAGAAACATCTTTATCTTGTTCTATAAAGAAGAGCGGCTCATGGGAAGATACAGACTAATTACTGTAAAGCATCGATATGAACACTTCTCCCCGTACCTGATTGTCTATCTTCAGCTCCACCAAAGATGTGTTCTTCTGGAGTGACTCGACAAGGGCTAAGATTCCCCTTCCACTGATGAAATTAGACTCCACATTTAAGCTCTTTAGTGTAGCATTGACCTTCAGCATATTTGCAAAAGCCTTCAACAGAGAAAAAGCCCTAGATCAGCATAGAGTACTCACAACTGCCCCCTGTTACACCCAGGCAGTAATTACACGTGACTAGAAATAACAGTCTAATAATCTACTGCTAGAATGGCAGCGATCATTCCCTGCGCACCATGGTCTGGCCTCCTTGTATGTCCTACCCATATACAGAGTGCTTCAAACTTATATAAGGGACCAGGAGAGTAGCGATATAATAGGGACGTCTGCACAATAAATAGCTGCAGTTATAAGGGTGCTTTCACATGAACGCTATAATTCCACATGAGCGTTGCAGAATTTGGCATTGCGGAATTACTTACCAAACTCTTCATGTCTAAATGCATATTCTGATGTAGAATCGGGGTGCAGTCACACGAACGAATTTTAAGCGTGTGTGTGTGTGGGGGGGGTGATATATAAAATCAAACTTTGCATGTAGAAAAATTGCGCGACTGGGTCCATTGCCACCCATATGTTCTATCTTTTGCAGGTGCAAGAATACACTGACACTGAGGGGACAGACGTTCTGTGTCACCGATCCAACAACTCCTTCTAGGGGAGGGATGGTTTTTTGACAAGCATTATGCAGTTAGCTCCTTCTAGTGGCGGCTGAAGGGAACATCTACATCTATGCAGGGGATTTGAAGCTCTGTATCAGAAAAACAAAGTTCTGATCACCATAAAGTTACATACTAAGTTGTGCAGCACTAAACTTATGTTATTATACCATGATTGTGATGAAAGGTGGATATTCACTTTAAACCTAAGAAAGTCTAACTGTTTAAGGCTGCGGTTCTGTAACCTATAGAAGGGGGATGCTGGAGAATAATAAGCCAGCAGATACTTCAGCCGCTGATGAAAGTGGGTTGACAGCAGCCTGGTTCGATGAATACATTTATTGATACTGTGCATTACAGAGCCGGACCCGCTATCCTTCGCTGTCTATCAATAGGTTCTGGAGGTTTCTCTTACGGCTCCGGTCAGCAGGCGGGGAAACAGAGGAATGTTTTATATCTAAAAGCTTTCAGCGGTATGGTGTACTGCACAATCTGACCAGGTGAGAGCGCTGCCGTTTACCTGCTCACTGTGTACAACGTTGTATGAAGCGCTGCACTCTTCTGTTATTCTTTTACGTTACCTACAGAGGGGCCGTTTCTGTGGAAGGAGAAAAGGGCCGAACTGGAAGAGTGTGTGGTCTGTTGGGCGTTCAGGTCTGCAATTAAAGGGGTTGTCCGACCATAGCAAGTGTATCTATATACTTCTGTAGGGCCATTACAATGCACTTTGTAATATACAACATGCATTCTAAATGAGCCAAACAGAAGATATATACTTACCTAGCAGAGTTTCCCCCCTCCCTATGCTTACCTTTACGCCGTCCCTGGTTACGACAAATTTCTGTCTGTCTTCTGAGGGGGGGGGGGGGGTGCTGTCACATTACACTACGCTTGTGGGGGGTTACTGTTACATTACATTTGGTGGGGGGTATTTTGTGCTGTCACATTACACTTGGCGGGTGTGTGTGGGGGGGGGGGAGGTGCTGTCACGCTAGCAACGGGGGGGGGGGGGGGGGTGTTAGAGGGTGCTGTCACATTACATCTGGTAGGGGTGGAGGTTGTTTTGTGCTGTCACATTACACTTAGCGGGTGTGGGGAGGGGAGGTGTTGTCACATTACACTAGCAGCGGGGGGAGTGTTAGGGGGTGCTGTTACTTTACACTAGTGGTGGGGGGTGCTGTCACATTACACTAGCGGTGGGGTGGGGAGGGGCTGTCACATTATACTAGGCTTTGTGGGTGGGGGGGTGCTGTCGCGTTACATTTCGTAGGGGGAGTTTTGTTCTGCCACATTACACTTGGCAGGTGTGTGTGGGGGGGGAGGGGTTGCTGTCGCATTACACTAGCGGCAGGAAGGGGGGGTGCTGTCACATTACACTAGGCTTTGAGGGGGGGGGGTGCTGTCACATTACACTTGGCGGGTGTGTGTGTGTGTGTTAGGGACTGCTATCACTTTACACTAGTGGGGGGTTTGTGCTGTCACATAACACTAGGCTTTGGGAGGGGGGGGGTTGCTGGCACACTACACTTGCCAGGGAGGAAATTTCTGTCACAGACTTGTCGCCGTGGGGTGCTGTCACATAGACTTGTCACTGTGGGGTGTTGTCATATACACTTGTCACTGTGGGGTGCGGTAACATACACTTGTTGTCGGGGGTGGGGGTGCTGTTACATAGACTTGTCGCTGTGGGGTGTGCTGTCACTTGTCACATAGACTTGTCGTCGCTGGGTGCTGTCACATAGACTTGTCCCTGTTGAGTGCTGTCACTGTGTGTGGGGGGGGGGGGGCACTGTGTGGTAGGGGGGTTGTATGGGGGCACTGTGAAAGGAGACACTGGGGGGGGGGCACTGGGGGCACGTGTGTGGTGTTACTTTTTGCATGTTTGGTGTTACTTTCACTTACTTACAAGGGCAGAGGATCTTGATCCCCTGCTATTGTAAGTGCTGCTAGAGATCACGATCTTCTGCTACTGTTCTGACAGCTGTAGCAGGAGATTCTTTTATCTCCCCGGCATGTCCCCTCATCACTGGACACTGTCACATCATTGTCCCAATGTCCAGTGATGAGGGGACATGCTGGGGAGATGAAGAAATCTCTTACTACAGCTGTCAGAGCAGTAGCAGGAGCTCACACTGCTCTCCCTGTTCTCCCATTGCTTTGAATGGAGCCGGACGGCTGCCGGCTCCATTCAAAGCAGTGAAGGGACTTGCGGAGGGAGAGAGCTATATCGGGCCGTCAATCACAGCCCGATATCGCTCTCACCATGTCAGCGTGCGTCTCCTATGACGACGCCGGTCTTCCAGTTATGTGACCGGTGTCATCGGGAGCGTGCACGCTGAGGAGAGAGAGGCAGCAGTGCATCATGGGAACTACCCAGCGGCGCCATCTTTAAAAAATTCTTCAGTCCAGCTTTATAAGGGGAAGAAAAGGAATAAAAAGGTTAGCAGAATATGATTTTTATGTGTAATGCTGTAGTGTGTGATACTTTTACTCCACGGGGTATTAATGGGAAAAAACAAAATTCAGTTTGGGCGGCGGGATAACCTCCTTTAAGTGAATGACCAAAGTGCAACTGAATGCTGCAAGAAGCAAGGTGCCTGCGGCTATGGTAGTTTTCTAACGTGGTTACTGGAAAAAAGTTACATTTTGTCACAAAAGTTTCCCTTCTACTATTAACCTCCTGTAGACAATGTGCGGCCCATTGATTGACCAACAGAACACAGATATCCGCTGTGGGTAATTTTTAAGTCATTCCTATGGTTAAAGAAAGCATCTAGGATATTTTGGAAAGGCTACTTATGCAGTTCTTGCATATATTCCAATCCGCTCCACTTTAAAAGGAAAGCTCTATAGGAGACATATCGTGAATGCCACTTTATTAGAGACGCCTATTTAGTAGCACATAGGACGTGCTACTTTGGCCTTCAGAAGTGCAGCAATCCATTGTGGAATCGAGTCCACTAGGCGTTGACACTGTTCTGTAGGAATCTTGCATTACTTACAAATGCCACAGGATCGTTGCTCCTGGTTCCCACAATGCTGAATTTCTTCACATGCGTATTACTTTTCATTGCTTCGGCATACTCCTTTAATACCAGTATAGGAATGTTCTAGAAATGGAATACAAGTTAGAAGAAATAAATAATGACTATTTATAGCCGGGTGCAGCGAAGCCTGAAGTTTACATACAGTTCAGACACTTTCATTAAAACTCCGTTTTTCACATTTCCTGGCATGTAATCCTAGTCCACATCGCCTCTCGCAGGTCAGTTAGAGTCACTGCTATATTACAAGAATGTCAAATATCTGAATACAACTAGACCGCGATATATTTCAGCTTTCATCTCCTTCATCACATTCCCAGTTTACATACACGTGGTTGGTACTTGATAGCAATGCCGCTAAATTGTCTCAAGGCCCATTTACACCAGCCGATGATTGCTTAAAAAAAAGAAAGCGCTAATCAGCGATCGTTTTAGCGATAATCGTTGCGTCTAAATGTGCGCCCATCGTGCGCTTTTTGGGCACTGCTAGCTGATCCTTAAATTCAGTCCAACCTAAAAATCGTCATTCAGCCTTATCAGTAGTTCTCCACGGAGAGTGCTGATAGCATTGTTTACCACTGGAGAACAAAGGATCTGACTGCAGATAAGAGCCATCGGGCTAATTACTGCTTTCAGCTAGGGCTTCATTTGCACACTTAATTAGTTTATGCAAAATGATCGCTCAAAGCTGTCACTCAGACTGTCCTATGAGCAATCTTTTAGTGATCATCGGCCCGTGTAAATGGGCCTTAACTTGGGGCGAACATTTTGGGTAGCCTTCCACAAGCTTCACACAATAAGGCAGTCGCCACACCTGTATATAGTGAATCATAACTCAAATGATCTGCTTGGAAACATTTGTTGGAAGGATTCCTTGTGTCGTGTACGAAGCAGGAATCCTGAAAAACCTCTTAAAACTATAGTCTGTTGTAAAAAAAAACACCTCATTTTGGCTTTTTCTCATATTAGCATAAAAAAACTCCCACATATTTGGTATGGTCGTGTCCGTAACGACACGTACAATAGGTTAAACATGCTTTTTATCCTAGGCAAAAATTGATGTTTTCTCTCCCTACGATCATAAAAAAAAAAAGTTTACAATATAGGTTTATGTACCCCAAAAAACTAGTTTGCCACGCAAAAAACAAGCCCTTACACGACCGTGTAGACAGAAAAATAAAAAAGTTATGGCTTTTGAAAAATAGAGATTAAAATCCGCCAAAAATCGTTGCGTCCTTAAGCCCAAAATAGGCCATGTCCTTAAGGGGTTAAAGGGGTTGTGCCACCAAACTCAGCCCACAATTGTAAACAGTTTATTGTATTTACACCACTAACACAGTTTCTATCCCCAGATATCCTAGGGCTCATGGTAGAATAATAAATCCAGTATATGAACAGCAGGTGGCGCTATTCTATTTATTACAACTGTATTTCTTAAATATGTGCAAATAAATGTTATTATAAACTCTAACAATCAGACTGTCTAAAAGTAAAACAGTCTTTGTTTCCCATAAGGACCAACCACAGTGCAGCTTACATATTGCAAGCCCAGAATATGAAATAAGAGCTGTCCTGTGATTGGTTGCTACGGGTTTTACTTTAATAGAAGAGGATTATGAAATTGTTTAGAGGGCCACCCGCTGATTTTTTTAATTCATTCATGATGTTTTAGTATCCTCCAGTATATATGTAAGTTGGCTAGTGTTACCTTAGTTAGTTATTTCCTTCTGTCTGAATCTCCCGGGCTCTTTTACCTCAGCTGGTTATGTGATCTTAATTCTGACCAGCTCCGATCTACTTGGGGTTATGTATTCATTTTCTACTCAAATTCTTAGTGTGTGTAATGCTGTTACATGGATCTACCACAGAACCTGCATAGAGGGGGGACACATACACTGATGTCACAGTTACTGATGATGATCACACAGGTATAATAGGGGAGATCCTAGCTCATCCTCCCGACTGCATACTTATGGGCTGTAGCTTATTTAGGTGACTATAGAAGGTAATGATAATTAAACTCTCCCCCTCCCAGCAGCCAGAAATGGTATAGCCTCAGCTAATTGCTATGGAATAATGTGAAACTGAAAGTAAAAAAAAATAAAAAATAAAAATCGCACTCTCAAGATGGTGCCTGATAAGCATCAGACAGGGGGCTGCACTGCATGGAAGTGGCTGCAATATACCTTGGGCAGAGTGTGACAGGCAATCAGATGAGAGGGGCAGAGATGGGAAAATGTGTTTTTGCCAGAGTGTCAGTTTTAAGTGTTCAAAGGTAGACAGCCACTGATCAGCTATAGCATTAAAACCTTCTAATATCGCCATGCTAAGTCCTAAGTCCTCATGCTGCCAAAAGCTCTCTGGACATTAAGGTATAGATTCCACAAGAGCTATAAAGGTATCCTGTACTCTCTGCACCGAGCTGTTAGCAGCAGATCATATACAGGTAACTTGTCACAGAGCTGTGAGTACAATCTGTGAGCCGTGCGGTGTAGAATAGGCAGAGCTGCACAGATTGTTATATAGTCTTTGGGCAAAGATTCAGTATAAGGGTACATACACGTGGGCGATTTAAAAGTTGCACCCAAAAGACCGCACACTGACATGTGATATGGTCTTCTGCAAACTAGACAAGAGTAGGACATGCAGTGATGTTTGTTTAGTACTCGGACGCACCGTCCATCTGCGTATGGTCACTGCAATCATTTGGTGCCATTTGGGTCAAATTTTTTTAGACAGCTTTGTCAGTCCAAAAAACAGAAAAAAGCCTGTGTGCACGCACCCTAAGGGCCCATGCCCACGGCCGTGATGGACTCCGCCAGCGGAATTTCACAGCGGAGTCTGTCACGGCGCTCTGCAAGGACCCCATACTTACCTCCTGGATCCGCTGTGCGCAGCCCGCCTGACTACAATGGAAGCGGGCCGCGCATATTTCCGCGGCAAATAGTACATTCTGCGGTTTATTTTATGTTGTGGAATTTCGCGTTGGAATTCTGCAGCGTGAACATTCAGCTATTAGGGTCAATAGAACGTGATAGCCCCGCCCCCATCCTGCCCCTCCCATTGCAAACAGTGGGGAGGGGCTGAGAGGGGGCGGGAGCTCAGTGCACTGCTTCCGGCCCGGCCCGCCTCCTCCCCCTGCAGAGAGGGACAGTGTATATCGGCCGGCGTGAATACCCAGCTGATATATGCACGCTGGAATAAACCCTTACTGGCATTTTTATTTAAATCCCAGTTCCTGACACACTGAGGAGTCCAGTGGGCGGTCCAATCAGTGACTGACAGCCTTCCATAATGCGGTGCAAGGTATGGAAGACTTTTTGAGGAAAAAAACTTGTGCTATTTGCACTACTGAATCTGCCCCAATGTTTGAGGTTTCACAGTTCTCTTTGGCAGCCCTTAGCGTCTCCACTGCACAGAGACGCCATAATAACTTAAGGGAATCCATTAAAGGAGATGTCTCGAGGAAGCAGTGATTTTTTTTTTTTGCCCAGTCCCCCTAATTAAACATACATTACTAATTACCCCTGTAAATGACATTTCTAGCTGGTTCGTACTTACCGTTCCAGCGTTTCAGCAACTTATAAAAGTTTCCCCAAGATGGCCGCCGGCTCTTTCCCCGTCGCTCGCTGCAGCCCAACGTGCGCGCTCCCGAGACGCTGCCAGCTGTGTCTCCATGGCAACCGGACGCCCCGCAGCCGCCGACCAGACGCCCCGCAGCCGCCGACCAGTCACCCACCGCCAGGCAGCAGGTAACCGGCGCTAGCCCCCGGCTCCCCAGCGCTACGCTCCCAGCTCCCCAGCGCTAGACCCTCAGCCCAGGTGAAGGCCCCGGAGTCCAGCGCTAGGTTCCGGAGCCCAGGTGAAGGCCCCGGAGCCCAGCGCTGGGCTCCGGGGCCTTCACCTGTCAGTGAACATCACCCCCGACCCATCACTTACCCCCCTGGCCCAGCGCTAGTTCCCCCGGCCTAGCGACAGCCCCCCCCCATCGTAGCGGCAGCCCCCCCCCCCCCCGGCGCAGCGACAGCCCCCCCCCGGCGCAGCGACAGCCCCCCCCGGCCCATCACTTACCTGGACGGCAGGACAGCTGGACGGCAGGACAGCTGGGCGGCTTCTCCGGACAGCTGGGCGGCTCTGCACCTTCCTCTAACAGAGGATGGTACAGAATGGCCGCTCCAGCGCGCTCCCGAGCAGTGACAGCTCATCTGCGCATGCGCAGAAGAGCTGTAGCGGGGAGCACACTGAAGCGGCTCGTGCTGAAAGGAGAAGACCGGACTGCGCAAGCGCGTCTAAAAAAGCAAGCTGCCGGCGAATTTAGACGGAACCATGGAGACGGGGACGCTAGCAACGGAGCAGGTAAGTGTATAACTTCTGTATGGCTCATATTTAATGCACAATGTACATTACAAAGTGCATTAATATGGCCATACGGAAGTGTATAACCCCACTTGGTTTCGCGAGACCACCCCTTTAAGGTACTTCAGTTCCATTAGACAGAGCTCTCACGTTCAGAGTTTCCTCTGAAAGGAGGCAATGTATTAGCTTATATCTATAGCAAAGAGGCTTTGGCATCTGAAGACATTGCAGCCCGCCTCCCAGTACACGGAGTGTCTTACATATTCCTGCACTTTTCATCAATTGGCCAATTTCTTATGCGTCTTTCTGTTACTTTCTCTATTTAAAGGCTCTTTCACACGGGCGTAGGCATTTTTACACGCGCCCGCTGGCCTGTACTTCCACCACAGTATATTTGTCTGTTGCCTGCCCTGAAGCACTGCCTGTCTTATTGGTGTGTAAGAACTCCACTCGTCCTGATCTTGGCTTTGTATATCCAATAGGTCTCTACCTGTTCTTCTGCTACTGCACTGCAGTACTCCTGACTTGTCAAGTGCCACAGAAGTAAAACTACTCTTGGGGTATCTGCCTTGGTGCCAGATACCACAGAACACCTTCAGAGGCCTCGCAGAGTCCATGCCTTGACAAGTCAGAGTGGTTTAGGTAACACGAGGCGGACCTGCACAACATTGGTAGCGGGGTGCCACAGGGTTCAGTATTAGACCCCATTCTGTTCAATATATTTATCAATGACCTGATAGAGGGACTGCACAGCAAAATATCAAATGGATGTCACCAATATACACTAAATGGGGATCTGCTAGGAAAAAGTAATATGGAAAGAGACCTGGGGGTACTAGTTGACTGTAGATTTAACTAGAGCAATCAATGCCAGTCAGCTGCTGCAAAAGCTAATAAAGTCTTAAGGGGGGATTAAAAGAGGGATAGGAGCGAGGGATGAGAACATTATCCTCCCACTATATAAGGCACTTGTCAGGCCTCACATGGAATACTGTGTACAGTTCTGGACAACAGTGCTCAGGAAAGATGTTACAGTGCTGGAGGGGTTTCAAAGAAGGGAAAGTAATTTAATAAACGGAATGGGAAGACTGGAATACCCAGAGAGGCTATCAAAATTGGGATTCATCACCCTGGAAAATAACTATGTATAAATACATGAGGGGACAATACAAGGATCTCTCCCATGATCTGTTTATACCAGGACTGCAACGGTAACAAGAGGACATCCGCTACGTCTAGAGGAAAGGTTTCATCACCAACACAGAAGGGGGTTCTTTACTGTAAGAGCAGTGAGACTATGGAACTCTCTGCCTGATGGCAAAATCCATAGAGGAGTTTAGGAGGGGACTAAATGCCTTTCTAGAACGCTATGATATTACAGGATATAGACATTAGGTGACCAACGGGGTTGTTGATCTCAAATGGTGATCCAGGGCTTACTCTGACTGCCATTTTGGAGTCAGGAGGGAATTTGTTTTCCTCCAAATGAGCTAAATTGATTGGTCGGTTTTTTTTTTTTGCCTTCCACTGGACCAAAGGGGGGGGGGGGGGGGAGTGAGCTGAAACAGGCTGAACTAGATAGACATTGTCTTCATTCAGCCTAACATACTATGTTACTATTAGACAGGTGGTTTAAATGTTATGGCTGATTAACTGGTATATTTCATTCGGTCACCTAGACTGAATGAAAATTGGTTGCTTGGCAGTTTGAATTGACACAGAGTGATGGTTACTTAAGGGTGGATATTAATCCCTTGAGTGGCACGCCCGGAAATTTTCCGGGACGAGCTCCACTGCTCATAGCGATACAGCCCGGAAGATTTCCGGGCTATGTATCACTATGGGAGCTGCAGAGCACAATGCCACAAGCTGTGACAGTGTGCTCTGCCTGCACAGTCCCACAGAGAACAAAGCAAGGGCTTTGAAAAACCAGCAGAAGATATTACCAATCTGCCGGCAATCTCCTGCTTTGTTTACAGGTTGCCATAGAGACCATCGGCTTGTCAGAAGCAAGCCGATGATCTCTGTGGCAGGAAGAGCTGGTGCTTGGCTGTCAGAGGACAGATAGGTACCAGCTCTTACAGCAGAGATCAGAGAAAACCTCCGATCTCTGCTATGTTAACCCTTTACATGCTGCAGTCTATGTGACTGCAGCATGTAAAGGGCTGTCACTGCAGCATGTAAAGGGCTGTCACCATCGGACCCCCGGAATGTGATCAGGGGGTCCTGATGGGTCCCTGTGGAAGTCCCCTAAAGGGACAAAAAAAAAAAGAAATTAAATAAAAATTAAAAAAAAGAAAAAATTATAAAAAAATTATAAAAACACTTGTCTCCCTTTACTTTGTAAAAAATCAAAAATACAATCACACATGTGGTATCCATGCGTCGTAATGACCCAGAGAAGGAAGTTAATACATTATTTAACCCCTTAATGACATGGCCCCTTTTTTTCTTTTTTCCCCCATTTCTTTTTTTCCTCCCCCCTGTTTAAAAAAATCACAACTTGTCCCGCAAAAAACAAGCCCTTATATGGCCATGTCAATGGAAAAATGAAAAAGTTATGGCTCTTGAGACGCAACTGCAAAATTAGTTGAAATTCAATGATTTGACCATTTTAAAAAACCTGCCCTGGTCGGCACGACAGGGTGGTAGGAAACCCGCCACTCAAGGGGTTAAAGGGAATCTGTCAACTACGTTTAGGCCTATAAGGTAAGCTTATGGGTTAAAAATAGGTGACCCGCAGAATCTTATTTAGGTGTTATACTAGTCTCCCTATTGTTCCTCCGGTGTCAGCGCTGGAAGCAGTCGCTCAATGTATTGCGTGGCGCACCAAGTAGTCCGCCCGTTCTAATTTTATAGTGGGTGGAATACTTAATAGTGCCGCTTAATACGATGAGCAGAAGTTTCCAGTGTGGGAATGACATAGAGACCGTGGGTATGACATAGAAGGCAAGTATAACCCTTACATCCCCGGACGCAACGGGTCACCTACTTTCAGCGCATAAGCTTACCTCATAGGACTAAAAGTAGGTGACAGGGTCTGTTTGAATAAAACACATATAGATTATTCATAGGTACACAACACTAATCATCATACTGTATATGCAGTCACTGCAGTGGGGTTAACCTTTAAAGGGGTTGTCCCGCGCCGAAACGGGTTTTTTTTTTTTCAACCCCCCCCCCCGCTCGGCGCGAGACAACCCCGATGCAGGGACTGAAAAAAAGAACAGCACAGCGCTTACCTGAATCCCGGCGCTCCGGTGACTTCTATACTTACCGGTGAAGATGGCCGCCGGGATCCTCTACCTCCGTGGACCGCAGCTCTTCTGTGCGGTCCATTGCCGATTCCAGCCTCCTGATTGGCTGGAATCGGCACGTGACGGGGCGGAGCTACACGGAGCCCCATAGAGAACAGCAGAAGACCCGGACTGCGCAAGCGCGGCTAATTTGGCCATCGGAGGGCGAAAATTAGTCGGCTCCATGGGAACGAGGACGCCACCAACGGAGCAGGTAAGTAAAAAACTTTTTATAACTTCTGTATGGCTCATAATTAATGCACAATGTACATTACAAAGTGCATTATTATGGCCATGCAGAAGTGTATAGACCCACTTGCTGCCGCGGGACAACCCCTTTAATGTAGTGGTGTTTCCAGCAGTTACTTTAGGACATACTATAGTTGTATAAGGTACACTTTACCTGACGACTACATACGTACCCCTATATTGTTCAGATTAACATCTTCTAGGTCAGGATCGTTGTTCTTTACTCGTTCCAATGTTTCATCCACATCTGTAGAATTGGGTTCTTCATCAGGAACTGGCTTATACTGCGTTGGCTTAATCACACCTAAATAAAGGGTAAAATAGTGGAAGACTGTGACTATAGCATTATTTAAACTGTGTTTTTACAACTCCATACCTGCAGGTAAGTTACTACTTTCATTACGCTTCATTTGATGCAAAAACTAGTGCAGGGCCAAGAGAGGCCTTGTAAACGAACAGTATCTATAATACAAATTGTATATGGACAATAGGAAACCGTATCAAAGAAACTACCTGAAAGTAGGGTTACCGCCTGGTGGGTAACTAATCAGCTCGGTCGGGAATTAAATGAAAAGGCCATAAAGGGCACGATTTATTTTTTACTGATATATTAATGGCTGGTTAAAAAAAAGTAATTGCTGTCTGCAAGTAGGGCCGGGCGACAGCCCCACCACATCGAGTATGTTACTCACTCTGTTTAGCTCCCATCCAGCTGCTCTGCTGGAATCAGAAACTGTAACCCCTGGCCTTTCCTCCCGGCATCTGTGTTCTGTACGCATCGCAGACACCGGGAGGAGAGGCCAGGGGTTACAGTCTCTGATTCCAGGAGAGCAGCTGGATGGGAGATAGACAGAATGAGTAACATACTTGATGCTATGGGGGCTGCCTGGCCACAGTATTACAATGGGGAGGGGACCCTATTACTACTGGAGCCAGTATTCGGTGCCCTATTACTACTGGAACCACTACTGGGGGTACTGTTACAATTGGGACCAATATTACTAGTTCCTGCAAGAATAAAGGAGGTAAAAAAATAAGTTGTGATAAGCCATGCCCTGGTTACCTTTGCTAGTATTTTTTTTGTGATAATAGTGTCAACCCTCTCTGGTAGAGGAGCACAAGATGTTCAGTACAATAATAAACTGCCTTCAAAGCTGACAGATTATAGCAAAAGACATGAAGGCCCTTTAATACTGAAGCAAACTCACTGTTTAGTCCTTCTTTGTTGACTATATTGCTGCTTGCAAGGGCTTCATAATACTGTTGGTTACTCATCAGAGTATGCATTCCTAGGATAGCTGAAAGGGAGACAGATGGAATATGAAATAATATATACAAACGCATACACAGTTAATATTTGCCATCCTTCCCTCTAGTATAAATAAATCTGCATAATAGCAGGTGTATACTTGGGGCTTCCCCGGGATGCAAGTTCACCAGGAATCCCCATAGCACTGATGCAAGGTACCAAGAATCTTATGATTTTCAGGTCTTTCCAGGAGAGCTATAACTTTTTTCCTTTTGCTAAACAGCGGGATGGATATTTTTAGTCCCGATGTGCAGCTAGGTGAGATTGTTCCCACACTTAGTGCGTCAAACATCTTTGGATCCTGATATTCATCTTATACCTGATTAACCTCATCTGCACGTTAAATACCCCTTATCACAGAAGGATGATCATTCAAACTTTCAACCTTTACTTTGTGTAAATATTCCCTCGATCAGCTGACAAACGAAAAAAAGTTTGTCCACTCAGCAAGTCACTTATGTAGGCATAAAAATCCAAACTAGTCGGCAGCACATCCCTTTGTGTATAATGGATGGGCTGCCAGAAACATGGAAATGAATGACCACAAGAAAGACTGCAAGTAGTAACAGCTGTTGGTGCGGCCGTTTGTTCAGGCCATCCTCGACCTGTGTATATATACATCCTTTAATAAGGGTATATAGACCTCACAGTGGAGAGCCTCTAACAAAGGCTGCCCGTTGCCCTGGTAGAGCTGGCCCTTTCCTGTGTTAGGCTACATTTACAAGGGCAAATCTTGCGTGAGTTTTGTATGTTGGAAGAAGCACAGAGCTCGCACGGATATGACTGCCATTCTTTGGAATGGAATTATTCACAGACATAAGCACTTTTTTTCCTTACAGCGATGATGCAAGGATGAAAATCGCAACGTGTTCTATCTTTTGGTGTACCCACGGAATACCTCACCCATTGTTTTTAATGGCACCTTCAAAGACGCTGCATGGCATTCACAAAAAAAAAAAAGAATTGTTGAATGAAAAACATCTTGCAACCTTTATATCGGTGATCCAGACTGTATAGCCATATCTAGGTCCCCTATATATCAGGACAAGTACTAAGGGTGCACTGTGTAGCCACGTCTGGGTTCCCTATATATCAGGACAAGTACTAAGGGTACACTGTGTAGCCATGTCTGAGTCACGTATATATTAGGACAAGTACTAAGGGTGCACTGTGTAGTCATGTCTGGGTCCCCTATATATTAGGACAAGTACTAAGCATACATTGTGTAGCCATGTCTGGGTCCCCTATATATTAGGACAAGTACTATGGGGGCCCTGTGTAGCTATGCCTGGGTCCCCTATATATTAGGACAAGTACTAAGGATACATTTTGTAGTCATGTCTGCGCCCCCTATATATTAGGACAATACTAAGGGTGCACTGTGTAGTCATGTCTGCGTCCCCTATATATTAGTACAAGTACTAACTGTGCCCTGTGTAGCCATATATAGGGCTTCTATATATTAGGACAAGTACTAAGGGTGCACTGTGTAGTCATGTCTGGGTCCCCTATATATTAGGACAAGTACTAAGCATACATTGTGTAGCCATGTCTGGGTCCCCTATATATTAGGACAAGTACTAAGGGTGCACTGTGTAGTCATGACTGGGTCTCCTATATATTAGGACAAGTACTAAGGATACATTTTGTAGTCATGTTTGGGTCCTCTATATATTAGGACAAGTACTAAGGGTGCAGTGTGTAGCCATGTCTGGGTCCCCTATATATCAGGACAAGTACTAGGGGTGCACAGTGTAGTCATGTCTGGGTCTCCTATATATTAGGACAAGTACTAAGGGAGCACTGTGTAGCCATGTCTAGGTCCCCTATATATTAGGACAAGTACTAAGGGAGCACTGTGTAGCCATGTCTGGGTCCCCTATATATTAAGACAAGTAGTAAGGGTGCACTGTGTAGTCATGTTTGGGTCCACTATATATTAGGACAAGTACTAGGGGTGCACTGTGTAGCCATGTCTGGTCCCTATATATTAGGACAAGTACTAAGGGTGCACTGTGTAGTCATGTCTGGGTCTCCTATATATTAGATTAGGACAAGTACTAACTGTGCACTGTGTAGCCATATATAGGTCCCCTATATATTAAGACAAGAACTAAAGATACACAGTGTAGTCATGTCTGGGTCCTCTATATACTAGAACAATACTAAGGGTGCACTGTGTAGTCATGTCTTGGTCTCCTATATATTAGTACAAGTACTAAGGGTGCCCTGTGCAGCCATGTCTGGGTCCCCTATAAATTAGGACAAGAACTAAGCATACATTGTGTAGTCATGTCTGGGTCCCCTATATTAGGACAATACTAAGGGTGCACTGTGTAGCCATGTCTGGGTCCCATATATATTAGGACAAGTACTAAGGGTGCCCTGTGTAGTCATGTCTGGGTCCCCTATATATTAGGACAAGTACTAAGCATACATTGTGTAGCCATGTCTGGGTCCCCTATATATTAGGACAAGTACTAAGCATACATTGTGTAGCCAGGTCTGGGTCCCCTATATATTAGGACAAGTACTAAGGGTGCACTATGTAACCATGTCTTGGCCCCCTATATATTAGTGCAAGTACTAAGGGTGCATTGTGTAGTCATGTCTGGGCCCCCTATATATTAGGGCAATACTAAGGGTGCACTGTGTAGTCATGTCTGGGTCCCCTATATATTAGGACAAGTACTAAGGTTGCACAGTGTAACCATGTCTGGGTCGCCTATATATTAGGACAAGTACTAAGGGTGCACTGTGTAGCCATGTCTGGGCCACCTATATATTAGAACAAGTACTAAGGGTGCCCTGTGTAGCCATATATAGGTCCTCTATATATTAGGACAAGTACTAAGGGTGCCCTGTGTAGCCATATATAGGTCCTCTATATATTAGGACAAGTACTAAGGGTGCACTGTGTAGTCACGTCTGGGTCCCCTATATTTTTGGACAAGTACTAAGGGAGTCCTGTGTAGTCATGTCTGGGTCTCCTATATAATAGGACAAGTACTAAGGGTGCACTGTGTAGCCATGTCTAGGTCCCCTATATATTAGGACAAGTACTAAGGGAGCACTGTGTAGCCATGTCTGGGTCCCCTATATATTAAGACAAGTAGTAAGGGTGCACTGTGTAGTCATGTTTGGGTCCACTATATATTAGGACAAGTACTAGGGGTGCACTGTGTAGCCATGTCTGGTCCCTATATATTAGGACAAGTACTAAGGGTGCACTGTGTAGTCATGTCTGGGTCTCCTATATATTAGATTAGGACAAGTACTAACTGTGCACTGTGTAGCCATATATAGGTCCCCTATATATTAAGACAAGAACTAAAGATACACAGTGTAGTCATGTCTGGGTCCTCTATATACTAGAACAATACTAAGGGTGCACTGTGTAGTCATGTCTGGGTCTCCTATATATTAGTACAAGTACTAAGGGTGCCCTGTGCAGCCATGTCTGGGTCCCCTATAAATTAGGACAAGAACTAAGCATACATTGTGTAGTCATGTCTGGGTCCCCTATATTAGGACAATACTAAGGGTGCACTGTGTAGCCATGTCTGGGTCCCATATATATTAGGACAAGTACTAAGGGTGCCCTGTGTAGTCATGTCTGGGTCCCCTATATATTAGGACAAGTACTAAGCATACATTGTGTAGCCATGTCTGGGTCCCCAATAAATTAGGACAAGAACTAAGCATACATTGTGTAGTCATGTCTGGGTCCCCTATATTAGGACAATACTAAGGGTGCACTGTGTAGCCATGTCTGGGTCCCATATATATTAGGACAAGTACTAAGGGTGCCCTGTGTAGTCATGTCTGGGTCCCCTATATATTAGGACAAGTACTAAGCATACATTGTGTAGCCATGTCTGGGTCCCCTATATATTAGGACAAGTACTAAGCATACATTGTGTAGCCAGGTCTGGGTCCCCTATATATTAGGACAAGTACTAAGGGTGCACTATGTAACCATGTCTTGGCCCCCTATATATTAGTGCAAGTACTAAGGGTGCATTGTGTAGTCATGTCTGGGCCCCCTATATATTAGGGCAATACTAAGGGTGCACTGTGTAGTCATGTCTGGGTCCCCTATATATTAGGACAAGTACTAAGGTTGCACAGTGTAACCATGTCTGGGTCGCCTATATATTAGGACAAGTACTAAGGGTGCACTGTGTAGACATGTCTGGGCCACCTATATATTAGAACAAGTACTAAGGGTGCCCTGTGTAGCCATATATAGGTCCTCTATATATTAGGACAAGTACTAAGGGTGCCCTGTGTAGCCATATATAGGTCCTCTATATATTAGGACAAGTACTAAGGGTGCACTGTGTAGTCACGTCTGGGTCCCCTATATTTTTGGACAAGTACTAAGGGAGTCCTGTGTAGTCATGTCTGGGTCTCCTATATAATAGGACAAGTACTAAGGGTGCACTGTGTAGCCATGTCTGGGTCCCCTATATATTAGGACAAGTACTAACTGTGCACTGTGTAGCCATATATAGGTCCCCTATATACTAGGACAATACTAAGGGTGCACTGTGCAGCCATGTCTGGGCCCCTTATATATTAGGACAATACTAAGGGTACACTGTGTAGTCATGTTTGGGTCCCCCATCTATTAGTACAAGTACTAAGGTTGCACAGTGTAACCATGTCTGGGTCCCCTATATATTGGGACAAGTACTAAGGGTGCCCTGTGTAGCCATGTCTGGGCCCCCTATATATTAGTACAAGTACTAAGCATACATTGTGTAGCCATGTCTGGGTCCCCTATATTTTTGGACAAGTACTAAGGGAGTCCTGTGTAGTCATGTCTGGGTCTCCTATATATTAGGACAAGTACTAAGGGAGCACTGTGTAGCCATGTCTGGGTCTCCTATATATTAGGATAAGTACTAGGGATACATTGTGTAGTCATGTCTGGGTCCTCTATATACTAGGAAAATGACAATACTAAGGGTGCACTGTGTAGTCATGTCTGGGTCCCCTATATATTAGGACAATACTAAGGGTGCACTGTGTAGTCATGTCTGGGTCCCCTATATATTAGGACAGGTACTAAGGGTGCACTATGTAACCATGTCTGGGCCCCCTATATAGTAGTACAAGTACTAAGGGTGCACTGTGTAGCCATGTCTGGGTCTCCTATATATTAGGACAAGTACTAAGGGTGCCCTGTGTAGCCATGTCTGTGTCTCCTATATATTAGGACAAGTACTAAGGGTGTCCTGTGTAGCCATGTCTGGGTCCCCTATATATTAGGACAAGTACTAAGGGTGCACTGTGTAGTCATGTCTGGGTCCCCTATATATTAGGACAAGTACTAAGAATACATTGTGTAGCCATGTCTGGGTCCCCTATGAATTAGGACAAGTACTAAGGGTGCACTGTGTAGCCATGTCTGGGTCCCCTATATATTAGGACAAGTACTAAGGGTGCACTGTGTAGCCATGTCTGGGCCACCTATATATTAGAACAAGTACTAAGGGTGCCCTGTGTAGCCATATATAGGTCCTCTATATATTAGGACAAGTACTAAGGGTGCCCTGTGTAGCCATATATAGGTCCTCTATATATTAGGACAAGTACTAAGGGTGCACTGTGTAGTCACGTCTGGGTCTCCTATATATTAGGACAAGTCCTAAGGGTGCCCTGTGTAGCCATGTCTGTGTCTCCTATATATTAGGACAAGTACTAAGGGTGTCCTGTGTAGCCATGTCTGGGTCCCCTATATATTAGGACAAGTACTAAGGGTGCACTGTGTAGTCATGTCTGGGTCCCCTATATATTAGGACAAGTACTAAGCATTCATTGTGTAGCCATGTCTGGGTCCCCTATGAATTAGGACAAGTACTAAGGGTGCACTATGTAACCATGTCTGGCCCTCTATATATTAGTACAAGTACTAAGGGTGCACTGTGTAGCCATGTCTGGGTCCCCTATATATTAGGACAAGTACTAAGGGAGCACTGTGTAGCCATGTCTGGGTCCCCTATATGTTAAGACAAGTACTAAGGTTGCACAGTGTAACCATGTCTGGGTCGCCTATTTATTAGGACAAGTACCAAGGGTGCACTGTGTAGTCATGTCTGCGTCCCCTATATATTGGGACAAGTACTAAGGGTGCCCTGTGTAGCCATGTCTGGGCCCCCTATATATTAGTACAAGTACTAAGCATACATTGTGTAGCTATGTCTGGGTCCCCTATATTTTTGGACAAGTACTAAGGGAGTCCTGTGTAGTCATGTCTGGGTCTCCTATATATTAGGACAAGTACTAAGGGAGCACTGTGTAGCCATGTCTGGGTCTCCTATATATTAGGATAAGTACTAGGGATGCACTGTGTAGTCATATCTAGGTCTCCTATATATTAGGACAAGCACTAAGGGTGCAGTGTGTATTCATGTCTGGTCTCCTATATATTAGGACAAGTACTAAGGGTGCACTATGTAGTCATGTCTGGGTCCCCTATATATTAGGACAAGTACTAAGGATACATTGTGTAGTCATGTCTGGGTCCTCTATATACTAGGACAATGACAATACTAAGGGTGCACTGTGTAGCCATGTCTGGGTCCCCTATATATTAGGACAAGTACTAAGGGTGCACTGTATAGTCATGTCTGGTCCTCTACATATTAGGACAAGTACTAAGGGTACACTTTGTAGTCATGTTTGGGTCCCCCATATATTAGTACAAGTACTAAGGGTGCACTGTGTAGCCATGTCTGGGTCCCCTATATATTAGGACAAGTACTAAGCGTGCAGTGTGTATTCATGTCTGGGCCCTTTATATATTAGGACAATACTAAGGGTGCACTATGTAGTCATGTTTCGGTCCACTATATATTAGGACAAGTACTAACTGTGCACTGTGTAGCCATATATAGGTCCCCTATATACTAGGACAAGTACTAAGCATACATTGTGTAGTCATGTCTGGGTCTCCTATATATTAGGACAAGTACTAAGGGTGCCCTGTGTAGTCGTGTCTGGGTCCCCTATATATTAGTACAAGTACTAAGGATACATTGTGTAGACATGTCTGGGTCCCCTATAGATTAGGACAAGTACTAAGGGTGTACTGTGTAGCCGTGTCTGGGTCCCTATATATTAGGACAATACTAAGGGTGCACTGTGTAGTCATGTTTGGGTCCCCTATATATTAGGACAAGTACTAAGGGTGCACTGTGTAACCATGTCTGGGTCCCCTATATATTAGTACAAGTACTAAGGTTGCACTGTGTAGCCATGTCTGGGTCCCCTATATATTAGGACAAGTACTAAGGGTGCACTGTGTAACCATGTCTGGGTCCCCTATATATTAGGACAAGCACTAAGGGTGCCCTGTGTAGTCATGTCTGGGTCCCCTATATATTAGGACAATACTAAGGGTGCACTGTGTAGTCATGTCTGGGTCCCCTATATATTAGGACAAGTATTAAGGGTGCCCTGTGTAGCCATGTCTGGGTCCCCTATATATTAGGACAAGTACTAAGGGTGCACTGTGTAGCCATGTCTGGGTCCCCTATATATTAGGACGAGTACTAAGGACGTATTGTATATTAGTAAAACAAAGTCTCTTTACACGTTTGGCATCCATAAGTGAGTATATGAGGTATTGCATATGCAGGCAGCTCTTTCCATTGTAGTTTATAGGACTTAAGAAATGCCGGGCCGTTACCTTGATATCCATCATCCATGCATTGTATCCTACTCTCTGTATTGCTAATTGAGGGGGAAGGTAGCCCCCATTCGCTTAATAGGTTGGGAGTCCTAGAAGTGGGACTTACTTCAATTTATGATGGCATATACTCAGGATGTACCATGGGAATACCCATGTGGCCCTTGGTAGTGGTTCCATATGGCAATGTGGCTCTAAGAGCAGACGTAGTTGTGCACCCCTGCTATAGACACAACGTCATCCTGTCCAGGTCATAACACTGGAACATCTAGGACTTGTAAAGGCTGGGGATGGGAGACTGGAGGAGCATTTTACAGGTAAGTTACAAAATATATTAGTTTCATAATTAGAAGAAATATACCTAAGAAATTGCCAAAAACAGAAATGATTAAAAACCTTGAATGGAGATTATTGAGAAGGCCATGTCCACAATCACATTCCTGTAGGAATGTTCTTAACTGTACCCCAGAATGTCACCTTCTTGCCTTCACATCACTAATACCAGAACCTTGTGTACTTGTTTATTGGCACCAGCTAACATGAGGAGGAGGATTGTTATGTGGCTGTGTAACAACTGCAGGCTATAATATGTACAGCATGGACAAACTCACTTAGACTAATGTTGTTCCATCATAGCAACAGAAGACACCAAGAGGTCTGTGATCTTATTTTTGGAAAAGGACATAACAAAGAATAATCAACATGGTGTATTATAAGCATTGTCTTACAAGCCCCACTGCGACTTCCAAGAAATGGAGGTTGTTAAGAAGTGAACTGGAAAATCTGCTATATAAGAGGGAGAAATCTGCTCACAAACTGCTAATTGGCTCGTTAACATTCTCAAGGGACACAAAACACAATAGCAATCTGTCAAGTTTTTAGCATCTGAAGTCAACAAAAAGTCCAACAACTTTTATTAGGTTTTGTTTACAAATTGCAGTTTTCTTTCTAGTTAAGACTTGTTGCTTTTGAATAGTCCGAATAGCCTTGAGTGCTCTTATATTCTATACAGTTAAAGAAAACTACGAACGAAAACCTGATGGAAGTCAATGGAGGGGGGAGGGGGGGGGCAATAAAAGAACTGATCCATGACAATGCAATAATGTATCTTCACAAATGATGAAAAGGATTTGTTATATCCATCTTGTTCATGTCAACATGGAGGTCGGAACGCTAATGTCACTAAAAGCCTTAAGGTACTTCTACACAGTCCCTCGATAAGGCATACATCCTCTTGGAATAGCCATTTGACCAAGCATCGGGCCATGTGATCAACCAATGAATGTGTCAATGCTCGTGTGGCGGCTGATCAGCGCTGCAATCATCGGCAGCATATCTCCCCATGTTAACGAGAGGTGTGCCAACAGTGATGAAAGTGTATAGGGGATAAATGGTCATATGAAGGATAGTTTTTCCCCCATACAACCAGCATTGTCTTGTGTGAAGTCCATTTAACCCTTTGCAATCCAATTTTGGATTCAGGGTTTCCTAGGGGGCTTTCTCTTTCTGCCATTATACAATGGCGCCATCTGCTGGCTAGAGCCAGTACTGCGGTATAGGACATGCTGGAGAGGCCCCCCGACAACAGAGTGGCCCGTAATCTACAGTAAGAATACCCTGCCGGATGTCCTCCAACATCGGAGCTGTACAGTCTTCAATCAAAATGTCTTCAGACGGATTGGAAAGGGTTAAACAAGCCTTTTGATGAGCGGTGATCAAGAATATTGGTGCATGTAAAAAAGGCTAATTTAAATGGCTCCTACAGCGATGATCGTTCAAAAAGCAGAAACCCGTCCATGCATAAGGCCCCCTAGCCTCTATTCATTTTTGACCCTTTCTAGATTTAGCCTTAATTGAAAAATAAAAAAAAAAAATTCTGAAAAACTCATCCAATCAAAAAGGAATATCTTTAGGCGTACAGCTAGCTATATATATCACACACACACACGAAAAATGGGTCAAAAAAGTGTGAATAAAACATTTGATAGGAGATAACACGCCAACTCTAAGGCAATCACCATAGTATCACATATCCACTAATTGCCGTGAACAGGAATAGACAAAACTAATTCACTACTAGCAAAAATAGCAGCAAATCAATAGAGCTCACATAACAACCGTGACTCACGACCAAGTCACCTACAGCAGTAAGGACGGACCATCGCTTGTCAGGTTTGTGTCCTGAAATCCTCAGAAAGTAGACACGACATAGCGGTCGGACGAGTAAAAATGTATCGCACCTGTTGGAGGATTATAGGATACGCCGCATCTAGTGGCACGGAATTCTTACTCTATAAGGCCGCTTTCAGGCGAGCCTATTGTAAGCCGTCCGTAATATGGATCCGTATTACGGATAAGTTATAGATGATATCAGTCCCCCGTGTCATCAGGGTTTTATCACTATCCGATCTGTGTTTGCCTCCGGATATGTTATTTTCTACTTGGAAAAGACTGATCTGCAGTTGCCAAATAGAAAAGAATAGCAATAGAGAGGCAAAAAACACAAAAAATAGCTGATGCTGCACTTTTAATAAACGGATGTGAAGAATACAGCCATTTGAGTAGATTCATAGAGTAAGACTAACTCCGTATTCTGGACTGCAAAACACAGACCAAATATGGAGCTAAAATAGGCTTATCTGAATGTGGCCTAAGGGTGTGTTACATGGGATGATCTGTCGGACATCAGATGCCCGACAGGTTGTCCCAACATTAATCGTTCCTGTGCTGCTACACAGTGTAGCTCTCTGCTACACTGTTTGGACCAGTGAGAATGCGCTCTAAGGCCGGCTTCACACGGGCGAATTTGCACGCTATATGCAAAGAATAAAACCCATTGATTTTAATGTGTTAAGTCAAATTTCCGTATTTTGCGCACACATTTCGGTCAGGCAAAGAAGGAAAATAGAACATACAGAGGTTCCCATAGAAGGTAATTATTTCTCATTGGTTAGCCAGTCCTGGGCCCAGAGGGGCTCACAACGTAATGACACATTAGGAATGAATTCAAAAGAAAGCCATGTAGCCTAGAAGTCTTTTTGAAGTATCGTAAGAAAACCTGATATTGCATGGGAAACTCACAAAAACACAAAAAAACCATACAAACGACACGTAGGTACTGTTCCTGGTCAGATGTATACATAGATCTCTAGGGGACGGACAAGTCCCAACAACCGAGCCAAAAAGACTTGCTGCCTGTCCATAAAAATAAAAAAAAATGGATCCTTACAGCTCAAAAATGTGAAACCGCAAAGCAATTTGCTTAAAGTTGCATTTAATGGCCACGTAAGAAGCTTGCAAGACGTTGAAATGGCGAGTGCAGTGCGTTTTACCGGTCTACTAATTGGACATCTAATGATCTAAGCGTCATTTTTCTCAAACACCAAACTCAAGTCCATTTCACAATGACTGCAGCGACAGCAAACTGTACCCCCAAACCCCAGTGCTGGGGCGCTGTACAGTGGTTCCTCTGTGCCAACTCCTTAGAGGCTCCACCACTTCCACAAGAAGCCCTACAATGTTTTTCAGTGGCCATCAGATAGTACAGTATATCCCCTGCTCTTAAAATACCAAGACACCAAGGCAAAGTTGGCTATTCACAGGAGGTAAGAGTTACTGAACCCTAGAAGAAAACTCATTTCTCACGGTGAGACATCTGACCCCCAGTGAGACACAGCAAAGCTCGATAAACACCGGCCGCAATGTTCCAGCATGAGATAATAGTCCACTTCTGCTAATGTAATTAAACTGGAGTATCACATTAAAGATCCATTAGGATTTTGGCAATAACACTCTAAAGCTTCTCTAGGTCTGCAAAACTAAGAAGAGCCTTGCTGAGATCAAACCTCTCTGACGGGGAGGTTACCTTATTGTAGCATCCCGATGATACAATGGCCATTATTTGTCACAGCTTTACTGTTCACATAGGAAAACCGTAAAATAGCACCTAATACACCTAATAAAGCACAATATAAACATTAATAACAATCCTACACAACTATTCTCATTGTATTAGGGGGGTTTCACATCTGCGTTGGAATCGCCGTTCGGATGTTCCATCACAGACATGGCTGAAAATACTGGAAGAAAAAGCGCTACATGTCCCAAATCGGGGCAGCTGGGTGGAAAGCGGGCGAACCACATTATAGTCAATGGAGTCCATCCAGAATAGTTTGGTTCCATCCTGAGACAGAGCCGTTCCTCTGTGGGGATTCCCTTTCCCTGAGTCTCCAGCGCAGATATGAAACCACCCTTAAGGGCATATCTTATCTGCAAAAAGCCTCTAATAATAATTCTATAATGCGGTTGTACTCATTGCCCCAAAGTATAAACCCATTTTAGTGCCCAAAATTTAGGCCATTGTACAGACAAACAGTGAAAAATTGTATTATTTTGTAGTCCTTCAAGCCCAGCTACAATATATTTGACAAAAGATGTTACACATATCTAATGTGTATGGCGGCCTCCCAACTCTCCCCCAATGGCAGACGTTGGGGAAAGTAAGTCTCAGGCAGTTGGATTTCAACTTGCTCGATCCTTTTTAGTCTTGCAGAGATAACCTGCTGCTACGCTAGTGGTGTCCGGCAAAGGCTTTCTCCCTTCGCTACATGCAAAAGACATGCTCAGCTAAACTGAGCGTATATATACACTATTTGATATAAAAAAAACTCCAATCCCTAGAAGTTGTCGTCATTTTGCTGCAAAATGTGGCATGCAGTTACACCTCAGGCAGATCTATAAATGATGAATTGTGGTGATTAGATGGACGGTCTTGTCACATGAGGTCCTAAAAGTGGTTCCGCCCTTGGCCTATAAAAGGCTCTCAGAGGCTCCTTGTGTGTAGGGACCTCTTCTTCCGCTTGTGTAGAGCTTGTTGATTACTAGAGAGGGGGCACAGCATTGGAAAAGCTGAATGGTCGTATCGATGAACTGCCTGTCATCTGGGCCGTTTTGACCAGACTGTTAGGAGGTGTTGGGACCAGTGGATGTGTGAGGGCACACAAGGTGACTGGGCTCAGGACGCCCCCTACAGACCACCAGTAGAGAGGAGCGTCTGACTGTCCGACAAGCATGAGCAGCTCCAATTGTATTGGACCGGTGCTGCTCTGGAGAAATCTTGGAGGCGGGAATGAGAAGTTCGAATTAGAGGGGCGCTCAGTCTGGTTTCATTAGCAGAGCGGAGAGCCCCGGCTGGTTGATGGATTGAGATGAGGGAGGCAATATAGGGGGCGCTGCACTGTGGAGGGCTTTGTGGATGAAGGTAGCGAGTTTAAATTGAATTCTGTATTAGACGGGCAGCCAGTGCAGTGACTGGCTCAGGGCAGAGACGTCCGAGTATCGGCTGGACAGGAAGATGAGCCTGGCTGCCGCATTCAGGATGGATTGGAGAGGGTAGAGTCTGGTGCAGGGGAGGCCGATCAGCAGCGAGTTGCAATAATCGAGCCAAGAGTGGATGAGGACAACAGTAAGCGTTTTTAGCGTGTCCACAGTGAGAAAAGAGCGGATTCTTGCGATGTTCTTGAGGTGCAGCTGACATGTTCGGGACAGAGATTGGATGTAGGGGGTAAAAGAGAGATCAGAGTCGAATATGACCCCAAGGCAGCGGGCATGTTGTCTAGGAGTTATGGTGGCGTTAGTGGAGGGTGGAAATACCAGTAAGTCAGTTTTAGAGAGGTTTAGTTTTAGGTAGAGAGAGGACATAGTGTTAGAGACAGCGGACAGACAGTCGGTGATGTTTTGGAGGAAACGTGCAGAGATGTCACAGGAAGAGGTGTATAGCTGGGTGTCATTAGTGTAGAGGTGGTATTGGATGCCAAATCTCCTGCTGGTCTGTCCAATAGGGGCTGTGTGGATAGAGAAAAGGAGGGGGCCGAAGACCGAGCCCTGGGGGACCCCAACAGCGAGGGGAAGAGGAGGGGAAGTGAAGCCAGCAAAGGAGAAGCTGAATGAGCAGTCAGATAGGTAGGAGGAAAACCAGGAGATGGAACGAAGCATTCTGAGGAGGAGTTTGTGGTAAACAGTGGTGAATGCTGCGGAGAGGTCAAGGAGGATCAGTAGGGAGTAATCGACCCTCGATTTGGCTGTCAGGAGGTCGTTTGATACCCTTGTAAGGGCAGTTTCTGTCGAGTGTTGGGGTCGGAAGCCAGACTGTAGGGGGTCTAGGAGAGAGTGCTCTGATAGATAGCTTACAAGGCAGGAGTAAACTAGGCGTTGTAGTAGTTTGGAGATGAAGGGGAGATTAGAGATGGGTCGGTAGTTGGCAGCGTCAGTTGCATCAAGAGTCGGCTTCTTTAGCAGTGGGGATATGATGGCGTGTTTGAAAGAAGAGGGAAAGATGCCAGAGGTCAGAGAGGTTGAATATAGTGGTGAGATGGGGGATGACCACTGGGGAGAGGGATCGGAGGAGGTGTGAGGGGAGAGGGTAGCTAGCACAGGGGGGTGGGGCGAGCAGAGGAAATCAATTTGGAGACTTCTTCCTCTGTCGTTGGTCTGAGTACAGACAGTAAGCAGGAGCCATATGCCATGCTGACAAGACTAGGGTCAGGGCTAGTCTGGAATTTGGAACTTATTTCCTGATGGATGTCATCAATTTTCTTTTTAAAGTACGCTTATGTCAATGGGTTATGGCTCTTGCAATGCGACGATGAAAATAGTTTGGTACTTAAAGCATAAAATAGTCTGGTCTCTAAGGGATTAAAATCAAAAGGGGCACATTTACTGTGGCCAGGGTTTCATATACCAGTTTATGAGCCACAAATGTATTAAGAGGCAAAAGCTGTTAGAGCGTTCTGCTGAGATCTGTTGTTCTACAGGGTCTTTCAGCAGCTCAGTTTCACAGGAGGGATTGATTGGGCTGGGTGTGGATTTCCCCAATCAGTCAATCCCTTAGGTCTGCTGCTCATATATACCAGCTCCTCTGCTGTTGGCTATTGGTCTTTCCTCTGTTTGTTCATTATGTTCAGTATGAACAGTGTCATGTTCCTGCGTGTCTGAACAGGGTGCCGAACATGAGGTGTGAGCGGGCATGTTCAGTGTGCGTTTTGATTTGATCAGTGTCATGTTCCTGCGTGTCTCTAGGTTTCCGTAGGTGTAGTGTGAACTGTGTCCTGCGGTGGATCCTTCATCTATGATGCAGGCAGAACCCCAAGTTCCAGCGTGGGGTCCTAGGGGCCCCACATGCAGACAGGTTTCCTGGGGTTAGTTGTATTGTTAGAGTAGGGACCCACGAGATGAGGACTCTTGAAGCGGGCTTGTGGGCTTAAGTATCTTGGCCAAAATACGAACGCATACCTTGTACATTCTATAGCTACTCCATCTGGCTAGGTGTGCAGGTGAGTGTTTTGTGCACTTATCCGCGAGTATGTAGTCCATCTCTCCATCCTGCAGTTCTGTCTGAGGTTCCGTCTGAGTTCGCCTGTCGGCAAGCATTAAAGTCTGTCCATGAAGTCTGATTCTCAGCGTCTGTATTCTGTCTGAGTTCTGCAATGCCGTCTGAGTTCTGTCTGAATTCCTGAGTTTGGACGTTTGAAAGACGCAACAGCCTCTTAAATACATTTGTCTCAACTGGTGGCACCTCTGTGCGCCACATGGCAACCTACGCCAGCTCCCAGCTGGCAAAGGTTTCTGCTATAATGTAGACCCGTTTCTGGCATACAATGCAGTAAATCTGAAGCTGGGGGTGTGCGCCAATAATGCGACTTTAGGACACCAGAAAACTAGTGTACAAGGAATAATAGATAAATGTATAGAACAATCAGATATTCAATTGGCGCTTTGTCTTAAACGAGTCCAGATGTATTGGTATGCATAAAGGTCAGTATGGCATGGATTGCCGCAGAGAGGACCAGACTGGGTATAGATCAATGGCACACACAAACTTTGCATGTAAACGTTAATATGTTTTAGATCTTCCTATAATAAACAGTATTACATAGATTTGGACCAGATAATATTGTTTTATATATATCGAATACGTCCTACTGAATGGTACTGATTGCAATAGAGCATATTGGAAGCATATCTGTAGTGGCACACTACTGCCTGTACTGTTTCTTAATTAGTCATTTAAGCAGTTGACTAAAGCTCCGCTTGCACTGGTCAATTATTTTCTGATCCGTTACGCCGGCAGCTTCTGCTTTGCAATGACTTTTTAAACGGCTGATCATCATGGTAATGGGCCCTTAAGTGCGGCTATAGATCAGATGGAAGATTACACCCAGTTATTCTCATTATCTGTCTAGGCTATCCTACAGCTTTTTCTTTTCCTGTTCATAGCCAAGAATATTTATACATTAGTGTGATAAGTTGGAGGTTATTGGCTCCGGGGAGCGCCATCTTTCCTCCATCAGATGGGTGGCAACACATCAGAAAGTCACATCCAAAGCGTAACTTTAGTAAAAGATGGATATACTAGGCTTTTATTACACTAGTTCATCAGTAATCACACTGTTAGAGGCATCACAGCGCAGAAGCCAACAAAACAATACCTGGCCGCCTGGCCTCTGACTAAGGCTCCTTTTACATGAAGCGATAAACCGTTCGCGTGAGCGAATGACGACAAAGTTCACTCGTGCAGCTTGTTTTTACAGGCAGAAAAATCATTCACAATTGTGTTCGCCCATTGTTCACTGTACCACTGAATGTGAATGACTGACAGAATACGGTTCACGCACACCATGTGCGAAAGATTACTGTATGTACTCAAGTATTAGCCGACCCGAGTATAACCTGAGTCAGTAAGTTTTACCACAAAAAACTAGTAAAAACTTATTGACTCGAGTATAAGCCGAGCTATACTACAGTATATACTGGGTAAAAAAAACAACAAACCTCCATACTCGCCTCCCAGCCGGCGTCTGTGTCCCCGGCGGCGGTGCAGCAAGCTGCTTTAGAATGGAGATTTCCATTTATCTTCCTGCTCAGCTTTTAAATCCTCCGCCGTCAGCACTGTGTAAGTAAGCGCTGTGATTGGATCGAGCGCCAGCCAATCAAAGCCGGAGCTCGATCCAATCACAGAGCTTATGGCGGGGGATGACAGAGCTGAGCAAAAAGGATGGCGGGGGAAGGGGGGGAGGTGACAGTGAGAAAAATTCAAGCAGCTTGCTGCACTGCAGCAGGAAACACAGAAATTGAAGCAGCTTTCTGTCATGGGGAACACAGATGCCGGCTGGGAGGAGTGTATGGAGATTTTTTTTAACCCTTCCCTGACTTGAGTTTAAGCAGAGGGGGCTTTTTCAGCACCAAAAAAAATATGCTGAAAAACTCGGCCTATACTCGAGTATTTATGGTATTTTCATGCCTACATAAAATGAATGATGAATGAAAAGCGAACAAATTCTTCTTCGCCATTCAATTGTTGACCATGTTTACACTGAATGATTATTGTTCAAATTCGTATGAACCAATGATTTTTTTGAACGATAATCGTTACGTGTAAAAGGGCCTTAAAACAGGATCTTGAATCCAACGTAACAATCGGCCTAATGCCTTAACATAACATTAGCAAAGTATCCATTAATCATATCCTCAAGGGTATCAGTCTAGGGGCGTCCTTCCCTGTCAGCAAATGGACTTCAGGCACAAAAGCTCTGAAAGTTTTCTCTCCTGGAAACACACCTAGACAAGTATCTCCTGATTAATGGGCAGAAGGGACCCTTTTCTGACAGTCATTTCTTTGAAGGGGTTGTCCATGGTTAGAAAAACATGGTTGCTTTCTTCTAAACACAGCGCCTCCCTTGTCCGTACGTTGTGCCTGGTATTGCAGCTCAGGTATTGCTCCCTTTCACTTCAATGGAGCTGAGCTGCAATACTACACACAACCCAATGAACAATGATGGCGCTATATTTGTAAAAAAGCAGCCATGTTTTTCTAACCCTGGACAACCCCTTTAAGGGGTCGGCCCTTAAGCCACCTAGTGGCCACTCACATGACTTAACTCCTACAGCAGACACTAAAGCACTAAAGTAAATACAATAGATTGAATAGTTCTTCTTCTGGTTAGGCTCATACTCACCTGCAATATCACATAGCTCAGCATCGGAGGCATTAGCCAAAGCTTCCTCCAGTTCTGGCTCAAGAGTTACATTTTCTAAAACCGGATCTACTGGCTTAATCTTGGGAATCCAAGGTTTTCCTGGAAAAAATGAACCAGCTGTTATATGTATATGTCGTACCCTACATGTCTAACGATTATCAGGGCAACTAATTACAATTAGAACACCCAATCATGTGCAAAGCTGGATTCATTTACTAATTGAAACATGCTCTTGAACTAATTCAGAAGATTTATTAACCCCTTAAGGACCAGGGTGTTTTGGCCCTAAAGGACCAGACACTTTTTAGGGATTTTACCCATGTGGTGATTTTACTGCCCTTTTTTCCCCTTCAGCTACCAAAATTATTTTTGCTGCGTTTGTTTCTGTGACATATAGGGCTATTTTTTTTTTATCTCTTTTTCACTGACTTTTTTCCCCATTTTTTTAGTTTTATTGGGGGTAAAAACCTAAAGAAAAGTTTTTTTTAACATTGAGGCTGCATTCCCACGAACGTATATCGGCTCGGTTTTAACGCCGAGCCGATATACGTTGTCCTCGTGTGCAGGGGGGGGGGAATGGAAGAGCCAGGAGCAGGAACTGAGCTCCCGCCCCCTCTCTGCCGCCTCTCTGCACTATTTGCAGTGGGGAGAGGCGGAATGGGGCAGGCTAATTCTCTGAACTTAGCCTCGCCTCTCCTTATTGCAAATATTGCAGAGGGGCGGAGAGGAGGCAGAGAGGGGGCGGGAGCTCAGTTCCTGCTCCTGGCTCTTCTATCCCCCCCCCCCCCCCCCTGCACACGAGGTCAACGTATAATCGGCTCGGCGTGAAAACCGAGCCGATATATGTTCGTCTGAATGCAGCCTTATAGTTATCTTTTTAATTTGTATACTTATGCTTAAATAAAGTACAGGATCGGGTTCCTTATTTTGCTTCGGACATCTTGCTATATAGTACATATGGTTTTGGATTACAGGGCGCTTATAGCGTCGGTTTGGGGCTATTTTTTTTCTTCTGTATAGATTTGTTCTCTTATTGTGTAATTTTTATCTACTCATGTATGTAATTATGTTTTGTACTATCCATGTCCCCCATGACATCATATAAGACCTCCTGGGGGACATTCATATGTGTTTTTTTTTATTTGACACTTTCCCACTGTAGCTGGGGCATCCATAGGAGCCTGAGTTACAGGGGAAACATCCCCTGTAGTGACGATAGTCACTGGATATAGATTTCCCAAACTATAACTACTAATAAAATGTAAAAGGACAAAAAAAATAGAGATGGATGTTAAGTGTATGTGCTGCTTGTGTAAATGGGCCGACGAGAGAGCAGCTCCCATCCAGCAGCGAGAGCTCACAGCCATGCTAGAAGCAGCGCTCTATATAGCATTTATATAGCACCGGGCATGATAAAAACTGCACCCGGAGAGTTGGCCCCGACTTCTGAGTGGAGTTGTCTCGTTTTTCTTTATTTGGTTTTTACTCTTTTAATAGTTATGTTTTGGAAAGAACATTTTTTGAATGCTATCGGTTTGTGTTATAAAATATATACCCCCATTCCCCCGAATTAGATTCTCTGTAAAGCCTGGGAACCCTCGGAGGTCCTTAAATCATTAATTTTACAGACATAAAAAAATGCTGAGGGTCTGAAGAAGTTTTAGAAACCTTTAAAAGTAAGATAAGAGCCACATATTCTATGAGGTCCTCCGGAGACGACACATATGCAGAGCACAAAGACTGGAATGTTACATAGTGTCTATTTCTGGCTTGTTCTAAGGAGGAGTTACTGGAGCCCCAGCGATTGCCAGACAAGGGAACAAAAGGGACAGTCCAGTTCTGTCACCGACAGCCATTCACCAAGGCCAAATATAACCTGCAGGGATGAAGTTAACTTCTTCACAGCTTCAACATTTTATTAAAGGCTCGTTTCTCAACTGCTTTTATTTCCGCTTTGGATTTCTGTTCTCAGTTTTTGCAGCATTAAGACAGAATTAAATGGTTCCATTTTTTATACAATTGATTTCAATTTTTAAAAATAAGGAAATAATTCAGTTTCCTTCATTGCCGTTTTTTTTTTTTTTTTAATAAAAAATAGTGCAGCCTGCAGTGCTGTATGTTCAGTTTAAAAAAACGGAAATGAAAGTATTTCCGTTTTTTTTTTTTCTCCTTACAAAACTCCATTGAAATCAATGGGGTAAAAAACAGGACTGTTTAATTCTGTCTCTGCTCCAAAAATGGATAAAAGAGACAGAAATCCAAAACGGAAATCAAAGCAGGTGTGAATGAGCCCCAGGGACCTTTCATACGGGACAGGTTTACGCCGCAGGACGCAGCCAAATCCGCACCTGTGGAATTCCACACCAAAACCCGCAGGTGTAACAGTGGATTTTGATGTGGGATTGCAGGCAGGTTTTAAGCCATTTTCAATTCTGCATCAAAACCCGCAGGTAGCCTGCAGAATTTACCGCGGCTTGTGGTGCGTCGTGCGACCTATTCCGTCCGGTGTGAAAGCTCCCTTAATCTGATTAGGGTTAAACAGCTGCAGGGACGGTTCATCCTCCTCTCACATATGCAACATTTGGCTGTCATGACTTTGCTTGACCGTAGGACAGACAGTATGGTGGAGTTATTCCTTGCACTGCCCTGTAAAGAGCCCAACAGTGTCTACACAATGACTTTTAATAGAAGCGCTGGGTTCTATTTCATCTTCCTCTTCACATAGCTGTCACCAAGGCTGCCAGCAGACACAACACATACCTCGCTTTTCTCCAGTATAAGGCACCAAATCATCTCTGTCTTTCATTTCCTTAGCTTGTTTTTCTAAATGGCCCAGCAGAGCTTCTCGCTGGAAGGGTCCCGTTGGTGTTTTGTCTGTCTGGTTCTTTTGTCTTAAGCCAACAGGCAATAACATATTCTAAAAAGAAAGAAAAAAAAACATTTTCTCCCGTACTAAAAAAAACATTTATTAAAGTTTCTCTCTCTAAATATTCCAGAACTGATGTTACAATAGCGCCACCTGCTGTTTCTATTGAAGAGCCTTTCTGTGTCCAGTCCACCTCAGTGAATGCTCCAGTCTGGGGCCATTTACATGGGGCGATTATTGCGCACAATTCGTTCATAGAATGTGAAGCGCTGACTAATAGTACAACAATACAATAACCATGTGTGATATGTGCCGGGTTATATCCTGAAATGATGTCTGTATCTGCAGATGAAGTATATCAGGATAGAAGTAGTGATACTTACATCTGGATCTAATTCTGCTAGTTCTCCTTCCAGAGCGATTATTTCTTCCTCCGTTAGCTTGTTTAAGATCGCCTCCTCATCCACATCCCGATATTTCTCCAAGTCGGTTCTGCGGATCATTTTCTTGACTTTTTGTAAGATTGTTTTTCAGTAAAAATTGGAGCTGTAATGAGAGCGTTAATTATATTATACAATCTGCTATTAAACCGCTAGAAGTCAATATACTTGTGTACAGAGTCGTGGAATATGTTGGCGCTACATAAATGACTTTTTATCAAGAAGCCAAGCTGACCACCGCTGGCAATGGCCACAATGAGATTAGCACTGTTTAACTGTTTAACTGCTGCAATCAATCCTCACAATAGTGTCTAAACAGATCGGGAACCCCATTCAGGTCTTTCATACACATTAATGTGATAGTCAATCCCACTGAGATGGGTTGGTGACCAGTAGAGATGAGCGAGCCTACTTGGTAAGGCAGTTACTCGAGCGAGCATCGCTCTTCTTGAGTAACTGCTTAGTGATCCGAGCAGGCTCGGGTGGGCTGCGGAGGGGAGCGGAGCAGGAGGAAGAATGAGAGAGATCTCTCTCTCTCCATTCCCCCCGCTCTGCTCCCCCCCCCGCAGCCCACCCGAGCCTGCTCGGATCACTAAGCAGTTACTCGAGAAGAGCGATGCTCGCTCGAGTAACTGCCTTACCAAGTAGGCACGCTCATCTTTAGTGACCAGCGCTAGACCCACCCTGTGAAACTGAATGCAGTACTGTGACAATCTGGTACTGATCAAGTACTCAGATCAACAGAAATAATACCTACGGAAACCTACTAGCACATAAGACGACTATTTAAAGTGAAAAACTTTCTAAAGAAACAAGTTTTGGTCGTGTGTTAGCTGGTCTAAACAAAATTGCTATTACTCTCTGTAAGACAAACAAATTAAGGCCCATTTAGACAACGATTATCGCTCAAAAGATGTCGCTCAAGCGACTTTTGAGCGATGATCGTTGTGTCATTTACAGCTCAAGATGAGCGATCATCACCTTGCGCTGCCAGCGGAGGATGCAGAAGACAAGCGGGGTGTCTTCTGCATCCAGCTGTTTTCTGCACGGAGCGCCCGCCTGTTATACACCTGAGCGCTCCGTGCCCGGTATGGAGAACAGAGCTGGACCGCTGTGTTCTTCATACCCAGCCTGTAATCAGGGAGCAGGATACAGCTGAAACAATAGTATCAGCTGTATCCTGCTGTGAATCCCTGATAAGGCTCATTGTCAGCACGCTGAAAGACAGCGATGAGCAACGGGAGAACGAAAACTGCACGATGCAAGTACAGTTACACACAACGATTATCACTCAAAAGACGGCTTTTGAGTGAATTTTGAGCGATAATCGTTGTGTCTAAGTGGGCCATAAGTCGTGTAGATCTGATAGCCTGTAAGTACACTATTACACAAGAAAAGTTAACGCTAATTTCAATTAACAGGAAGACAGACGTGCTAGGGGCAGCCGCCAGCACTTGTGTAATGGTGCCCTTAATGGCTAACAAAAAGGAAATGTTGATATTAACCCTGTAAGGACCAAGGTGCTTCAATCCTAAAAAGGACCAGATACCTTTTTTTTTTTTAGAAATTTTACCCATGTGGTGGTTTTCTGGCCCAATTTTTTTCACAAGCTACCAAAGATTATTTTTGCTGCATTTCGATTTTCATGACATATCAGAACTATTTTTTTAAATATCTTCTTTCACAGATCTTTTTTCCGTCCGGGCTTTAGCTTTATTAGGAGTAAAAAATAAGTAACTATAAATAAATTTTTTTATTTTTTTAAGATTAGTATATTTACGCTAAAATAAAGAACAGGAACGGGTTCCTCATTTTTTGGGGGGACATTTTGCTATATAATTTGCATAGTCCTGGATTACAGGGCGCATTGGAACAGTTTAGATTGGCGTCAGCAGTGGGTTGTCTTCGTAATATATAAATTTTTTTAAAATTTTATTTTATTAAGTTTTTTTTAAATTTGTCTTTGTAACTAAATCTGTTTTACATCTATGTTACCCATGACATCATATAAGACTTCGGGGGGTCATTGACATTGTCTTTTTTCTAAATTTCACACTTTTCCACTGTAGCTAAGGCATCCATAGGAGCCGCATCCATAAGAGCCCCAGTTCCAGGGAAATACATTTCGTTGTAGTGACAATAGTCACTAACAGAGCTGATCTGCATCTGCTAAGACCCCACAGCTCTGCTGTAGCAGGGGGCACCCAGCGATCACATGATCACCGAGTTGACTAGCATGAGCATCACGGCCACTTTCTTTAGTCACTACATAGCGCTCATTGAGTGCAATGTAGCCTGCAAGAGAGAAAGCAAGAGCAGTTCAAAACAGCTTTTGCCTTCTCCTTAGGGTCCTCGGCTATGACTTACAGCTGAGGACCCGATCTGCTCCTGTTATATTGCAGGAGCTTTAATCCCATGCCATATTTCTTCTGTAGTGTGGGATTAAAGCCCAGGAACAAGCACCAACAATTTGTGTACCCCTCAAGTGCAACTTCTCCCTCTCTATCATATGCTGCACCCTAGGGGCAATTTCCATTCTACCATTACTGCACGTGATAAAATCCCCATGTCTGTATGTAAACCATACTGCCACAGGTAACGTCACATCCAGTACTTACATGACCACGTCACTGCATCCTAAATAACCCCTGGCTCTGAACCGTCATCTATGTCTGCACACAACCAGGGGCTTTTATATCATCATGCCGTCTGTTAATACGACACGCTGACATTCTTGGAAAACCCCTTTACAGCTTTGTGTAACAAACTTTGGAGAGCGATGCAAACATCAGTTATCCCTGCCTGTTTCTTCAGTTTCACGGATGACTTTTAACCTTTACACTGATTCTTCGGCTTTGTAATAGAAGCTGGACTTAAGAAAGGTGAGCGCATGCTTCCCAAAATACCAGCCCACAAGACACACTCGATAACCTTAAAGGGGTTGTCCCGCGCCGAAACGGGTTTTTTTTTTTTTTCAACTCCCCCCCCGTTCGGCGCGAGACAACCCCGATGCAGGGAGGTAAAGAAAGCTCACCGGAGCGCTTACCTGAATCCCCGCGCTCCGGTGACTTCTCTACTCACCGCTGAAGATGGCCTCTTCCTCCGTGGACCGCAGCTCTTCTGTGCGGTCCATTGCCGATTCCAGCCTCCTGATTGGCTGGAATCGGCACGTGACGGGGCGGAGCTACACGGAGCTACACGGAGCCCCATAGAAGACTGCAGAAGACCCGGACTGCGCAAGCGCGGCTAATTTGGCCATCGGAGGGCGAAAATTAGTCGGCACCATGGAGACGAGGACGCCAGCAACGGAACAGGTAAGTATAAAACTTTTTATAACTTCTGCATGGCTCATAATTAATGCACAATGTACATTACAAAGTGCATTATTATGGCCATGCAGAAGTGTACAGACCCACTTGCTGCCTCGGGACAACCCCTTTAATCCTCCTAAAGCTCCCTAAAGGTTTCTCCATGTATTCCTGCAGGTAGATCACAGCAGAGTATTAAGAGTTACAGAATAGAACGGCTCAACATGAATGTTATCCAGCAAGGCAATAAGAGAAACCATGGTCGTCCGGCTGATAGATGGAGCCTGAGATTATAGTATTTACTAAAGCCTCTCCAGCTGCGGCTAACGAGGTAAGTGAGCCGTATGCCGGATTCACACGAGCGCATGCGTACTTGCAATGCATTTGTGGAATGTTTGTGGCGTTTCTCCGTGTGTTTTGTCATTTCCCTACTTTTTGAGTGTGCAAGTAGTGCGCGGAAGAAACGCTAATTAGTACGCTAAAAAAATGGCTAATTAGTTTAATGAGTTCTTTCTTGAGCAAATGGCCAGGAAAATAGAACATGCTGCGTTTTTTTGAACAAACCCACTGAAATCAATGAATTCTATGTTCTGCGTATTGCACAATTTTGCCTGCGCAAATACGTCTGTGTGCAATACGCAGAACATGGAGAGCCCATTGATTTCAATGGGTACATTCCCAAGCATGTATTTTGTGTGTGCAATTAATAATGACTGCCTGGAGTGGAAGTTATCGCAGATGACACTCTGGTGTATGGCTGTGGTGACATTACAGAATTTGATTGGACTTAGCCACTTTCTGTTGAATTCAGCCATGCTCTCTCTATCTCCTGTACCATACCTGGGTCATTTACCTGCATCCTGATCCAGAAACAGTCAGAGCAATGTTAGAGGTACCAAAACCAGACAGACAATGTACAAGCTCTTCAGAGACGGATAAGGTTTGTAAACTACCTTTGAAAACTCCCATCACCTCTTTCAAAAGTGTGTGAAGCACTAAGGAAACTGTAAGAGAAGCCATAATGTTTTCTATCCTCCGTCTTGACTTCTATCCTGCCCTTCTTTATTTCTCTATATTTCCTTAGCACTAATTCAGATATTATGATAGAAATAATCACAGGAATGCAAGGCCGTTTACAGAGGTCTCATGAGAAACAGTTTCAATCGGCCTGAGAGAAGTCCTGCCTTCAAAGAGACGTCACTTCACTTCTTGCTAAGTTTTTAATAACCAATGAGAATTCTAAGAAATTCTACACATTTACAAGTGAGGCGTGTTCTAGCCTCGTTTCAAATGTCTTTGTCTAAAAACTGTATAAATTCTTCAGCTTACTAACTTATAAAACAGATAACTTCCTATCACATTCAATCCTGTATGTGATTTGCAAGATTTCCTTGAGCTCAAGGGTTAACTCTTTGAATTTGGCCAACTGAAAACATACCAAGGAGCTAACAAACGTGACACATCAAGGAAGTATCCGGGCCCGGTAGCCCAGCCATGATAAAGCCCTCCAGCAAATAAAGAATCCTGATACATCCAATCTTGAGATCTTTCCCATTTCATCGGTATTGATTCTACAATGTAATATCTGGGGGGAAAAAATATTGAAATATCTTCTCAACAGATTCCACCTGTGATGAAAGCGATGGTTGTGTGCACAATGCGTTGGCTCTCTAATATTCAGTTCTGGAAGTTCCTCAGCTCCTGTACTTTTTGTGTTTTGGCATTTCTGCTAGATTCCCCATCGCCTCTTTAATGATCTCTGGAAACAGCAGTTTCTGAGCTGCAGGATGTAAAGTCCTGGTTGATCCTTGATATCGGCTACTGTATGGGACTAATGTTCCCACCTTCTGCTGGGGTAATCCTTCAGTCAAAAACAACTTCATCTTGTTTAGCTTTCTTTTGAATGCCTTTGCTATTTTTTTTATAGCAGATCAGCTTTATTATTGGACTGATTTGTAACACAGGGATGATGTCTTGTGTTCAAATGCCCACTCTCTGTGAAACGGTATAAACTCGGGAGATGGATGAGAATGAAGAAGCAACAATGTGAAGCTCCTATCACATCAACATACACTAAAACCAGGGTTATTAAGACACCATATTTATGTTATTAATACAAAAGGGTCTTTCTTTGCTAGATGCATTAAATGGAAAAGTATCTATTGTACAAAATGTATTTTTGTATAGAAGCTCCTTTTGTTATATATTGTACACTCTTTGTAAAAAAAACAAAAAAAAAAACAAAAACATCCCCTGGAAGAAGTTATCATTTTGCTACAAAACTTGGCATGCAGTTACATCTCAGGCAGATAGGCAAATTATGAGAGTTGTGGTATAATTAGATGATCGGTCTTGCCACCTGAAGCACTAAAAGCAGCTCCGCCTTTGGCCTATAAGAGGCTCTCGGAGGCTCCTTGTGTGTAGTGACCTCTTCTTCCGCTTGTGTAGAGCTTGTAGGCCACTAGACGCCTCTACAACGCAGAGATGAGATTTCACCCCGTTACCAGAGTCAGAGGGGTGCATTATTGGGATGGGAGAAGTTGGATGGTTGTATTAACAAATTGCCCACCACCGACCGTTTTGACCAGAATGTTAGGAGGTGTTGGGAACAGTGGATGTGCGAGGGCACTCATACAAGGTGACTAGGCTCAGGACGCCCATGACAGACCACCAGTAGAAAAGATCATACGATCTTCTAACAAGCTGAGCAGCTCCAACTCTTTTGTTGTCCACCATCCAGAGGCAGGTGGCCCAAACGTTACACTCCCGTGTCTGTTAGAACTATTTCTAGGCATTTGGCTGAAGGATAATTATCTTCAGTCAAGTGTCTGGAAATAGTTATAATAGGATAATTATTATTACACATAATTGGCACTGTGAGACCAATTATTATAATTACATTATAAGGACTTACAGTGTCTATTATGTGTACTGAATTTGACACCAACTTTTGCCTCCACTTGCAGTGGTGGCGTGAATGATGAAACTAGACTGCTACGGATTGTCTTCAGCAACGAATACAGGTTTAGTTTGCGCATTGACAACGGCCTTGTTTATTTCTAGACAGCTAGGGGTGAGCGCCTCAATCCTGCCTTTGCACTGAAGGACACTGCCCCCTGCTGGTGTGATGGTCTGAGGACCATCACATACAACAGTCGGCCCCCTAGTAGTGGTACAAGGAACAATGACAGCTCAGCAATATGTTCAGGACATCCTGCAGCCACACGTGTTCCTCTCATGGTGGCTTCCAGCAGGATAATGCTCAGCTGTACACAAGGGGGTCACAGGGGCCCCCACAGCATTGTCACACTTCGTGGCTACCTGGTTACCAGATTTATCACCAATAGAACATGTATGGGACCATCTGGGACGCCAACTTTGACAGCCTATGAGTTTGCACAATCTAGTGGCGCGGTAACCGCAAATGTAGAGCGATATGCCGCAGGATACCATATGGAACACGTATGCCTCCATGTCTTTCCATATCACATCTTGTATCCAATCTAGAGGTGGTACAACAGGGTACTAGAGCCTCCATGTGCTCCTGTATCACATCTTGTATCCAAGCTAGAGGCGTTACAACAGGGTACTAGAGCCTCCATGCCTGCCTGTATCACATCTTGTATCTAAGCTAGAGGTGGTACAACAGGGTACTAGAGCCTCCATGTCTGTCCATATCACTTCTAGAGGCGTTACAACAGGGTACTAGAGCCTCCATGCCCCCTGTATAAAAACTTGTATCTAAGCTAGAGTAAATACAACAGGGTACTAGAGCCTCCATGCCCGCCCATATCACATCTTGTATCCAAGCTAGAGGCAGCTTAAAGGGGTTGTCCCGCGGCAGCAAGTGGGGTATACACTTCTGTATGGCCATATTAATGCACTTTGTAATATACATCGTGCATTAATTATGAGCCATACAGAAGTTATTCACTTACCTGCTCCGTTGCTAGCGTCCTCGTCTCCATGGTGCCGTCTAATTTCAGCATCTAATCTCCTGATTAGACGCGCTTGTGCAGTCCGGTCTTCTCCCTTCTGAATGGGGCCGTTCGTGCCGGAGAGCTGGTCCTCGTAGCTCCGCCCCGTCACGTGTGCCGATTCCAGCCAATCAGGAGGCTGGAATCGGCAATGGAACGCACAGAACCCACGGTGTACCATGGGAGAAGACCTGCGGTCCACCGTGGGTGAAGATCCCGGCGGCCATCTTCGCAAGGTAAGTAAGAAGTCACCGGAGCGCGGGGATTCGGGTAAGTACTATCCGGTCTTTTTTTTTAAACCCCTGCATCGGGTTTGTCTCGCGCCGAACGGGGGGGCTATTGAAAAAAACAACAACCCGTTTCGGCGCGGGACAACCCCTTTAACAGGGTAGTAGAGCCTCCCTTCAAGGGTTAAGTTTTCTGCAATAAATTGTTGTTTTGCTCTGACATTGTAATCACTCACTTATATCAATGTTACAATCACACAGAGAAAAAAAGTTTAATTTGATTCCAAAAAACTCCTTCTAGATGCTTGTTTTTTTTATATGATATTATATGATAGTACTTTATTTTGCAATGAGGGGAGTAACCCGATTCCTGCCATATATGGGCCATACTGATAGGACAATGCATCCAAGACAAAAGCGGAACTTCTTGCTGAAGAGGACAGACCTCCATTCCAGCCTCCATTGCCGTCAGCATGCTAGCCTTTGAGAACGGTGGTGTGAGGTCAATAGAGAGACTGTCATGAATGTCTGGCTCGTGGCCTCTACTGTGCCAGCACCTTCTGATGGTTTGTGTGGACACTGTTCGCCACCTTAGGCTGGGATGCCAGTTCTAATTTCACTCGCAGTACAGAATGGATCACCACACGCCATTCTCCTAATCTGACGCGCCGTCCATGAACAGGTTTGCCTTTGTGCACCTTTTGCTGTCATTCTACGTCATCATTTTTCTCCCAGACATGAATGTTGTACATCATTGTCATCTCGGCCTACGTGTATAGCGATCTGCTGGAGTCATAAACCAAGGTCTCCCAATTCAAGGATTCTGTACCTCTCAGTTTACAACCAGTGGCAATAACTCGAAGAACAGGAAGCGTTACACAACCGCCTCACAAGACTTTATCCGATTTTGGAGGTTTCATATGGCTGAAAAGCCCCAAAATCGCTTTCAATCAGGCTTGGATACATTGGAGCGCGGTACTTGTAAATGTGATCATTCACAAATCTTAGTGACGCCTTCAGCTTCCTCGATTTGCATAGACTTACCGCTTTTCCTTCTCCGTGTTGCAATTTCAATGTCGAAGAATGTATTTGGTGAAATGTATCCATTAATTGTTAATAACAGCTTGGACTTGGCACGTGTCCCCCACCGGCAGGTCTGCGGCAGTAACGGCTCTCCAGCTATGCTGCTAACTCTCCCCTCACCTTGTAAAAGTAATCCCTGGAAAGTGACAAGTGAAGAGCTTAGACATAAGACTCCTCCACTTCGTTTACATTCCCCGTGTCCGTGCTCGGCCCCGCAGGCAGACATGTTAGTTTGTGTATAATATATATATGTGCACCCCTAAAGACTTCTCTGGGGCCCTTTGGTACTTAAATGTGCACAAAATAGAGCAGGTTCTATTTTTATGTTTGCCCCAAAAAAGGGGAAATGAGAAAAAAAAAAACATTGAAAATCAATTGGATCTATTCTCTGCGTATTGCAGGCACAAATACGTCCGTGTGAAGCCGCCCTTATAATGGAAGAGAGCGAATGATAGCAGCGCATTTTTCTTTATTTACACCTTTTTTTTTTCTCCAAACATTTTTTATTGTGTTTTATAGTGAGAGCAGACCTGAATACAGCAGAACATTCTGCTAACCTCGTCCCGGAGGGCGATTGCACCTTGTGATTTTCCCATCGCGAAAGTCAATAGGGCTTTCTAATGCTAAAAACGCATCACGTGATAATCGTACATTTGTGCGTTGCAATGTAAGAACAAGGAGGCTCATAGGGAAACATGAGAGATTAAAAAAGAAAAACCATGCTGCGATTATTATTATAATTTTTTTTTTTAAATCGCAATATCACATGACTAAATACATCGCAAATGTGAGGGAAACCATTGAAATGATCGGTTTCATAATTCTGCGTTTGTACTTACTCTCGCGATTTTATCTCTCGTGTAAAACCACCCTTAAGGCTCCTTCACACGCAATACACAGAGAATAGAGCCTAGTCATTAGTGCCCGGTTTTGGGATGGGGAAAAAAAAAAAGAAGGTTCCGATAAAGATGTGAAACGGCCCTCAGATGACCTTTTACTTCCTGTCTATTAAAAAAAACTACTAAATATTTACCATTTGTGGAAGAATTTACGTCCTTGTTTTGCTTTATGGCCCCTAATGTATCCATTCTCAGCATTCGGTGTAACGGAGTGATCAATTTTGTGATTTTAGAGCTCTATTACATAGAACTATTATTTTTCAGGTGATCATTGCATTGTGGGAAACCATAATCGATCGGCGTAAATACGGTCAAGAATTAATGATGAATGATAATTCGTTCGCTTAGCATTCGTCATTCATTTTCTGTAGTTATAAAAACTTGATGATAATCAGTCCGTGTAAACGGTTACTCATCTATCTAGAAGTGTGAGGCGATCTGCGGAGAAGAATGGCAGTAAATCCCCAAATCCAGAGGTGCAGACCTTGTGCCATCAGACCCAAGAGGACTGGAGGCTGGAATCACTGCCAAAAGTGCTTCAACGAAGTACTGAGTACGGGGCGTGAATACTTCTGTCAATGCAAAAGTGTTAGTTCATTTTTTTTCCCTTAAATGACAAAGATTTCTAACATTCAGTTTTTCACTTTGCCATCATGAGGTATTGAGTGCAGAAAGATGGGGAAATCTTGCCTTTTTTAAATTTGCAGAAAGCCCCAACATACTTTCCCAATGCCTTATATAGTTGTATAATACCTAGAGATGAGCGAGCATGCTCACCGAGCATTAGCATACTCCAAGTACTCGTTACTCGAGCACCTCGGAGGGGGAGAGGGGGAGAGAGAGATACGCAGGCAGCTACCGAGCATGGGTCTGCATGGAAAATGCTCGAGTCGCCCATTGACTTCAATGGGGTTCGTTACTCGAAACGAACCCTCGAGCATCGCGGAAAGTCCGACTCGAGTAACGAGCACCCGAGCATTTTGGTGCTCGCTCATCTCTAATAATACCTGAAAGCGTTCATTGAGTCATTTTTGTATATAAACCTAAGCATTTCGGAGACCCTTGATGACATTACTGTATGTAAGCTCCCAGTCTTCACCCCTCACATCAGTGTTCGCTGCGCTGGAGCTGAAGGAGGTTTACAGAGCGCATCAGTAAAATCTTTACAATGGCATTCACATATGAGCCGACGTGTGTCAGACGTAGATGACAGTTATTGTACATGGCAGAGATACAGTCACAGGCTCCTCATCCACCAGTAAAGGCTTTGTAGGTGGGATTTGACCCACTGGAAGAATACCAAATTTAGGCACAAATTGTGATGTTTGTGGAGGCTGTTGTCTTGGGAACACAAATCGGAAAATCTTATACAGATAGTGAAGTCAGAGTTTTATTGGCTTAATTGGATTACAGTTTGTTTGGGTTTTTTTGCATGGAATTCCCACCCCAATATTCCCCGAGTGCCATCCCTGGTCGTAACATCAGACAATAATGTCTCAGCCAAGGTCCCCAATGGTGCCACCCTGCGGATATTCTACACGGTGCCACCCTGCGGATATTCTACACGGTGCCGATGCCGTTGTTCTAACCTAAATGTGTGAGGACAGAATAATCACCGCCGGGGGTGGATTAGGAACCCAATGAGTCTCCGTAAAAAAAAATTACAAAGTGGCCCCATGTTGTAGATGGGCCAAAACCAGCAGCTAGTGCGGCGAACACAAGTTGACAGGAATCGGCAACTACCAGGCGCAGCCATGAGGGTGGTAGTAGGGAAGAAGTCTATGTGGCCTGCATAACTCACTGCAGCAGATTTTCTACAAAGCGCAGAACATATTTGGACTGAAGGTATACATTAAGGGGCCCCATTTTTTTAAACCTATTAAGCCTCCATGAAGTAAATGAACATCATAGCCTGGCGTGCCCTAAAGGGGTTTTCCCGCTGTAAAGAAGTGTTTCCCAACTTACCTCTTGCTCCCCAGTAGAAATCCTAAACTGTACACCGCCTCCTCGATGTAAGCCAGTGACAGAAATTGCAGATAGGTCACGTGACTGCACTAAACAGCAATTTAACTTTCTGGCCAGGGCAGTATATGGGTAGAAGCATATGACCGCTGTGGGCAATCAGTAGCCGCAGCATCACCGTCAGTGCTCCTGGCATTAGCGCTCATATCCTGGCTACCATGATGCCAGGAGTTTGGGCACATAACGCTGCGGCCTGAGATCAGCCACAGTGGTCACATGCTTCCACCCAGCCTGTCTATCCAGGAGTCACAGCCAATGCCAGCGCCGGCTGTCAGCTGCATCCTGGGGACACACTAAAAGGTGAGTATGCCTTTATGTCTTATTTTAGGCAGGGATCAGCTGGGGGACGGGGTTTTGTTTTAACGACAAAACTCCTTCAAGTCTCTATGACAGACATTAATGTCTTGTGCCCAACATGATCAGCAGCCAGGCTCTCAATGTAATGGCCACGATTAGAGAGAAGTGATCCCGGCCATTTAACTTCCTGGATGCTGTGGTCAGTAATGGCAATGGCATCTACATGGTTAGACGGAGGGAGGGAGCTCCCTCTGTCCCCATCGCCCCCCCACCAATGCAATGGCATTATGCAGATGGGTAACCTAGGCAGCTAGAAGCCTAGGAAGGGCCTACAGGCATGATGTAGCTGTTTGCTTTCAGCACATGCTAATAGATTGCTTTCCAGCTTTAGGCCAATGCCCATGGACAGATTTTCGCCGCGGAATTTGCCCACTGCAAATTCCGCAGCAATGTCCGTCCATAGACATGCTATGTTAAAAGGTTCTTACCTGCCCACGAGCGGAAATCAACTGCGATTTACCGCTCGGGGGGAGAATCGCAGCATGTTCTATTTGGTGCGAAAAATCCCACGGACGACTTGCATTGCAGTCAATGGAAGCCGTGCTTACAGTGACACTTCCGCAGTGAGCACTGTGGAAGTATGGCAAGAATCCGCGTTATAGCCCAGCACTGCGCATGCGCGCCAGCCGAGACACTCGCAGTGGGGGAGGGGGGGGGGGGGTCCACCGGGTCAGACTGTGATCACCAATAACAACCCGATAGTGATTGGTACCAGCATACTCTTATTAAATAAAGACCACTACAAAGAGCGATAATAGTACTATATCAGCATCAAATAATACCTCAAGACTGTGACCACATAATACAACCATAGTGTTGCTGGAAAACAAAAAAAAACAAGAAAACCACCATACAAAGACCAATATTACCCCCTCCCCATACAATGACCATATAGTGGTAAATGCCAGCCCTACACAGGTGCGTAGCAGACTGTGTAAGTGATTACAGAGCTGTTATATCCAGTTTTCACAGGTCACATTCCCTCTGACTGGATGGTTTACTTTCACTTTTCTTCTCCATCTGGCCTAGACCACCATGATGACTTCTTCTGGCTACAACTTGTCTCTGCAGAATTTGATAAATCATCTTGGACAATTTCCCAACCACCTGTCTTTGTTTGCCAAATGTCTACACAATTTACCTAGCCACAGTACCGTAGGTACTAATAATGGCACCTGTGGTGGTCCACGCAGTAATAGTATCCCCATCATGTGCTTCCTGTAGGCCTCACACAGTAAAAGTGTCCCACTCAGTAATAATGTCCCTCATAGGCCTGTACTCAGTAATAATGGCCATACAGACTCCACTCAGTAATACTTGTCCCTCATAAGTCTTCACTCAGTAATATCATCGCATATACACCCCCACTCAGCATTAATTCCCCTCACAGGCTCCAAGTCAGAATTAATTCCTTCCTGCTGCAGCCCTTCTTTGTTTTCTCCTATTTTTCCTCCTCAGTTACACAGCTACATGAAGGCTTGTTCCGTAAAGAAAGGTTGTACATTTGAATTGTATCATTTAACATGCTATATAAAATGCACTGAAAAAAGTTGCAATTGTGCAGTTTTTGGTGACTGTTTGCTTTTATGATTGAACTGAGGGGAATTGGGGTGCTGAGGGTCTTTAAATGCTGCTCTCAGAATTGTGAAGCTGTTGCCGGCAGGTGCCAGCTGTCAGAGACAAAAAGGAAATGAAAAGAGCATTAAAAATATACATAATATCCTAGTGCAGGTGGGAATGTGACAAAGTTTCTGGTATTAGAAACAGTTATGCCCGTCCCATACACTCGGCTAGGCCCGTCCCATAAACTCGGCTGGGCCCGTCCCATACACTCGGCTGGGCCCGTCCCATACACTCGGCTGGGCCCGTCCCATACACTCGGCTGGGCCCGTCCCATACACTCGGCTGGGCCCGTCCCATACACTCGGCTGGGCCCGTCCCATACACTCGGCTGGGCCCGTCCCATACACTCGGCTGGGCCCGTCCCATACACTTGGCTGGGCCCGTCCCATACACTCGGCTGGGCCCGTCCCATACACTCGGCTGGGCCCGTCCCATACACTCTGCTAGGCCCGTCCCATACACTGTGTTCTCCTTTTCATTTCTTGCTCATTACTTCCCCCGTGTCCATTTCTAGGTTACCGTTTCCCCCGACTTTATCAGTCCTCTTTTATACCGTTTTCCCTCTTTTTGTGTACACTGTAGAAGATGCAGGTGAGTTTCCCAGGGTCCATTTAGATAGCTTTAGGGTTTTTTTTATATGCAAAAGTAGGGCAGAGGAAATATCAGAAGAGTGAACAAGCTTCACAGGTCTCAGAAGGCTCCTAACAGATCGACCTAGCCCCATGTCATACCGGCATACAGGATTCTGTGCGAATTTCACCCAGGACACAAACTGTCTTCTCCAGCAGTGATCTTTGCACAGACTGGCACAGGAGTTGATCGCTACATTTAAATTGTGGCTGATTGTGAGTTCCGATTACAGAAGTAGAGAGCAGAGCACGACCATGGAGATAAGTGTGGATTAAAGGGGCACCGAGGCTGCCAAATATGTGCCCTGTTATGATTGGCACATTTGTATGGGCTATTCTTGTGATGGCAGATTACTCCATAATAAGTGCTGTATTCTGCGGGCACTGAATGTGACTGGGGTTGTTTTATATTACTTACACTGTGTTATGGATGAGTCTATGAACCATGCGTAATGTTAGGGGTAACTGTTGTTTTATTGTGCTGGCACTACTATTTGGGGTAACAAGAATATACAATATTTGCAAACAAAGGAATGGAAGTGAACAAGGTTATGATGATAATTACTCAGCAATGAACCTTAGGCTGCCTGTCCACAGGCGTTGCGGTATCCTGCGGCGGATCTCCACCGCCCGGGAGCAGGATCCGGCAGACGGATCTCCGCTGTCAGCCTTATTTAATAGATAGGCTGACCGCGGAGAATCGCGGCAAATCGCAGCATGCTGGCCGCAAACGGAGAATAGCAATAATTCTCCACTAGTGGACAGGGGGGGAAAGCGCCCGCCATAGCAACGCTATGGAGAGCATGACCTGCGTTCCCCGTGGCCGGATTATCGCCACGGGGAACGCAATTCAAACTCGCCTGTTGACAGGCAGCCTTACCTTTAAACAGCCTGGCACTAGCTACGGTCAGCTAGACCCTGGGAATAATACTTTGTGCACAAGAGGAGATAACGATATCACTAAATTTAGTCCCATTGCACAGAAATACAGATCACATGATACAATACACAGTCCTTGGCGAGATAAATACTACTATGAATACGGTCGAGCTGAGTATAGCGTATGGACCCACTCTAAGTATCTCTATCACATATACTTGCACCCTTTATTAAAATCCCAGTTTGTTACTGTGACCGCTGGGAGTTTGCTAAATAGTCCAAGTCCCTTTGACGTAGCACTTTTCCATGTAATAGGCCCGTTATTAACTGCATCTATATGGTGTGCACACCGAATGTCTGAATTGAGGCCAGCCTCACTTACAGTTACACTATAAGGGAATCGCCACTACTACCAACTACGGCTTGTATCAAGTCAGGAGTACGCAATCATGAATGACTGAACAATCATGTAAAAAATAAACTATTTATCTGTGTTTAAACTGGCTGCCAACGCTGCAAACTGTAAACTTCTTTGCTCCATGTAAAATTACCCTCACACAGTGCCCATTCAAATCAGTGGGTTGACTGTGTAGTGAACGTCAGGGCAGGTCCTCTCGAGCAGGGAAGTCAAGCTCATTGACACTGAGGGCCACATCAGCCTTATGGCTGCCTTCAAAGGAGTAATTGTAATTGTGAAACTGTACAGTAATAGTGTGCTCCATAGTGGCAACAGTACTAATAGTGCCCCCCCATAGTGGCAACAGTACTAATAGTGCCCCCCCATAGTGGCCACAATATTAATAGTGCCCCCCCCCATAGTGGCCACAATATTAATAGTGCCCCCCCCCCATAGTGGCCACAATATTAATAGTGCCCCCCCCCCCATAGTGGCCACAATATTAATAGTGGCCACAATATTAATAGTGCCCCCCCCCATAGTGGCCACAATATTAATATTGCCCCTCCCCCATAGTGGCCACAATATTAATATTGCCCCTCCCCCATAGTGGCCACAATATTAATATTGCCCCTCCCCCATAGTGGCCACAATATTAATATTGCCCCCCCCCCCATAGTGGCCACAATACTAATAGTGCCCCCCCCATAGTGGCCACAATACTAATAGTGCCCCCCCCATAGTGGCCACAATACTAATAGTGCCCCCCCCTAGTGGCCACAATACTAATAGTGCCCCCCCCATAGTGGCCACAATACTAATAGTGCCCCCCCCCCATAGTGGCCACAATATTAATAGTGCCCCCCCATAGTGGCCACAATATTAATAGTGCCCCCCTCATAGTGGCCACAATACTAATAGTGCCCCCCCATAGTGGCCACAATACTAATAGTGACTTCCCCCCCCATAGTGGCCACAATACTAATAGTGCCCCCCCCCATAGTGGCCACAATACTAATAGTGCCCCCCCCCATAGTGGCTACAGTACTAATAGTGCCCCCCCCCCATAGTGGACACAATACTAATAGTGCCCCCCCCCCATAGTGGACACAATACTAATAGTGCCCCCCCCATAGTGGCTACAGTACTAATAGTGCCCCCCCCCCACAGTGGACACAATACTAATAGTGCCCCCCCCACAGTGGACACAATACTAATAGTGCCCCCCCACAGTGGACACAATACTAATAGTGCCCCCCCCCCCATAGTGGACACAATACTAATAGTGCCCCCCCCCATAGTGGACACAATACTAATAGTGCCCCCCCCCATAGTGGCTACAGTACTAATAGTGCCCCCCCCCATAGTGGACACAATACTAATAGTGCCCCCCCCCCCCATAGTGGCTACAGTACTAATAGTGCCCCCCCCCATAGTGGACACAATACTAATAGTGCCCCCCCCCAGTGGACACAATACTAATAGTGCCCCCCCCCACAGTGGACACAATACTAATAGTGCCCCCCCCCACAGTGGACACAATACTAATAGTGCCCCCCCCCCACAGTGGACACAATACTAATAGTGCCCCCCCCCCACAGTGGACACAATACTAATAGTGCCCCCCCCCACAGTGGACACAATACTAATAGTGCCCCCCCCCACAGTGGACACAATACTAATAGTGCCCCCCCCCCACAGTGGACACAATACTAATAGTGCCCCCCCACAGTGGCCACAATATTAATAGTGCCCCCCCCCCCATAGTGGCCACAATATTAATAGTGCCCCCCCCATAGTGGCCACAATATTAATAGTGCCCCCCCCCCATAGTGGCCACAATATTAATAGTGGCCACAATATTAATAGTGCCCCCCCCCCCATAGTGGCCACAATATTAATATTGCCCCTCCCCCATAGTGGCCACAATATTAATATTGCCCCTCCCCCATAGTGGCCACAATATTAATATTGCCCCTCCCCCATAGTGGCCACAATATTAATATTGCCCCCCCCATAGTGGCCACAATACTAATAGTGCCCCCCCCCATAGTGGCCACAATACTAATAGTGCCCCCCCCATAGTGGCCACAATACTAATAGTGCCCCCCCCCTCATAGTGGCCACAATACTAATAGTGCCCCCCCCCCAAAGTGGCCACAATACTAATAGTGCCCCCCCCCTCCATAGTGGCCACAATACTAATAGTGCCCCCCCCATAGTGGCCACAATACTAATAGTGCCCCCCCCCATAGTGGCCACAATATTAATAGTGCCCCCCCATAGTGGCCACAATATTAATAGTGCCCCCCTCATAGTGGCCACAATACTAATAGTGCCCCCCCATAGTGGCCACAATACTAATAGTGACTTCCCCCCCCATAGTGGCCACAATACTAATAGTGACCCCCCCCCATAGTGGCCACAATACTAATAGTGCCCCCCCCATAGTGGCTACAGTACTAATAGTGCCCCCCCCCCATAGTGGACACAATACTAATAGTGCCCCCCCCCCATAGTGGACACAATACTAATAGTGCCCCCCCCCCATAGTGGCTACAGTACTAATAGTGCCCCCCCCACAGTGGACACAATACTAATAGTGCCCCCCCCCCACAGTGGACACAATACTAATAGTGCCCCCCCACAGTGGACACAATACTAATAGTGCCCCCCCCCCCCACAGTGGACACAATACTAATAGTGCCCCCCCCCATAGTGGACAATACTAATAGTGCCCCCCCCAGTGGCTACAGTACTAATAGTGCCCCCCCCCATAGTGGACACAATACTAATAGTGCCCCCCCCCCAGTGGACACAATACTAATAGTGCCCCCCCCCCACAGTGGACACAATACTAATAGTGCCCCCCCCCACAGTGGACACAATACTAATAGTGCCCCCCCCCCACAGTGGACACAATACTAATAGTGCCCCCCCCACAGTGGACACAATACTAATAGTGCCCCCCCCCACAGTGGACACAATACTAATAGTGCCCCCCCCCCCACAGTGGACACAATACTAATAGTGCCCCCCCCCCCACAGTGGACACAATACTAATAGTGCCCCCCCACAGTGGACACAATACTAATAGTGCCCCCCCATAGTGGACACAATACTAATAGTGCCCCCCCATAGTGGACACAATACTAATAGTGCCCCCCCATAGTGGACACAATACTAATAGTGCCCCCCCATAGTGGACACAGTAGTAATATTGACCCCGGTAATAATGGTGACACCCCAAGTGTCCCATTATTATTAATTGGTTGCCCCAGTATTTAAGATGAACCTAGTAATAATATTGGCCCCAGTAGTGAATGATCCCCATAGTGGCCCCAATAGCAATAGTGCCCCACTTAGTGGCCCCAGCAGCCATGGCGACCCACTTAGTGGCCCCAGCAGCCATGGCGACCCACTTAGTGGCCCCAGCAGCCATGGCGACCCACTTAGTGGCCCCAGCAGCCATGGCGACCCACTTAGTGGATGGGCAGCATCCTTATAAGCATTTCACTCACTCAGCCTGCAGCTTTGGAGTGGACGCAGCAGCTGAGTCTATGTCCGCTGACCTCTCACCTCAGCATGCAGCCGGGAGGGGAGAGGTCAGTGGTCACAGACTGTGCTGCCACCTCAGACCGCTGCAGGCTGGGTGAGTGGAGTATCCTTAGGTTGCTGCACGGCCGGCGGGCTCCATAAAATGAGGTGGTCGGCCTTGTGTGTGACATGCTCCAGAGCAAGAGACACTCGTTGTACCCGCTCTCCGCTCTGGCCAACGGGCAGCACCGGCACCTTCCATTTTCCAACAGAAGAGAAGCCTCATTCGTATCACATTATAAAAATGTCCTAAATGCTGTAACATTATATCCGGCTTCTGAGACCCCAGAAAGACTTTCCCATAATAAGGCAGAGCGATTACGTGTGTGCCAGTAAATGCGGGGGTATTACTGGAAAATACTTGTCATCGCGGCATCAATGCGCCAAAGTCGATAAGAATGACACAGATCATTCAGTAAATACAATGATGAAAGGTGATTTACAAAACCAGACGCTTCACGGACAGAGAGGTCATTCTGACACGGGCGGTCTCGGTTTTGTGAGCTCATTAGATGCCCGTCTGTCCAGGAGGGTCACTAAATCTATAGTAGAAGTCTCATAAAAGTAAAACTTGTAGTAGATTGTAATATTATCCGATATCTGTAGCTTCCCATTACAGTTATTTAGACTCTTCCCATCCTGGAATGGCTGATAACACAGAACAATAGATAAGAAACTGTGGATATATAATGCATCCAGTTGGATTATTGCAGAATGTCTATATGTAGAACAAAGGGAACACATTTTGTCAGAAGGCACCTACCACGGCACTTCAGTGGTAATAGAGCAATGGTAGCGCCAGTTTAAATACCTGCGGATGTCATTTTTTTCCCGGCGTGGGGATCGCACGCGCGGGAAAAAAAACGCAACATGCCTCATTTTTCTGCGGATCCCATGGGGACGACTTCCATTGAAGTCAATGGAGGCTGTCCGGTCTGCGACACGGCTGCAGCTGACACTGCGGAAGTGCGGCGGATCCGCGGAAGAGCAGATTTTTAAAAAGTAAAAAGGCCCGGCGCATGGCACGGCGGCCGGAGTGCCGAGCGCATTTGCTGTGCCAAAGAAAGAAGATCCGTCTGCGACGGAGCAGACCCGCGCTACGTCCGGACAGGTGAGTAAATGTATTCTTTGCCTCATGTCTGCAGGCACAGCTGGAATCCGCTGTGGGATTCCCCACTCCGAATCCGTGGTTGCCCGTGGACACGAGGACTTACGCTGCTCTTATACTAGGGGTTTTCCCGTGTATCACATGCGCAAATTTTGCATATTACATGCGGTAACTAACTTTACATTACCAACGGTGCCTCTCACACGACGTGTGAAAAGCGCATACACCAAGGAAAAAAAAAGACATGCTCTATCTTTAAATAAAATCTGGCGCCCGGGCAGCCACGGAAGTGTGACAATGTTAGGGGGGCTCCTGTGACCCCCTTGTCTGTGCGGCCGAGCATTATCCTGCCACCTCTTGGAAGCCGCCATAAAAGGAACACACGTGGCTGCAGGATGTCCGGAACATATTGCTGAGCGGTCATTGTTCCCCGATCCGCTACTAGGGGTGACCGACTGTCGTATGCAATGGCCCCCCAGACCATCACACCAGCAGGGGGCAGTGTGCTGCTCCACAGCAAAAGCAAGATTAAGGCACCCACCCCGAGGTCTCAAGAGAAGAACACAGACATAAACCTGGACTCATCGCTGAAGACAACCCGGCTCCCCTCTGTAGCAGTCCAGTTTCATCGTTCACGACACCACTGCAAACAGCGACGGTGGGCGTCATACGCCGTACATGTAGTGGGCACCGTGAGACCAATTTTTCTTCAGCCAAGTGCCTGAAATGGTTCCAACAGACACAGGAGTGTAACGATGGCGCAACCTGTCTCTGAATGGCGGACAACGAAGCAGTTAAAGTACATCGTGCTTGTCGGGCGATCAGGCGATCCTCCCTGCTGGTGGTCTGTAGGGGGCGTCCAGAGCCCGGTCACCTTGTGTACCCTCATACATCCACTGGTCTTAACACCTACTAACAGTCAAGTCAGACGCTTCTCTCTATTGGTGGTCTGTAGGGCCCTCACACACCCACTTGTCCCAATACCCTCTAACAGTCTGGTCAGACGCTCCTCTCCACTGGTGGTTTGTCGGGGGGTTCCTGAGCCCGGTCACCTTGTGTGCCCTCACACATCCCCTGGTCCCAACACTCCCTAACAGTCTGGTCAGACGCTCCTCTCTACTGGTGGTCCTTCGGGGGTCCTGAGCCTGGTCACCTTGTGTGCCCTCACACACCCACTGGTCCCAACACCCTCTAACAGTCTGGTTATACGCTCCTCTGCACTGGTGGTCTGTAGGGCGCATCTTGAGCCCGGTCAACTTGTGTGCCCCCATCCACCGGTCCCAACACTCCCTAACAGTCTGGTCAGACGCTCCTCTCTACTGGTGTTCTGTAGGGGGCGTCCTGAGCCCAGTCACCTTGTGTGCCCTCACACATCCACTGGTCCAACACCTCCTAACAGTCTGGTCAGACACTCCTCTCTACTGGTGGTCTGTAGGAGCGTCCTGAGCCCAGTCACCTTGTGCGCCCTCACACATCCACTGGTCCCAACACCTCCTAACAGTCTGGTCAGATGCTCCTCTCTACTGGTGGTCTGTAGGGGGCGTCCTGAGCCCGGTCACCTTGTGTGCCCTCACACATCCACTGGTGCCAACACTCCCTAACAGTCTGGTCAGACGCTCCTCTCTACTGGTGGTCTGTAGGGGGCGTCCTGAGCCCGGTCACCTTGTGCGCCCTCACACATCCACTGGTGCCAACACTCCCTAACAGTCTGGTCAGACGCTCCTCTCTACTGGTGGTCTGTAGGGGGCGTCCTGAGCCCGGTCACCTTGTGTGCCCTCACACATCCACTGGTGCCAACACCTCCTAACAGTCTGGTTAGAACAGCCGGTGGGGGACAATTCATGGATACGACCATCCAGCTTCTCACATCCCAATAATGTTCCCCTCTCTGACTCTGGTAACGGGGTGAAATCTCTTCTCTGCGTCGTAGAGGCGTCTAGTGGTCAACAAGCTCTACACAAGCGGAAGAAGAGGTCACTACACACAAGGAGCCTCCGAGAGCCTTTTATTGGCCAAGGGCAGAACCACTTTTAGGCTGGGTTCACACGGGGCGTATTTTCGTCGGAAATCTCGCGGTTTGGCAGCAGCAAAAACCGCAAGATTTCCGCCGGGAGAACCGCCGCGGTTTAAGCCGCGGCGGCTTTGAAGCGGCCCGGCCGCATGCATTTCCGTTGCGGCCGGCTCTCCCATAGAGGAGAACGCGGCCGTAACATAAATAAACAAAAAAACGAATGTAAATAGACATGCTGCTGCTTATGAAACCGCGGCTGTGGCCGCCGCAGCCGCGGTTTCAACCGGATTTACCGCAGCGGATTAGCTGTCCCGTGTGGACGAGGTTTCGGGGAAACCTCGTCCACATGGCTGGCTAATCCCGAGATTAGCGGCTGCGGGCGGTTTTGCCGAGGGCGGATCTGCTGCGGCAGAACCGTGGCAAATCCGCCCTGTGTGAATCCAGCCTTAAGGTCTCCGGTGACAAGACCGTTCATCTAATCACCACAACTCTCCTCATTTGTATATCTGCCTGAGATGGAACCGCAGGACGGGTTTTGTAGCAAAACAACTTCTGGGTATGGGATTATATTATATAACTTAACCCCAAGGCATTGTCCCGTGACGAATCCTCTGAGCAACACTGCCAACAATGAAGCCCCCTACAAACTGTTCATTGTGCGGTTCTACATACTGCGGCCCCAGCGTATTAATAGTGTCTGCTGTATAACATACACTGAAACAATGAGTAATCTGCAAGGTGCATCTGCGGGACAAGAATTGATAAAAGTCCCCCAGGGTATCAGCGGATCGTCACAGCCCCCCCCCCTCCACTGTATCAGCGGATCGTCACAGCCCCCCCCCCTCTCCAGGGTATCAGTGGATCGTCACAGCCCCCCCCTCTCCAGGGTATCAGCGGATCGTCACAGCCCCCCCCCCCTCCAGGGTATCAGCGGATCGTCACAGCCCCCCCCCCCTCCAGGGTATCAGCGGATCGTCACAGCCCCCCCCCTCCAGGGTATCAGCGGATCGTCACAGCCCCCCCCCCCTCCAGGGTATCAGCGGATCGTCACAGCCCCCCCCCCCTCCAGGGTATCAGCGGATCGTCACAGCCCCCCCCCCCTCCAGGGTATCAGCGGATCGTCACAGCCCCCCCCCCCTCCAGGGTATCAGCGGATCGTCACAGCCCCCCCCCCCTCCAGGGTATCAGCGGATCGTCACAGCCCCCCCCCCCTCCAGGGTATCAGCGGATCGTCACAGCCCCCCCCCCTCCAGGGTATCAGCGGATCGTCACAGCCCCCCCCCCTCCAGGGTATCAGCGGATCGTCACAGCCCCCCCCCCCTCCAGGGTATCAGCGGATCGTCACAGCCCCCCCCCCCCTCCAGGGTATCAGCGGATCGTCACAGCCCCCCCCCCCCTCCAGGGTATCAGCGGATCGTCACAGCCCCCCCCCCCCTCCAGGGTATCAGCGGATCGTCACAGCCCCCTCCCCCCCAGGGTATCAGCGGATCGTCACAGCCCCCTCCCCCCCAGGGTATCAGCGGATCGTCACAGCCCCCCCCCCCCCAGGGTATCAGCGGATCGTCACAGCTCCCCAGGGTATCAGCGGATTGTTACAGTCCTCGCCCCCCCCTTCCCCAGTGTATCAGCGGATTGTTACAGTCCTCGCCCCCCCTTCCCTAGTGTATCAGCGGATTGTTACAGTCCTCGCCCCCCCTTCCCTAGTGTATCAGCGGATTGTTACAGTCCTCGCCCCCCCTTCCCCAGTGTATCAGCGGATTGTTACAGCCCCCGCCCCCCCTTCCCCAGTGTATCAGCGGATTGTTACAGCCCCCGCCCCCCCTTCCCCAGTGTATCAGCGGATTGTTACAGTCCCCCCCCCCCAGTGTATCAGTGGATTGTTACAGTCCCCCCCCCCCAGTGTATCAGTGGATTGTTACAGTCCCCCCCCCCAGTGTATCAGTGGATTGTTACAGTCCCCCCCCCCAGTGTATCAGTGGATTGTTACAGTCCCCCCCCCCAGTGTATCAGTGGATTGTTACAGTCCCCCCCCCAGTGTATCAGTGGATTGTTACAGTCCCCCCCCCCAGTGTATCAGTGGATTGTTACAGTCCCCCCCCCAGTGTATCAGTGGATTGTTACAGTCCCCCCCCCCCCCCAGTGTATCAGTGGATTGTTACAGCCCCCCCCCCCGCCAGTGTATCAGTGGATTGTTACAGTCCCCCCCCCCAGTGTATCAGTGGATTGTTACAGTCCCCCCCCCCCCCAGTGTATCAGTGGATCGTTACAGACCCCCCCCCCCCCCAGTGTATCAGTGGATTGTTACAGTCCCCCCCTCCCAGTGTATCAGTGGATTGTTACAGTCCCCCGCCCCCCCCTTCCCCAGTGTATCAGCGGATTGTTACAGTCCTCGCCCCCCCTTCCCCAGTGTATCAGCGGATTGTTACAGTCCTCGCCCCCCCTTCCCCAGTGTATCAGCGGATTGTTACAGTCCCCGCCCCCCCCTTCCCCAGTGTATCAGCGGATTGTTACAGTCCCCGCCCCCCCTTCCCCAGTGTATCAGTGGATTGTTACAGTCCCCCCCCCCTTCCCCAGTGTATCAGTGGATTGTTACAGTCCCCCCCCCCCAGTGTATCAGTGGATTGTTACAGTCCCCCCCCCCCCAGTGTATCAGTGGATTGTTACAGTCCCCCCCCCCAGTGTATCAGTGGATTGTTACAGTCCCCCCCCCCCAGTGTATCAGTGGATTGTTACAGTCCCCCCCCCAGTGTATCAGTGGATTGTTACAGTCCCCCCCCCAGTGTATCAGTGGATTGTTACAGTCCCCCCCCCAGTGTATCAGTGGATTGTTACAGTCCCCCCCCCCAGTGTATCAGTGGATTGTTACAGTCCCCCCCCCCCAGTGTATCAGTGGATTGTTACAGTCCCCCCCCCCCCAGTGTATCAGTGGATTGTTACAGTCCCCCCCCCCCCCCAGTGTATCAGTGGATTGTTACAGCCCCCCCCCCCGCCAGTTTATCAGTGGATTGTTACAGTCCCCCCCCCCCAGTGTATCAGTGGATTGTTACAGTCCCCCCCCCCCCCCAGTGTATCAGTGGATTGTTACAGTCCCCCCCCCCCCCAGTGTATTAGTGGATTGTTACAGTCCCCCCCTCCCAGTGTATCAGTGGATTGTTACAGTCCCCCCCCCCCCCCCCCCCCCCAGTGTATCAGCGGATTGTCACAGTCCCCCCCCCCAGTGTATTTTTGAGTGATACATAAAGTAAGATTCAGGAATACTAGTATTGGACATATTGATGCCCAGCTGGCATAGAGATGGCAGCAGTCCCTGAACCCAGCGCAGGGCAGTATCCCGACCAGTGGGCATTGTCTCCATCCCCGTGGACCTCTGTCTCCGGCTATTTATAGAGGGGGGCCCGCAGTCCCCCCTTTGGTGACAGAGGAATACTTTGCCCAGATATGGTCCTGCTCGGCACTTCACAAGACGCGGCGGCAGTTTGTAAGAAGAGAGTTTCCTTACCCGGCGGAGAAGGCTGCGGGCACCGGACGGGCGGCACTCGTCCCGACGAAGTCTTGTGAGGAGCTGCTGCCCAGGAGAAGATGCAACAGAGAACTCAGCAGCTGCTGCCGCGGGAGCCCGGCTAGGAGGCGCTGCGCTGCCAATCACGTGACGTCAGCCGCGGCTCCTCTGCTGGGGGCGGCTGCCGGCAGGTGAATGTGAGGGGCGGCGGCGGAGCCGCTTATCATGTGTCCGCATGGAGATGTGTATGAACTACAAGCTGTGGCTGTAGTAGTGAGGAGAGCGGGGCGAACTACTGCCGGCCGAGCTCCATCACCGCCGGTACTGTCACATCAACTCCGGCCGTCTACTATACCCCCTAACCGTGCACTGACTGGATAGAGACCTGTACTATACCCCCTAACCGTGCACTGACTGGATGGAGACCTCTACTATACCCCCTAACCGTGCACAGACTGGATGGTGCCCTCTACTATACCCCCTAACCGTGCACTGACTGGATGGAGACCTCTACTATACCCCCTAACCGTGCACTGACTGGATGGAGACCTCTACTATACCCCCTAACCGTGCGGGATGGAGACCTCTACTATACCCCCTAACCGTGCACTGACTGGATGGAGACCTCTACTATACCCCCTAACCGTGCGGGATGGAGACCTCTACTATACCCCCTAACCGTGCACTGACTGGATGGAGACCTCTACTATACCCCGTAACCGTGCACTGACTGGATGGAGACCTCTACTATACCCCCTAACCGTGCAGGATGGAGACCTGTACTATACCCCCTAACCGTGCACTAACTGGATGGAGACCTGTACTATACCCCCTAACCGTGCACTGACTGGATGGTGCCCTCTGCTATACCCCCTAACCGTGCACTGACTGGATGGAGACCTCTACCATACCCGCTAACCGTGCACTGACTGGATGGTGCCCTCTGCTATACCCCCTAACCGTGCACTGACTGTATGAAGACCTCTACTATACCCCCTAACCGTGCGCACTGACTGGATGGAGACCTGTACTATACCCCCCTAACCGTGCGGGATGGAGACCTCTACTATACCCCCTCATGGTGTACAGACTGGATGGTGCCCTCTACTATACCCCCTAACCGTGCACTGACTGGATGGAGACCTCTACTATACCCCCTAACCGTGCGCACTGACTGGATGGAGACCTCTACTATACCCCCTAACCGTGCACTGACTGGATGGAGACCTCTACTATACCCCCTAACCGTGCGCACTGACTGGATGGAGACCTGTACTATACCCCCCTAACCGTGCGCACTGACTGGATGGAGACCTCTACTATACCCCCAACCGTGCGCACTGACTGGATGGAGACCTCTACTATGCCCCCTAACCGTGCACTGACTGGATGGAGACCTCTACTATACCCCCTAACCGTGCACTGACTGGATGGAGACCTGTACTATACCCCCCTAACCGTGCGGGATGGAGACCTCTATTATACCCCCTCATGGTGTACAGACTGGATGGTGCCCTCTACTATACCCCCTAACCGTGCACTGACTGGATGGAGACCTCTACTATACCCCCTAACCGTGCACTGACTGGATGGAGACCTCTACTATACCCCCTAACCGTGCGCACTGACTGGATGGAGACCTCTACTATACCCCGTAACTGTGCACTGACTGGATGAAGACCTCTACTATACCCCCTAACTGTGCGCACTGACTGGATGGAGACCTCTACTATACCCCCTAACCGTTCGCACTGACTGGATGGAGACCTGTACTATGCCCCCTAACCGTGCACTGACTGGATGGAGACCTCTACTATACCCCCTAACCGTGCACTGACTGGATGGAGACCTGTACTATACCCCCCTAACCGTGCGGGATGGAGACCTCTACTATACCCCCTCATGGTGTACAGACTGGATGGTGCCCTCTACTATACCCCCTCATGGTGTACAGACTGGATGGTGCCCTCTACTATACCCCCTAACCGTGTACTAACTGGATGGTGCCCTCTACTATACCCCCTAACCGTGCACTGACTGGATGGTACCCTCTACTATACCCCCTAACTGTGCACTGACTGGATGGTGCCCTCTGCTATACACCCTTATGGTGTACTAACTGGATGGTGCCCTCTACTATACCCCCCCTAACCGTGCACTGACCGACTGGATGGAGACCTCTACTATACCCCCCTAACCGTACACTGACTGGATGGTGCCCTCTACTATACCCCCTCATGGTGTGCTGACTGCATGGTGCCCTCTACTATACCCCCTTATGGCGTACTGACTGGATAGTGCCCTCTACTATACCCCCTCATGGTGTGCTGACTGCATGGTGCCCTCTACTATACCCCCTTATGGCGTACTGACTGCATGGTGCCCTCTACTATACCCCATCATGGTGTACTGACTGGATGGTGCCCTCTACTATACCCCCTCATGGTGTACTAACTGGCTGGTGTCCTCTACTGTACCCCCTAACCATGCACTGACTGGAAGGTGCCCTCTACTATACCCCATCATGGTGTACTGACTGGATGGTGCCCTCTACTATACCCCTCATGGTGTACTGACTGCATGGTGCCCTCTACTATACCCCCCCATGGTGTACTGACTGCATGGTGCCCTCTACTATACCCCCTCATGGTGTACTGACTGCATGGTGCCCTCTTCTATACACTTATGGTGTACTGACTGGATGGTGCCCTCTACTATACCCCATCATGGTGTACTGACTGGATGGCGCCCTCTACTATACCCCCTCATGGTGTACTAACTGGCTGGTGCCCTCTACTCTACCCCCTAACCATGCACTGACTGGAAGGTGCCCTCTACTATACCCCCTCACGGTGTACTAACTGGATGGTGCCCTCTACTATACCCCATCATGGTGTACTGACTGGATGGTGCCCTCTACTATAAACCCTCATGGTGTACTGACTGCATGGTGCCCTCTACTATACCCCCTCCTGGTGTACTAACTGCATGGTGCCCTCTACTATACCCCCTCATGGTGTACTGACTGCATGGTGCCCTCTACTATACCCCCTCCTGGTGTACCAACTGCATGGTGCTCTCTACTATACCCCCTCATGGTGTACTGACTGGATGGTGCCCTATACTATACCCCCGCATGGTGTACTGACTGGATGGTGCCCTATACTATACCCCCTCATGGTGTACTGACTGGATTCTGCCCTCTACTATACCCCCTCATGGTGTACTGACTGGATTCTGCCCTTTACTATACCCCCTCATGATGTACTGACTGGATAGTGCCCTCTACTATACCCCCTAACCATGCACTAACTGGAAGGTGCCCTCTACTATACCCCCTAACCATGCACTAACTGGAAGGTGCCCTCTACTATACCCCCTAACCATGCACTGACTGGATGGTGCCCTCTACTATACACCCTCATGGTGTACTGACTGCATGGTGCCCTCTACTATACACCCTCATGGTGTACTGACTGCATGGTGCCCTCTACTATACCCCCTCCTGGTGTAGTGACTGGATGGTGCCCTCTACTATACCCCCTCCTGGTGTACTGACTGGATGGTGCCCTCTACTATACACCCTCATGGTGTACTGACTGGATGGTGCCCTCTACTATACCCCCTCATGGTGTACTAACTGCATGGTGCCCTCTACTATACCACCTCCTGGTGTACTAACTGCATGGTGCCCTCTACTATACCCCCTCATGGTGTACTGACTGGATGGTGCCCTATACTATACCCCCTCATGGTGTACTGACTGGATGGGGCCCTATACTATACCCCCTCATGGTGTACTGACTGGATAGTGCCCTCTACTATACCCCCTAACCATGCACTGACTGGAAGGTGCCCTCTACTATACCCCCTAACCATGCACTGACTGGAAGGTGCCCTATACTATACCCCCAAACCATGCACTGACTGGATGGCGCCCTCTACTATACCCTCTCATGGTGTGCTGACTGGATGGTGCCCTCTACTCTACCCCCTCATGGTGTGCTGACTGGATGGTGCCCTCTGTTACAGCCCCTCATGGTGTGCTGACTGGATGGTGCCCTCTACTCTACCCCCTCCTGGTGTACTGACTGGATGGTGCCCTCTACTCTACCCCCTCATGGTGTGCTGACTGGATGGTGCCCTCTATTACAGCCCCTCATGGTGTGCTGACTGGATGGTGCCCTCTACTATACCCCCTCATGGTGTGCTGACTGGATGGTGCCCTCTACTATACCCCCTGATGGTGTGCTGACTGGATGGTGCCCTCTACTATTCCCCCTCATGTTTTGTTTGTCGTTCTTCCTATGCAGGACTAAAAAACGTTGTTGGCTCGTTCACTTATCATTCAGTTAAAATAGCAATCGTTCATTCATTCATTCATACCGTGATTGTGAACAACGGAACTATTTCTCGCCTGAACGAGCCAACGATGTATCTGCCTGTATAAATCGGCTGCATGGACCCTCGTCTAAATGGACCCCTAGGCCGGGGGCACACGTGGCGGATCTGCCATGGGTCTTCAATGTGAACCCTCCACACGGAAATTAAGCGGATGAGATTTTGAGAACCGCAGCCGCACGCTACAGAAAACCTCCTCACAAGACCGGCGCAGAAACTGACATGCGGTGCGGCATTTAATTGTAGAATTTACCTCTTCCCAATGAGGGGGTGAATTCTGCACCAAAATCCGCATTAAAACCTGCACCAAATGATGGGAGTTTTGACTCAGACTTTAGGTGTTTCACACGGACTACAGAATCACACGATTGTGTAGTGATGCAACATCACATGTATGTGAGGCTCACGGGTTCCTTCACATAAGATGCTTTGTAGCCTGAAAGAACCCATTGGAATCCATCAGCCTCACATACATGCGATTTGCAGCGATGACTTTGTAGCCCGTGTGAAAGATGCCTTATGCTGCGGGTCTGCTGTGGAATGTCTGCCCCGCGTGAACCCAGCCTTAACCCTTTCCAATCCACATTCATATCTTCCTGCATAGCTCTGATGTTGGGCGAGATCTGACACATTTCTAACACTAGGCAGGGCAGCACAGCTCCAATGTCTGAGGCTGTTCTGCAGATCTCTATTACACTATGCAGGACAGTGCAGCTCCGCAGCTCTGTCCTGCATGGTGTAATATAGATATGCAAGGCTGTCCTGCAAACTCTATTCATTTCTAAATTCCCTAATTCTGTCTATTATATAAATGTGCTTCACTGTTCTGAGCCCTTAGGGCAGTGTTTCCCAACCTTTTCAGCCTTGGGACACCCCTGGGAAAAAATTATTACGGTGCGACACCCCTACCAAAAGAGGGTGTGGTCAGGGGTGTGGCTTATTACAACATATGATTTTTACCTCCATCGTTATAAATAGGACAGGGCTGTTTAAAAACACACAGGGAGGAACTCAGGAGCGCTGGATGGGCTATTGATATACATTATATTTAAAATGAACATGTTGTGGAATTAAATCTGGCACCACATGTCAATATCCACAGGGGTTTTGTACAGATTGTTTCCACACCATGTGAATGATTCACTTTGCTGCTACAGCTACTATAAATTCCACAACTAATCCACCCCATATAGTAATAGCAACCCCACCCATGTTGGTGGCCCCAGTAGTCATAGCAACCCCCTATATTGGTGGCCCCAATAGTAATAGCGACCCCCTATATTGATGGCCCCAGTAGTAATAGCGACCCCCTATATTGATGGCCCCAGTAATAATAGCGACCCCCTATATTGGTGGCCCCAGTACTAATAGCAACCCCTTATATTAGTGGCCCCAGTAGTAATAGCGACCCCCTATATTGGTCCCAGTAGTAATGGTGATCCCCACAGTGGCCCCAGTAGTAATAGCGATCCCCTATATTGGTGGCCCCAATAGTCATAGCGACCCCCTATATTGATGGCCCCAGTAGTAATAGCAACCCCCTATATTGGTGGCCCCAGTACTAATAGCAACCCCTTATATTAGTGGCCCCAGTAGTAATAGCGACCCCCTATATTGGTCCCAGTAGTAATGGTGATCCCCACAGTGGCCCCAGTAGTAATAGCGACCCCCTATATTGATGGCCCCAGTAGTAATAGCGACCCCCTATATTGGTGGCCCCAGTACTAATAGCAACCCCCTATATTGGTTCCAGTAGTAATGGTGATCCCCACAGTGGCCTCGGTAGAAACTATTGTGGCCCCGGTAGTAATAGGTGACCCCCTATTGCGGCCCCTGTGGCACAGATAGTATTTCAGAAAATACCACTTTGGAGGTCCTTGCTCTAAACATATAGCTTAGGTCCCTGAAATAGTTCTTAAAAACCTTCCACCTACCTCTAACTTTGTCAGTGGTGCTAATGTGCACCCTGACCACTGGGTCCTCACCAGAACAGAATTCTTTATAGAGATCAGAGCTCTGTTTTATGATATAGATCTATGAATCTTATGCTTCCCTTAGGATGCATTCACACCGGTGAGAACGAGTCACGCCTAACATTCTCGGGCACAACTCGCACAGTACATAGACACTCCGTCCGTGTGCTTACACATCTGCGTGTTCTTTTCACAAAAAAAGAACATGCTGTGGCATTTACATCTCGCAGCGTTGCTGCAAGAGAAAAATCGCCCGTGTACATACACCCGCTACAAGTAATGGCTTGTATTTTCATGCGAACACACAAAACTCGCACAACTTTCTCACCCATGTGAATGCACCCTTACTCAGAAATCCAGTAAAATGAACGAAATGCCATGTGTTCATCAGCCACTAGAGGGAGCTCCCTGGATAGGTTTGTATACAGATCCAGTTGAATTCAGTAATAAATCAGTCTGCAGTCCCCATCCTTTGGCCAAAAAAAAAAAAATCGCTGTCTGTCCTATTGTTTCGAGCCCCTTGCAACGCGTTGCCTATTATTTTTAATGGGGGCAATCAAACACATTGTATGCTGTGTGATGTTTCCCACTGAAATCAATGGGAAGCACTTCACATTCCTCCGACGTGCGTGAAACCAGCGCCGGAGGATCGGAATTTCACAGAAGTGATGCGTGGCATTTTTACATGAAAAATCCCTTGCATCTGTGGGTAAAATGCATGTTGACAAGCGCGATATTATATAGGGTTTCTCGGCCCAATATCACGCTCAGCCGTGTAAAAGTAGCCTAAGGATATACATTTTATGTGTTATTCACAAGAAACGGATGGAGCGTTCATCCTCTGAACAGACCGGACTCTGACCTTCTCTACATTGTTCAATGATGCCACCTATTGGAAAAATAAAAGAACGCAGCTTGTAATAGAAGCGACTGTATTCAGTACGAAGCATAACAATCAGCGGATATGAACAGTATTTGGAAATAAAAACAGCATCAAGAACATTTTTTAACTGCGCAATATTTTTTTTCAATCAAAAATTAACAAAGTTGAAAAGTTTTATTAGCAATGTGAACATTTTCCTAACTTTGTTACAGAAATATATTTGTCCATACTAGAGATGAGCGAACATACTCGTTTCAAGTAATTACTCGATCGAGCACCGCGATTTTTGAGTACTTCAGTACTCAGGTGAAAAGATTCGGGGGGCGCCGGGGGGAGGCGTGGCGGCGCGGGGGGTAGGAGCGGGGAACAGGGGGGAGCCCTCTCTCTCTCCCTCTCCCCCCCACTCCCCGCTGCAACCCCCCACTCACCCACGGCGCCCCCCGAATCTTTTCACCCGAGTACAGAAGTACTCGAAAATCGCGGTGCTCGTGGCGACAAAGGGGCGTGGCCGAGTACGCTCGCTCATCTCTAGACTCCATACCAATCTTATACAGCCATGTCATGGCTATTGATAAGTACAGGCACATTACTCGCAGTAAACCTGAAAGGGATTGTGTGACATGGACAACCCCTACTTACATTATACTGCCAGAACTCTATGATCAATCATTATTGCTATGGAAAGGTGGAAAATGTGTATTTTGCTGCAGGGGAAATTAAGCATTACAGAACATCCAATAGAGGTCCCTTCCAACTCTACAATTCTATGAGGGTGATCAATGAGTGGAACAGGTTGCCATGGGAGGTGGCGAGTTCTTCTTCAATAGAAGTCTTCAAACAAAGGCTGGACAGACATCTGTCTGGGATAATTTTGCAGCAAACCAGACCTGACCTAGGATAGGGAGTAGCGGAAAAGCAGCTGGTTGTCATGGTGCTGCTCTCCTCCCAGGAAAAAATGTGATTCCGGTGCGGTTCTCCACTGGAAAAAAGGGCAGTTGTCAAGTTTGTGATGTCAGTCTGTATACAGACCAAGGCCAGTGCCGGACAAAATAATAAAACAAAAATGGGAAAAATATTAAACATTTCTTTCCCCTGAAGTGCAGTGCGGTACCTCAGTGCAGATGTTAAATGGTGGGAAGGAGGCTGAATTAACGGTGAAAACATGGAACAGTCTATTTTCTTACAATGAGAACAGACTTCGGCTTTTCAGTGCAGTTCTAGAGTTACTTCACTTTAAAGCGTATTTCAGAGTTACATTACGTTACTTAGAGGTAGACCGTTTCCTGAACAGTTAGCAGTACTATCAGAACACGTGCAATGACACTGGCGGCCCAGGGACCTTTTGCGCTTTCCGTTTTTTGGTAATCCAGCAGCTCACCTTTTTGTAAATTGTGGAGACAGGCTGAAATTTCAGATCTTTTTACATCTGTTCAGTCTACAAAGACAAAATATGAAGTTCTTGTTCCTGGATGAACCCATAGCTTTTTTCCACATGGAATGCACCTACTGTCCCCAGAAATAATGATTGGTAATAAGACGCTCCTTCCGTCTGTGGTGGCACAGTTGTCTCGCGTGTCAGTTTGTTGAAATATTCCCTTCTTAGGTTTGAGGGGTAAAGAAGGATGGATGCCTAGTGGCTAGTAAGAAGGTTCTTATGGCGTATTATTTTGTATAGGGAGAGACGCATTTCCCCATTGTTTAGCCGGAATTCTGGAATAGCTGCAGAAACTGTGGTGGTAAATCTAGTAGTAACAGATGCAATAGATAAACTAGCAAAAGAGGCAATAAGCGTCTCGATTGTCTTTAGTTAAAGACTTGAAGGGTGCAACTGGACATGACATTCCTTTAGGAGCAATGGTAGACCCGTCATTAGAAACATATTCAGACTTAACATTGGATGACGCGATTTCATGAGCGTTTTCATTTGCAATCGACTGCGGGTAATCAGGCATATACATAAAGGTGCCTGGTGGTCTGTGAGGTTTACGTTTAAAGGGGTTGTCCGGTCACACAGGAGGAAATTGGTTTATATTAGTAATGCTTTCCTTTCACTAACCATTGTGAAGCACAGCATACAGGGGCTCAAAACACCAGGAATATTAGCTATAATGTCTGTTTCTTACTTTGTAAACTGATGTTGAAAGTAGTATGATGGCGCCGTTGTGCTGCAATGCCCTGCGCCTCCCCCCTCTGTATGCGAACTCCCGATGAGGGTAGTTCCGACCTCGCACAGCTCCCGCCCACCTCCATTGAACTAATAGACAGAGGAGGTGGGCCAGGAGAGACTAAGTTCACTCTACAGTACAGGATGTTCTCCTGCTGTAGAGTGAGCTTAGAGGAGATGGGACCTCGGCGGGGCCAGGAGAGACTGTCTACTAGTTCAATAGAGGTGGATCATGTGTGATACAGCAGCACTGCAGATGTATCACAAATGGTCGGCTTGTATATGTCTGCAGAGCTGCTGTATCTAAGCAGATCCTGTGTGGTATGTCAGCTGAGCAGATGTATCACACAGGATCGGCTTAGATACATCAGCTCAGCAGACAGTATCACACATACTAGGTACCCCCAGCAGTAATAGTGGCCCCCCACAGTTGCCCTAGCAGTAATACTGACCTCTCACAGTTGCCCTAACAGTAATACTCACCCCCCCCCACAGTTGCCTCAGCAGCCAGCAGTAATACTGACCCCCCCCCCCACAGTTGCCCCAGCAGTAATTGTGACCCCCAACAGTTTCCCCAGCAGTAATACTAGCCCCCAACAGTTGCCCCAGCAGTAATACCGACCTCCAATAGTATTACTGCTGGGGCAACTGTGGGGGGGTCATTATTACTGCTGGAAAAACTGGGGGGGGGGGGTCACTATTACTAGTGGGGGCAACTAGCATGTGTGATACTGTCTGCCGAGCTGATGTATCTAAGCCGATCCTGTGTGATACATCTACTCAGCTGACGTACCACACAGGATCTGCTTAGATACAGCAGCTGAGCAGATGTATCACACAGCATCTGCTTAGATTCATCTGCTCAGCAGACGTATCACACAGGATCGGCTTAGATACATCTGCTCAGCAGACGTATTAAAGCCGATCATGGGTGACACATCTGCAGAGCTGCTTTATCTAAGCATATCCTCTGTGGTATGGCAGCTGAGCAGATGTATCGCACAGGATTGGCATAGATACATCAGCTCGGCAGATAGTATTACACACATGATAGTTGCCTCAGCCGTAAGTGACCCCCACAGTTGCCCCAGCAGTAATACTGACCCCAAATAGTTGCCCCTGCAGTAATACTGACCCCCCCCTGTTAACTCAGGAAACTTAAAGTTCCCCCTTTGCGCTTTTATGAGAAACTAGCTTGTTACTTGTGATTTCTTCCGTGTGGAATTTGTATTTTTTTTAATCCAATCTGTGTTTTGCTGTATATTGAAACGTAAAAAGTGGAAATAGTGAAAGTAATGTAACTGCGATCTGCAGTCTGAACAGTTCTGTACGTTTTTGGTCTTGTCATCTTTTGCTAGGATATAAAGGCTTTGTGGGCTGTATACACGAGCCGCCACATACAGTTGCCAATTATAAAAATGTGTTTTTTCTAAATGTATACCTGCTACCTTAAGGCCGGCTTCACACTGGCGATAGCCTACCTTGCGTTGCGAGAGTGAGTGAAAATCAAACCAATGATTTTCAATGATTTCATTCTCATTTGCGATGCCTTCACTGCACACTCATAGTGCTAAGAAAAACCTGCGCTTTCGCCCATTGAAAGCATAGGCAGTACATCGAGCGGGGACCAAGGAATCCCCTGCCACAGAGGTCTACAATGCTATCCGATTGCTTTAAAATATGAGCCCTTCCCTGAAAATCATCCCTAGCTGTAAAGAAAAAAATATATAACTCACGTAAACGAGCTGTCCGGCTCTTCTGTCCATCCCCGGCAGTCATCTCATGTCTTCTGGAGGCCAGGGAAAGAAAAATCCCTGCCTCCAGAAAGCGCTGCCTCTGATTGGCTGAGCGCTGTAACCAATCAGAGGCAACACCCAGCTGTCATTAAATGACAGCTGAGCGCTGCATGTGATTGGTCACAGTGCTCAGCCAATCACAGGCAGCGCTCAGCCATTCATTGATGACTGCCGGGGATGTACAGAAGAGCCAGACAGCTCGTCTAGGGGAGTTAAATTTTTTTAAAACTTTTCTTTAGAGCTAGGGATGATTTTCATGGAAGGGCTTAGATTTCAAGCCCTTCCCCCAAAATCTGGGGGTTCCCTGCAACTCATTCCTTTCAATGGGGTGGCAGCAGCACTGGCCCGATTGAAAGCAATGGGATAGCATTGCAGACTTCTGCCTCAGCTGTGACAGGGGATTCCTTCATCCCTGCAGGAATGAAAGAATCTCCTGCCACAGCTGTGTCAGGAGAGCGCAATGTACTCCCTATGCTTTCACTGGGGCCAGCCCCATCTGGCGACAGCATAGATTTTTCTTAGCGCTGTTTGTGTGCAGGGAAGGAATCGCAAATGAGAATGAAACCATTGAAAATCATTGTTTTCATTTTCATGCGTTTTCACTCACTCTCGCAACACAAGATAGGCTATCGCCAGTGTGCAAGTGAAAACTGCGCTGTGATTGGTTGCTATTTGTTATACTGCTGAGGTAAAATAAAAGCTGCGCTGTAATTGGTTGCTATGGGCAAATCTTAATCTACGTTAATGTGTCTTTCGTTAAATTTTTTTTAATCTCGGACAACACCTGCTAGCTTAATAAACGCATACGTTCGGCAATGACATCTGCCCAGCTTATGATGTGCACCCTCTTTCCCTCCGCTAAACTTAATAATCACTTATGTGCGGCAAAGACATCTTTCCTCATGTGTCTGCCCGTTTGTGTAGGCCTAGCTTGTGATGTGCACCCCACTTCCCCTCCGCCTTGGCACAGCGTCAGAGCAGAGGTGCGTCTGAGCATCACTAAATAAATAAGTCTTGTCTCGCTCCCTAGAGAACTCTATACATTTTTTGGATAAAATCTAGCTTATGCCCTTCCTCAGGATGCAGCCATCTCCCTGCCAAATTTTAGCAAAATCGCTTCAGCGGTTTAGCCGTGAAAAGGCAACAGACAGGGTTACTTTCACATATAATATTAGTATGGATGAAGAATTATTCAATAGTGAGGAGACGCCATCTTGCCTGGACATGGCGCAGAGCAAATCTTCCATTTTATCAGCACCATTTTGGACATCTCTAGTGTGGCAAAAACTTGTAAACAGTCCTTCCTTACTGTATAAAACATTAAGCCACACATTTGTACTTTGTTTTCTGAAGAATACAGATATCCAACCTCAATTGCTTCCTTTAGCAAAATGACAAGCATTTTCAAAATGACTGATTAATGCCTGATCTCCTGGAACACTTTTAAGTCACTTATTAGGGTATAGAAACACATTTTCAAAGCACAAATTTTCATTTTGAGGTCCAGAACTTTTACTTGACCATGCGGTCTTAAAGGGCAGAAAAACAATTTCCTTGGCATATATGGAGCTGAAGAGCAATCCTGTTCGTGACGCCAAAGCCCTGCACCAAGCCAAACCCCACCTAGGAGTAACAGCAGCAGAAAAGAAGCTGGGTTGTCACAGTGGAGCTGCTGCTCCTCTCGGAGGAAAATATTCAGTTCCAGTGCAGCTCCACACAGGGGTAAAATGCAGTTGTCAAGTTTGTGACGCCAGTCCGTATAATAGGCCTAGACCTGTGCTGGATAAAATTAATAAAAATGAGAAAAATTTAAAACATTTATTTTTCCTAAAGTGTAGTGTGGTACCTCAGTGCAGATGTGAAATGGTGGGAAGGGACTCCAGGAGGCAGAACTAAAGGTGAAAATATGAAACAATTTATTTCTTTACATCAACAACAGACTTCAGCTTTCTTAGTGCAAATTCAGAGTTACTTTACTTTGAGGTTGATTTTCCTTAGACAATTCTTAGTACATATGCAGGCATGAAGTGCAGACTTTCTATCTAACTACAAATGGGCTCTGTTACAGTAAGTAAGCATGGGAATTCTTTCTGTCCTCTATGCTTTGCCCTCCCGCTTTTCTCTTTAGTTTCTTCTGTCGAGTATCGAGTTTCCTTTCTATTGCATTACAGTTATTTTAGGTTGTTTGCTGAATCTCTACTAGTACATTACAGTTACTTTAGCTTGTTTCCTATTCCTCTGATTTGGCCTCTTTTCTCTAGTCTGCTGAATTTCCTATTCGACTTTGGTTCCTTTTACTTTCCTAGACAGGTACTTTACAACTTTGGGATACTCACACTTTTTAGCTCCTTCCCACTGCACTAACTCAGCTCTTGCTTCTTGTTAGCACTCCATCCTCTTCCCAGTCTTCTCCTCTATTTCATACCAAGCTCCTATTAACCAACCCATGCATGGGACCTTTCTATCCATCAGAGGCTGTCTATCTCCAGCCTGTCTAACAAGTGCCTGTAAACTGGGCTGAGCTCTTCTAGGTGAGGTGTTTTTGAGTCACATTTACCACAGTTTATATTATGGAGTGTACAACTCCTGTACACTACAGTTTACTGATCTTGCATTGAGCAGGGGGTTGCACCTGATGACCCTGGAGGTCTCTCCCAACTCTAATATTCTATGATTCTCCAAAACACTAGGTACTTTTTGCATTAAAGGAGCGATCAAAAAGTAATGTGTACCCCAAAATAATAAACACTACCAAAAAAAACCACAAGATCTCACACAGCTGCATTGATGGCAAAATAACACTTTGGGCCTCGATAAGTTTTATTTTGAAAAACTAGTACATTTGAATTGCTGTAATCACATTGACTCGCAGAATAATGATAGTTTGTCATTTTTAGCACCCCGAAGACTGCAAAACCTAAACCCTAAAAATTGGAGAATTGAATTTTTTTCCCATTCTACACAACTTTTTGAAGAGTTTTCAGTACCAAACATCTTACAGACCTGAAGGTTTCCAGTTCAATCCCCGCGTGATTCAGGTAGCCGGCTCAAGGTTGACTTAGCCTTCCATCCTTCCGAGGTCGGTAAAATGAGAACCCAGATTGGTGGGGGGTAATAAGTAATAATTACCTGAAAGCGCTGCGGAATAAGTTGGCGCTATACAAATACCAAGATTATTTTATTTATTTTACAGTTAAAAAAAAAATAGAATTTCTCCTGCAAAAAAGTAAGCTCTTGTAAAGCTATGTCAACAAAAAATAAAAATGTTATGACTCTTGCAAAGCAGGGATGAAAAAATAAAACCAAAAACCACGAGGGCTCCTTCACACTGGTGATCGAGATATCGCCGCGAGAAAATCACGGCAAAAATCGTAATTTTGCTCATGAGATATCCGAATGCCAGCAATGCTTTTTCTTGCAAAAACATTGCTGCAGCTTGCAATTCTCTTGCGATAGACCACGTTAAATGTTAAAGACGCATCGCATGAAAACTGCTAGATCGTGCGTTCTGGGTGTAACATCACAAGCACACCTGTCCGTCCTATTTAAAGTGACACAGTCCATTAAATTATATTTCTTCTGCCATAGTCAGTCATGTTGGGTGTAGTTTTTTTTTTTCACCTTCAGTTCAACTAGGGACACATGGTAGCCTAGAACTCTAACATTGTATCTAATCACATGACGACAGTGTTGGTCCATCCCATTTACTGAGAAGAGATGTCAGGCAGGTTAATGGTCATCCTCATTAATTCCAGGAGCCGCACCAGGAACGTTTTCTACAAGGACTTCTGCCAAGAAATGTCAAACTGGTAAGCGTCCACTTAACAGTTGCATAAGAATCACTAAGGCATAGTAAATCTCATTACTGTATTACGGTAAAGCTACTTAGTGCGGAAAAGTGCATGAATTACCTCCGTCTTCTATTTTAAGCTGGACATTAAACACAATCTATCCACTACTTAGCGCTGGTCCTCTGTCAGTAAGCCCTTGGGAGACACACGTTTATCATCTAGTAATATATATATCTAAAAAAAATTTTTTTTTTAAATTTACTCCCTATTTTTGCATGAACAATCTGAAGAGCGCGCTGGGATGATTATTAAACAATTTTACTATAGAAACTATATTTAATCTAGGAGTTGAGTGGTCCATACATTGAGTTATGTACTTCTCTTGTCCTAATCCTGACTCGCACCCAGTATTAAAGCCCAGAGCCGCATCCACTTTATACATGCAGTAATTCAATTTTTGTTCCATAGACAGTTTTATCAAAATATTCCCAGTTTTCTACACCAGAAAACCGGATGCTGAGATTCAATAGCAGCAAAAGCCCCGTGCCTAATAAGCTTATGTTCAATCCGAATTTTCTCCGCAGACTCTGCCTGTACAACCATGACAGAAATCTACAGATATTTTGCCGCGGGTTTAGCCTCATCAATGGACAAAATCTGAATGTAGAATTCAACCATGTTCCTGCAGGGTCGCCATCAAGAATGGACATGTCCCTTTCACCTTTTTTGACATGTTAGATGGACACCGACAGGAACCTCAATGAGGTATCAAAGCAGCCTAAAAGGTCCTTTTACACACAACAATGGCTTTTGAGCGATAACTGTTGCGTTTAAAAGTGCCCATCTTTCACTTTTCTGCTAAACAATGATTTTATGTTCAGCATAAAATCCATCGTTCGGCAGAAGAGCTGATAGCAGGACTTCACGCGGTGTTCTCTGTGGGGAGCTTTGATAACATTATCTTAGCTGTCAGTCTCATGGCAGAACAAAGGGAATGTATTCAGAGAACAGACCACCAGCTGTTCTTTGAATATGGCTCCCAGCAGCTCACACGCATTAATAAGCTACTAATTGGCATTAGTACCAATTAGTAGTTTATGCAAAATTGTCGCTCAAAAGCCATCAAGAATTCAGATATAAACTCTTTTTATTATGGCAGGCTTAAAGTGGTTGCTCAACTATCCAGGACAACAATACCTGATGGCTGGGTGCACTACCTGGACTCCTGCTCACCAGTATGCAGTCAGTGTGTACAGAGCCAGAAGTTGGTATACAAACCAGGATCACTGCAAATAATTAAATAGGATGAGTGCCTACAAATGTATGGAGCGGTCAGCTTCTGGCTCAATACATACCAATAGCAGCCTGGAAAACAGTTGTTTATCGCAGGGGGCCTGAATGGTATACCTTGACAATCAACTATCCATTGATAGCGCATCAACAGTTGGAGTAACCACATTTTTATTTATTTTTTTCAAAATGTACAGAATAAGCAAATCGTAGGCATTTTTGCAATAAAACCTATTGCAAAAATGCTTATATTAACCTAGTCTGTCCATCGATACATTACATTACATGTACCCCCAAAAACACTGCAGTTTGCCACACAAAGAGCAAGACCATGCATGTTGATGGAAAAAAAAGTAATGGCTTTTGAACAATGGAGATAAAAATCCCTAAAAAAATAAATAAATAAAAAAGTTTGGTTTCATCCTTATGGCCAAAATAAGCCGTGTTCTTAAGAGGGTAATAAGTGGACAACCCCTTTAATAATAGGACAATGGGTAATAAGTGGACAACCCCTTTAATAATAGGACAATGGGTAATATGTGGACAACCCCTTTAATAATAGGACAATGGGTAATATGTGGACAACCCCTTTAATAATAGGACAATGGGTAATCAGTGGACAACCCCTTTAATAATAGGACAATGGGTAATCAGTGGACAACCCCTTTAATAATAGGACAATGGGTAATAAGTGGACAACCCCTTTAATAATAGGACAATGGGTAATAAGTGGACAACCCCTTTAATAATAGGACAATGGGTAATAAGTGGACACGCCATTAATGATGGGACAATGGGTAATAAGTGGACACGCCATTAATGATGGGACAATGGGTAATAAGTGGACACGCCATTAATGATGGGACAATGCTATAGACGCAGTTTCAGAACACAGCAGTCGGGCCATGCAGCTTGAAGCACTGTTGCTTTTTATTGTTAAATAAATGTTACAATCTGCATTATATTCCAACTTTTTACAACTACATTATTAAACAATGTGCAAATTTTCAGAAAATCAACTCCTTTAAACCGTGTAAACAAAATTACTCTGTTAAATATCTTTCACAGAAAACAAATTCAAGTTATTCAAAACTTTGTAACGTTCATCAAAAGTCAGAAGAGTGAACAAAGTGAACTTCTTAAAAAAGACTTCTAGTTGCACTTCAGTTATTGCTGAGAGATCTGCGGACTGCGGGGAAGATGCGTTAGGCAGACTTGGAGAGTTCAACCAGGTATTCGGACATGAGTTCATGAATCCAGATGTCGGTGTCGGGTAACGAGGTGTCCACGATGTAGGTCACCACCTTCCGATCCCAGGGGTTGGGGCTCTCGTGGATCTCCTGGATTAGCGCCACCAGTGGCTTATTCTCCACATGGTTCCTGAACACAATCGCAGCTTCCTCAGACCACTGGTCACACTTGACACCTAGCAAGACAAGTCAATAGAGTTTACAGCAATATCCTCCATTATGTGAGCGGGTGTAACGCATTACCTGAGGCCGTGATAAAAGAAGGATGGAGGTAGGAGAGGTGCACTCCTGGGGCTTTATTTTGTGGATTTCTTCTGTCAATTGAGTTTTTGATATCAGTTTATTAGATTCTGTATGCCGCAGCGTGATCTTTTTGCCATCTCCGTCATGATCAGGGGATTTAGGAAAGCTCCAACTCAAATTCTGGAGTAGTTCTAGATTTTGGGATGAGAGCTAGAGCCGTGTTTTTTAATCACCCCGGGCAATATATTTATAGGTCCATACAAACAGCATGCTACCCAGAATACATATAAATGCAGCAGAGTATTCAAGAGACACCTATTTAAAGGGGTCTTTCCACAACTTAAAAACTGCTTTGCAATCACTCCCTTTAATTAATTTTGTGTGGTATGATTATCAGTATTAACCACTTTGTACTTCCTGGTTGCTGCTGACGAGGTCATGTGACTGCTGCAGCCAATTACTGACTGTAGAAGGTCACTGTTGTGGCCAGTGATTGGCTGCAGCAGTCACATGTCCTGCCAGCAGCAACCAAAATAATTAAAGGGCACCTGTCACCTACTTTTACCCCTATGATAAGGTGACCAGATTTTCAACTGTGAAAGCGGGACAGAGGGGTGTGCTCAGGGCGCGGGGCTTATCACAACATATGATTTTACCTCCCTTGTTGTAAAAAAAAAGTACAAGGGGGTGTGGGGGGTGTCCAACACTAATACTAGGGAGGCCACCGGGGGAAGGAACAGCACACTAATACTAGTTAGGCCACTGTGGGGGTCACTATTACTACTGGGGCTGATATAGGGGACATTACTACTACTGAGGCCACTCTGCACTATATTGACCCCAGAAGTAACAGTGACCCACCACAGTTGCCCCAGTAGTATTAGAGCCCTCCTGAAACCCATATACTCAGCCTCCCTCCTGGTCTTCTAAGCGCTGCTGCAGGCCGAAATGTGTGCGTGTGCATTATCACCTCCTCCCTTCTCTCCAATTGTGCAACCACGGCGCCGTACGCAGAGTGATTACCATCCGGGGAGCCGCAGCACCCCTGCTGGTAATCACTTTAATGTTGACCAGACATCCCGAAGGCAGGACAAATGGCTGCCTGATCACATAACCTATGAGCTAAGCTTATGGACGTATGTGATCTGCTGAGTCCAAGGATGTAAGTGTTATATTCACGGTGTAAGTGCTGAAAGCCGCTGCCAAGTAGTCCACGTGTTCCAATTTTATAATGAGTGGACTACTTACAAGTATTGAGCAGCAGCTTTTAGTTTTCACATCAGAAGGGGATAGGACGATGACACACGACCCACAGAGGCGAAATCCCCGTCCCCCAAACCACAGCAGAAATAGGTCTAAAGGGCATGTTTCTGCCGCAGATTCGCACATGCCTGTAGCCTTGTTCATGGGCAAAATCCATATGCAGAATTTCTAACGCAATTCTGGATCTGCGCAGAATCTCGTACGGAGTTCCGCTAACGGATTTTGTTCATAGACCGGGTTAAGTCTGCCTGCGAATCCATGGCAAAATAAAAGGTCAGAAATATTAGGCGTCGCCACAAGTTTCTGCCGTGGTTCTATATGTGAAATCAATGAGGAAAAATCCGTGTTTGAGTCTCCTGTGTGAACACACCCTTACTGTGTGTGTATAAAGATCTGTGATCTAAGCTGTCATTAGACTCTCAGATCACAGAGGCCTTGCAAGCAGGGGTGGCTCTAGGGGGATGCTCTGCAGGGATGTTCTAAGAGGACCCTGCAGAGATTAAAACAAAAAATAATTATATATATTTTCGCACAAACTTTGTCATAGTGATCCACAAAATAAAGAGATGAATGGGAAAGAGTGTACTCAGAGTAGGCTGAATCTTCATGTGGGGACACGGCGCTCTCTGGACTTCCCGTTCCCTGACCTTTGAGTCCCATAAACTATGTGACAGGTTCCCTTTAAGGCAGTTTCCACGTAGCAAAAACAGTCTGCAGTTGAAACTCTACCCAGTCATGACAGTCAATGGCCGCACAATCTTAAAGGGCCATTTACATGCAAAGACAGTCTTTCAAAGGACTGAAAGAGTGAAAGTTTTCAGTGATCGTTTTGAATAAAGTACTAATGGACATCAAAGCCCATTAGCACTCTATCAGCTTCATTTACGTGCAAATGAGCCTCCAGGAGCTGCTTGCAGAACTCAGCAGGTGGTCTGAGCTCTGCAATTGGCTCCATTATTCTGGCATGGGCTGCTAAGAGAAAACAGCCTGCAGTCTGCTTTCTCCCATGGGCTGCAGAGAGAATACAATGTTATCTCTAGCTCCCGTGGGGAACACAGCATGCGGTCTGAACGATGGCTTGTAAGCTCACCTAAAAAACAACGTTCAGATGAAAAGTGCATGATGGTAGCATTTACACGCAACGATTATCACTTAAATGCCATTGTTTTAACAAATTTTGAGCAATAATCGTTGTGTGTAAATGGGGCTTCACTGGCAATATCAGCAAGTGCGACCACTAGCTTCTGAAGCAAGCAGTTTTTGCTGTATGGATACACAGCCTATTAACAATTACATGAAGCTTGTTACCTACTCCGGCTACTTACCTGCTAGCTGACTTGTTATAGCCTGAAATGGTAACTGTCTGAACTTGTCAATCAAAGGCTGAACCTGCCGGGAATTAACAAGTTCGTGTCGACCGCAGTCCAGCTCATACACAGATACAAGACCATTCGTAAGGATCCCTTTCAGAAGAACTCTGTACCACCTGAAAACAAAAAGACACAAAGTATATAATAAAAAGTTTCATGTTTGTACTAAGTTCAAAGTTATATCTATCCATCTATCTATATATTATTATTATTATTTTTTTTAACAAAAGCAACATTTATTGAACCCTTGAATGGAGGCTCTTGTACCCTGTTGTACCGCCTCTAGCTAAGATATAAGATGTGATACAGATCGGCATGGGGGCACTAGTACCCTATTGTACCGCCTCTAGCTTGGATACAAGATGTGATACAGGCGGGCATGAAGGCTCTAGTACCCCCTTGTACCGCCTCTAGCTTGGATACAAGATGTGATACAGGCGGGCATGAAGGCTCTAGTACCCCCTTGTACCGCCTCTAGCTTGGATACAAGATGTGATACAGATGGGCATGAAGGCTCTAGTACCCTGTTGTACCGCCTCTAGCTTGGATACAAGATGTGATATGGGCAGGCAAGGAGGCTCAAGTACCCTATTGGGCCACCTCTACTCAAGTGGAAGAAGAGGTCACTGCACACAAGGAGCCTCTGAGAGCCTCTTATAGGCCAAGGTTGGAAGCGAATATAGGGCTTCAGGTAATCGTTTATCTAATCACACCATAACTCATCATTTGCAACTCCTAGGTGCTTGATTTTTTTCCCCCTGACAGTGAATCTGCATATAATTATTTTGACATTTTAAGACGTTTTCTATCAGCAAATTACAGAGATGCATAAACAAAGCATTTACTTTGTATCCACTTTTGCAGCATAGAGTTTATTTTTCTCCAGGTCCGTCTGCTTCTCCTCAGTAGTGCTGTAGTGTAAAAGCATTTCTTCCATAAGTACTTCTAACTTGTGCAATTCTTGCCAGGGCTGGAAGACGAAGTGGCCAGGATGGCAGGCCACAGATACGAAGACATCGATGTGCTCACCAGATCTAGGCAGTGGTAGAGGTGGTGGCAAATCTAAGGAAGAACCTGCAGTGACTTGTTCTATGGCATGTCTCTTAATGATGTTGCTTTGATCTTTCTGGGACACTGCTGTTGGTGTTCCAGGTTCCCCTCTGCCTTTTGATAAGTGAGATGCAGTAATGGGCAATACGTTCTTCTGCTTCCACAACTCTTCATTGGTGATCCGGCGATTGATGCTACGCTCAGGATCCAGAGAGGCCCTTGATGTGAACAGATAGACGTATACCATGCTTTTTACTTCATCTATTTTCACTACCTGTGAAGAGAAAAGATGGTGAACAGGACTCAAATACAACACATCTGTCACTCTACAAAAGGCTTCGGCGTCACCTCTTCTAGCAAAAAAAAAAGCCTCCTCCACCTCCTTAGCTGCATTACATGTTACAAGTCCAGAACAGAAGAAACTTTAGCTACATTGGTGCTGGAAGAGATTGTATTGCATCCCGCTGCCACAAAAAGCCAGTCAAACTATTTCCTAGCTTTTGAAAAAAAAGGGAAAAGTTTCTGAATTTCTGGATTCTGAAACGAAATTGGCCGCATTGTGTGAAAAGAATTACCTTCATACTACATTCGGAACAGTTTAACACGGTGTTTCGGAGCCATAAAACTGCATCCGGTGTCCACATACCAATGTTAAGTGGAAGATCAGCAAGACAGCACCTTATGGCCTAAAGTGGAAAAAAAAAAAAAGGTGACAGAATAAAACTTTCAGATAGTTGTGAATTAGTATGTATGTATGTATGTATGTATGTATGTATGTATGTATGTATGTATGTATGTGCTACATTATACTAAAAGAAAAAAAATAATTCAAAGGTCACAAACTTTTCCAACAACTTGTGCTTATATAAAATAGCCAGTGTGATAACTAAAGTAAACAACAGTTTTGCAAAAGGGGTTTTTCCGCACAAAACATCTCTTTAGGCAAATAAAGTGGTGACCACTAGGGGTCTTCCTTCCTTCTATCTTGCTGCCCACTATTCTGCTGCCAAACGAGACACAACGTAGTCTTAGGCCAGCTGCGTACGAATGGGTTGGAACCGGCAGCGGAATCCACCCTGTGCACATCCGCCTTCCATGCGTACCTGCTTCTTGTCGTCTTTTCCAAGGTCAATTGGCGGCAGGGCCGCGGGTCGGACGGCTTCCATTGACCAGTGAAAGCCATCCACACAAAAATAGAACATGCTGCGATTTTTCCTACACAAACATAAATCGCAATTGATTTCGCTTGTGTGGAGGAAGAAGCGCTTTTCCATAGTATGCTAAGACCTGCATTTGCTGCGGATCTGTGGTGCGGCCACTCGCCGCCGATTCCGCAATGCAAATCCGTTCGTGTGCAGATGATTTTAAAATGTTAATATACTGTATGCAATAACATTTGGGAAACTTTGTATACACTTCTGTAAATATTTGCAAACTTATCATTTGCTTTAACCCTTTAGCACCCTAATGACTAACTAATTTTTCAGTCTTTTTCATCGTCTCATTTCAGGAGCCATAACTTTTACATTTTCCCCATCGGCATAGCCGTATGAGGGCTTGTTTTTTGCAAGACAAGTTGTATTTTCTAATAGCATCATTTTGGGGGACATATAATGCATTGTATAACTATTAATTTCTTTTAGGGTGCTTGGAGGTGGGGCTATTGGGGGGGGGGGGGGGGAGGATGGGACAGTCATTAGCTTTGTGGGTTCCATTCTTACAGCATTCATTGTGCAAAATAAATGATGTGATAACACTATTCCCTGAGTCAGCACATCGGGATACCAAGTTTATGAAATGTTTTTTTTTTTTTTTTAATGTTCTGCTATTTTTCTATGCATTTTTACTTTTTTTTAATAAAGCTTTGCTTTTGTGCTGTCGCATTCCAGGAGCCATAGCTTTTCCATCGACTGAGCTCTATGAGGACTCGTTATTTTTTGCGGGATGAACTCTAGTCTTCATTTAGCCAATTTTTGGGAACAGCTAACATTTTGATTGCTTTTTATTCCATTTGTTTCTAGAGGGAAGATTAACAGAATCTGCAATTCTGGCATGTTCGTTATTTTTAACAGCGTTCACTGTGCAGGTTAAATAAAGAATTAAGAATGCAGCGATATCAGATGTGATTTTTTTTACATACCAGAAAGGAGAAAGGTGGGGTTTATTGTTTTTTGTTTATACTTTAAACTTTTTATTTTTGTCCCACTAGGGAACCTGAATATCTGCATCTTTTTTTATTCTTCTGATACACTTCTATAAATCAGTAAGTAGTGCATGAGAAAGCCTATGAAGTCAGCCAGAGACTCAGCCTCACAGGCAGACCCAGAGGCTATAATCCAGCCTCCAGGTGCCATAGCAACCCATGGCGGGGGTGCGATAGGTGACAGAGCGAACGCCCTCCCTCCATCTGCCTTTTACATGGCCAGGTTGAATATTTCCAGCACAATTAATACATGGCCCATACAAGACTCTATACCCTTGTGAAGTTATTCTGTAGTGCTCCCCAAAAGGAGAAACTTACCCCGCTCCCCAACTCACGTTGATGGCCTCTCACTCAGCCAGACCCCTACTGTGCACCGATAAGGGTGCAATAACCCCGTTACAGCTGTAAGTACATGGATATTCTGGGTTGGGTCATATTGCAAGGCTTGTTATAAGGCCGTATATTTCCTAATATGGGAGCAGTAGAGGATTATTTTATCACCTTTTTGCAGTTAATTGCAGACGGTTACCTGAGGCGGTATTGAGATTATATCTCGTAGAAACAGCGATGGAATCTCTCTCAGCTCGGACACCTTCACCGAAGCAATTGTTCCAGAATCTAGGAACTGAACGTCCAGAGCTCGGCTACTGTGGACACTGGTTATCTACATACAGAATACAAATAAGAGCAATATTAGTCATTCTACATTAACCCAATACTTTTATCAGCCTACCTAAACTGACTAATTCAACATACAATGGATACTTCTAGGTATGAGATGATACTTAGGTCTGTTGCCCCTCTTACCAGCTGATCTGCGGGGTGCTAAGAGACTGACCCCACCAGTCTAATATTGATGGCCTATCCTAAAAATATGGCATTAATCTGTAGAACCCCTTTAATATCTGGGAAGATCAATTCTAAGTCTGCAGAGATTCCATTCATGAAATCTACAGAATAACTACAGATCTTACCTCCACACGCGCCCATTTTCCTTTGCTGTGGAACAAGCATCTTTTTCCACAAAACGGAAGAGATACAAATAAATCAGAAGTAACAGTCTAAAAAACAGAAGAAAAGTAAAAAGACTTACTAACTTATCAAAATGCAAAGCAAAAAAAAGTGGGAAAAACATCTGAAAGCATAACTTTGTTGCAAATGCCATAGGATTTGCCAGGAGGAGCAGCACTCAGCGCAGCGTTATTCTTACTGGCAGAACAGCATTATAGCGCACAAAACAAAGTTAGTTACCGACGCCTAACAAAGTGAAATCCACGGGCCCGCTGCTGTTACTGTAGCGCACAAGTAAAATAAAGATATGTCATTCTGCAACGATTAAGATACACGCAAACATTGAATAAATGGATTTTAGATAGTAAAACTGCTCTTGACTATAACTATAACATTTGAGGAATTCATGTTTTCTAGGCAAATTCTATTAGCCAGGCTACATTGACAAGGCGGCCAGCTGCAGATTATTTCACTGCGTTTGGATGCGCTCACATTAAGTTTCGCATTGGACATGTAGGACGATGATTGTCTTCAGTTTGGTCGCACATTCCTCCCACCTTCCAAGGTTGTTTCTAATCACAGTAGGATGTAGGAGTAGGATCATTCCACCACTGGGTTCATTTTATAGGTCTTAGCCAAAAGAGAGGACAGTCTATTTAGTGTTGGGACTAAAAATGGAGCGAGCATGCTCGACCTAGCGCCATGCGGGGAGGGGAGGGGGGGGGGGATCTCTCTCTCTCCCCCACCCGCCCTCCTTTGCTTGGCCCTGTAGGGTTTTTTTTCTCCCCCTGCAGTA